>NC_077223.1:70810482-71162961 GCF_024763615.1 Phlebotomus papatasi
TCGTAAATTGCTCAATTTATGTTATGCATTTGGCAATAAACACAACGATTTTTGTTTCGAGCGACACGACCTGAAATATATCAAAAACGTATTAAGAAAACTGTTTTAACATAATTGGATACTTATACGGACTTCAGACCTAAGGCTTATCCATATGGCTTAACTTCTCTAATTTCTTCTTAATCAAGGTTTTTTGGAAAATTATCACTTAAGTTTGGTCAATATGGGCAAGTGATCCATTGAATTTTGAGAAACCAATAAAATTGGTTGCTATTTTGAATTTCGAGACCATTGGGAATTGGGCTCAACCTTAGGTCTGAAGCCGGTCTTATACGGGCTTCAGACCTAAGGCTTAGCCATAAGGCTTAACTTCACTAGATTCTTGTCAGTCGAAAATTTTTGAAAAATTTTGACTTAGAAATGGACTATTAAGGGGAAATTTGAATCAGAACAAAACCTTCAGAAACTAGGCTAAATCTCTAGTCCGCAGACGGTCTTAGGCATAGGACTGAACTATTCTTTCTTAACAGACAAAATTTTCAAGATTTTTTTTTTTTTAATATAATTCTATATTAAGAGCAAATTGTCATATCAAATTTTGAAGAATTACTTATACCATCATTCTTGTTTCACACGTTCTTTTTTTTACCATGATTGGCATACAAAGTCGACAAGAGCTTTTCCACCGATTTGCAATGGAGGTTGGTCACAAATGCTAAGACGGCATTGGACCCTGAAAACTACTTAGTCTTTCATAGTATCAAAACTGTACGTCTATAAAATCATTGTTGATGAATAAATTTATGTATCTGTTGGTGCCGGCCAAAATGCTGAAAAGCCAAGTTCCTGAAGAGAAAAATCCAGAATGAGTCAATTTCCCAAAAGCCAAGATCGCTAACAGACAAAATCTATTGGCTTTTCGAGATTTTGGCATTCTAGATTTGGGCTTTCAGGATTTTGGACCATTAAGAATTTTAGCTATTCCGGATTTTGACCTTTTCGAGATTTTGGGATTTTGGCGTTCGGGTTTTAGAAAATCCAAGATCCTGAAGAGACACAATCCCGAAAGACAAAATCTCGAACGCGAAAATTCGGACAAATCAAAATCCCAAAAATCTAAGGGATTTCGACTTTTCGAGATTTTAGACTATTCAGGATTTAACTATTCCGGATTTCGTCCTATTCGGGATTTTGGATAATTTTGGATTTGGTTTTCGGGATTTTGGAAATTTCGGAATTTTGGCTTTTAGTATTTTGGGTTTATAGGATTTTAAACAAAATCAAGAATGAACAAAATCAAGAATGGATTAAAATCCCGAAAAGCCAAAATCCCGTTAATCCAAGGGATTTTGGTTTTCGGGATTTTGGCCCTTTCGGAATGTTGGCTCTTAGTATTTTGGCTTTTCAGGATTTTAAACAAAATCAAGAATTTATTGAAATCCAAAAAAAACCAAAATCCCGCAAATCAAAGGGATTTTGGGTTTCGGAATTTCGGCCTTCAGGATTTTAGCTCCTCGGGATTTTGGCTTTTCGATATTTTGACCGAAACTCCTGTCTATCAATGTAAATATTTTTTGATTATGGCAAAGTACGGATACGGAAACAACACGAGATAATTTTTTATCGATATAGTGTCTGGAAATCTCCCTACCAGGTCGTACTTCCTAATCCCGAATTTTCTTTCTTGACATTTTTTACGTTTGATGTATGATTGTCGAATGAACCAGGGAAGCTATCACTTTACATACGATTTACTTGACTTTACATACGATTTTAACCAATTGCATTAAGCACTTCAATCGATAACTCTATGAGATTAGATGTATCAGGCCATTTAATGGGAGATTAATTTCTTCTTTACCATTGGAAGTTTTAAGGTAGGGCATTACCCCTCAATGCTCCCCCAGCGCTACGGCCCTGAAGCTATGCTGTAATTTTTCATTATTAAAACCTCATTAGATTTCACACAGTTTCACGCCCGAATTTCTCTATAAATTGGATGACATCGCGACCTTAAATGCCAGTATTTAAGAGAATCTACTGTACTCTAGATTAATGCCAGTATAATAGATAAATACGAAATACAAAAAACGAGGATGTTTTTAATTTGAATTTATGCTGAGCACCAATTTTTATTTAATTAATTTGCTCAACCTAAAATCATTCAATCCGAAATAAAAACAAAATTATCAGAATATATTCAATCATACCACCAAATAATGATGAAATGAAAATTAGTAAATATAAAAAGAAGTGTTTTTGGTTGAGAAAATCATAACCATACAAAAAGCTCTGCAAAGTAAAGTCCGGTGAAATTGCAAGGGCATAAACTAAAATGATGTACCAATCCTCAATGAATGTAGATCAAATGGAAAATGTTTGTTTCATGTCATGACTCAATGAAAAACTAAATCTTTTGATTAAAAAAAAAACGTAAAGAAAAACAAATTGGAAGCAAAATGCATCTCTCAAGGTATTCAAGAGGCTTTCGTTTTTACAGCTTTTTTTCTTATGGTTTTGAACAGAATTGGTACATCCAATCTTGTATTTAGTTTCTTTTTTGCTGTTTCAAAATGAAAACTAATATTGTGTTTTTGGTCTTTAAATTAACACAAAAGGGCATCAGAAAATAGAAAGTGAATAGAAGGTGAATAGAGGGTGTTTTTTCCATTTTTTTTCTTTGTTCTTTTTTTTTTAGAAAAGCCATATTTTCTGAGACATGCCATCTCAATTTGTCTCATTCGTTGTTAAATCAACAATCACAGATAATATTATCAAAATCACCTCTCCAAATTATTTCGGATCAATCGACTTTGAATTACGTTATTTTATATGATATTCTTTGAAAAACAAATAATTAAAAAAATAGGAAATTAAGAGATAGAAAATTGAAAAAATAAATATTTTAAAATATTTCTTCTCTTACACAGAAAAAAAAATATTTTGTAAGAATGTTCATAAATGTTTGTGAATTCCTATGGGCGAGTTACGAAATGCTCTTGAATCGTTTAAAACCAAACAAGTTCGTAAAAGTGTGTACTTTTTTCGTAATATTACGAACATTGTTCGTAATATGATCATTTGACGAACATTTTTTGTACTTATACAAAAAATTGTTCGTAAATGTTCGTAAACACACAAAAAATGTTCGTAAAATTTTGTCATTTGTTCGTAAAATGTTCGACAGGAAAACAAACATTTACGAACATTCATTCATTCATTTTCAACCGCTTATCCCTATTGGGGTCGCGAACAAATGACAAAATTTTACGAACATTTTATGTGTATTTACGAACATTTACGAACAAATGTTTGTAAAAGTACAAAAATGTTCGTCAAATGATCATGTTACGAACAATGTTTGTGAAAGAAGTACAAACTTTTACGAACATATTCGTGGGTTATACGATTCACGAGCATTTTGTAACTCCCCCATAGGAATTCACAAACATTTACGAACATTTTTACAAAATATCTTTTTTCTGTGTTATCTGAAATCTTTTTCAAATAAAATTTATTGTAACTTGTTTTTGTTTTGAATTTAAAGCTGGGATTTTCTTTCAATAAAAATTAAAAAAATAAATTGTAATAGGGACAAGTAAAATGATTTCCCGTCCCCCTCACCTAATCGGTCTCGTCGTTTTAAATGATTTTTTCACTTTGGCCGCATATCCGTCAGACGGCCTATTAAAATCACTATGTGTCGGTGAAAAGTCGGTATTAATATTCGCATGCTTTTTCGGACTGTTCGGCCCAAAAATTCGACCCAACCATGTACCATCATTTGATTGGTCAGTAGTAGCAGACGATGATGAAGCAGAAGCACTGGACGCAGCAGCATCTGAAGAAATCTCTCGGTTTCCTACCTCATGACTACTGCAATTTTACAAATTAGTCTTTTTGTGTGTTTTACTGTATGATAATTTTTCTTTTTTTTTACTATTAAATTAATCATCTTATTAATTTTCTAATTAAAGCCCAATTATTATTACAATACTTTTCTCAAAAAATTTTTACTCAAGAAATCCAGTAAAAAACCATTATTTTTTTTTCAAAATTCTAAAAATAAAGAATTTATAAAATAAAACTAAATAAAATAGAGAGAGATTAGGATATAATGGAATGTGTATGGTGAGATATAAAAAAAAGATAATGAATAAATGATTATAAAAGATGAATTTGTCCTCCAAGAAATTCTAATAGCTCAATTTATTGCTCAAAATAAATTACTGTTTTTTTTTAAATATAATCAAGGTGAAGACGCTACTACTTTCAAAGAGAAATATAAATTTGTACTGATAAACTGTGCAATAAAAAATGTCCACGAGTTAAAAACACCTAAGAAAACCAACAATGATTAGACGGTCATTTTGTATTAATTACTGAGGTTTCAAACAAATTCTCTATACACTTTTATCCAAAATAAAATTCAAAAAAATAAAAAATAAATAAAACTCAAAGTGTATGGAATCCAAAAGGAGCTTTTAGTGCCGTAAGTCCAAAACAGAAATTTTGACACCCTCCGAAAATAAAAATATCCAAATAATATTTATTAAAATTCGGAGGGATTAATTATTATCTTCCAATTTTTTTTTGCATAATAAAAGTCCAAACAGTAATTTTGCAAGGAAAAAAAGAAAAGAAATTCTTCAAGGAAGAACTCTTAAATTCATGCTTTTGCTCAATTTGGACACGAAATATTAAAAAAAAAAGTAAAAGATAAAAAAGAGAATAAAAAAAGATGTGAAGAGGGAAAAAACTTACGCAGTGTCGAAGAAAAAAAACAAATTTCTTTCTTTTTTTTTGGCAAAGAGACAAACAAAGGGAAACCCAGAAACAAATTTAAAGTGAAATTGCATTTACCTGACATCACGAGATGCACTGAGAGCTGTATGGAATCTTGGCTGTACATATCCCCAAGCTCCCTGATTTTTGGCCTCTTCCTGTGTCCACACCAATTCGGCATTGCTGTACTTCTCAGCTTCCTTCTTCACCAGATCATATGGGAACGGAGAAATCTACAAACAAAGTTAAATAGAACAGCCGCTTTTAATACACCAAGTTTAATTTTAGACAAATCAATGATAGACGTTGACAAGCTTGTGTTAAACGACATAAATAAATGGGTCTAACAAATAATCTATGATAAACCCAAACAGACTTGAAAGGTAAAGAATCGAAACGCAACTTACTCTAAAAAAAAATGTTTTCTCAAATGGACAAGAAAACTGTCAATTTTTTTTTCATACAGAATACAGAAAAGTTCTGTCAAATCGGCGATCAACTGGATCTTTTGTTAAATATTTGTCACAAGTATGTTTTCCAAATAAAAAAGAAAGTTTCGTCAAATTGTTAAACAACATACAATTTTGACAACATTTTAACAAAATTCATCTTGTCCGCTTACCGATCTTTTTGTACGATACTAAAGTAATTGAACGTTTTAAAATAATAAATATGACTCAGTATTAGCTGAGATTCTTTACAATCTCAGCTTTTGTGGTTACAGGTGAAATCCGACCTCGTCAGATCGGGCCCAAATTTTACCGTGGTATCACACTAGAGAATTTCACATGAAAATTTTCATGTGATTCACATCAATTGTTGCTGATATATGCCCTATTGTGCAATTTTCTTCAAGAACTTTTAGAAATCGATTCATTTAGTGATAAAAAAGTAGACTCGAGTCACAAAAATTGGTTTAAATAGATTAAAATAGCATAAATACGATTGATAACTAATGAGCAAATAATGAGCAAAATTTGCTCATTACATTTGCATCTGGTACTACTTTATTGCAGTCATTCGGGTAGTTTCTGCGCCACAACTTTCCCACCAGTTTATTAGTGATGAAATTGTGATTAAAAGTAGTGCCAATTTATCGTAAACGAGATGGAGAAAGGATAAAAGACCTTGAAAAAGATCGGTGAAGAGGATAAGTAAGAAAAAGCTAAACAAACTTCTAGGATTTCGTGGTCAAATGAGATGGTGGCGGAATTGATTGAGGCTATACATCAAGAATCCGTCATTTGGGACTACAAATATGTCGAGAATACAAAAATAGAGGCAGCCGATCTGATGGTTTTCAATCCGTTTGCGACAAATTGAGTGACAAATCGCCTTCTTTTGTAGATAAGGCCCTACGATTTGAAGATGCTCTTCAAATTCCTCCGAAGTCATCCGGAGAAAATCATTGTCTCCAAAAAAATCTCCACTTGCGATGTTGTCATAAAGATTTTCAACGAAACCATGTGAAGGTCGCGTTAAAAGCCAATCTCTCGCCCACACCCTCCTTCTTTTCCCTTTGCGGGTCCTTTTGCACGACACAAAAGCAGTGTACAGGAGGATAACTTCCTCTTCGTCACTAAAATCACACATTTTCACTCAAACGACTGAAATGCTTCAAAAACAAAAACACTCATCTAACAACCCGTGTGCCATCGTGACATTGAGCAATTCTAGCAATGTGTCCTGACTAAATCAGCGATTTCGAGTGGTTCTAGTAGTTTTAATGAGCAACTTTTCAATGTGAAATTTTCTAGTGTGTACACGTTTTGACACTCATAGATCATGAAAATCATGTGTGCTAAAAATCGATTTTCGTAAACGCCTTTCCCGTCCGTCGTATAACCACTTATAGCGAGAAAACGAAAAGAGATATCGACAAGGGGTTTTCGGCAAAGGTTAAATGTCGATGGACGGCTAGAAGTAGGTGATGTCAGATCCACCCCCCACCCTCTCCTTTCGCCATTTTGAAACACCCCTAACTTTTGATTTTTGAATAACTCAGTCCCTATGGTATCGATCGGGGTCAAATTTTACTATGTTATAGCTGGGCCTAACTGTGTTATCACACTTGCACATTAAAATTTTAATATAATTCACATTAATTGTCGCTGGTGAGAGTCCAAATATGTAATTTGTGTGTTTGAATCGTTTTATATTCAAAATTTGATCTACTTGTTGATAAAAAGGTAGACTTGGCCCGCAAAATTTGATATAAATTGATTTATAGCATTAATGCGAAAAATTAATGCGATTTTCTCTTTAATTTTTTAATGTGAAAAATATTTATGCTTTAGGTAAATTTAAACTTATTTTTGCAGGCCAAGTCCACTTCTTTATCAATAAATAGAAAAACCCCAAATATTAAGTTACTCAAAGACACAAATAACATATTTGGACGCTCACAAGGGACAATTAATGTGAATCACATTAAAATTTTAATGTGCAAGTGTGATAATGCCGTAAGACCTTTCGATCGATACCAAACTTAACCCCCTCCGACGCCCCTGACCTGAGCTAGAGGGGATAAAAAATTCAATTTTCAAATGGTCATATCTCCGCTTCTAATTATCGGAATTTGAAAAATTTCGGTGTTTTGGAAAGCTCTCGTGGAGTGCTACGACTTTTATGACACCCCAATTTCATCCGATTAAATCGAAGGTTCGATTAATCGAAAAATCGATTTTCGATTAAACGATCTCGAATATTTCGAAAACTAAATGATGCTTTTTCTTTAAATTTTAGTATGTTATAGCTGAGGTCGAGACCTTTTCAACGGTGAGTCGCACTCCTCCCTCGGTGTTCCCTGACCCGAGCTATAACCAAAAATGTCTTGACCGGACCATATTTTCGGTGTTTATGAAGCGATTTCGATGAAATTTTAGTAGGGGAGACCGGAGTAGATTTAACAAGCAAATGAAGCTTTTTTTTCGTGCGTGATTTGTGAAAAAATGATAAAGTTTGTCAAATGTTTTTATGTTTCATAAGTAGAATTAGGACATTGGCTGTATGAAACAGTGTAGTCCAAAGCTCTAAAGTCGTTGAGTTTTTCTAGAGAGGATAATGAAAAAAGTATGACACATTGGCTACAAGTACCCCGGCCTGGGTAGATATAGGCACTTTTGGGGTGCTAATTGCCACCAGTTTTCCAGACGAAATTTTCAACTGGGGATTACCAAATATTGTTTCGCTTGATACACTGAAGCCCACTGATGCTGAATATGTTATTTAAACCTAAAGAAAAAGGCTTTAGCCGACTTATTTATGATATTTTTGTAATTGCGGCAAAATTGACGAAAATATCCTGAAAAAATCTATTTCACAAATTGTGCATCCGAATGGCAATATTGCTTGGTATATCAGTAGTACTTTTTCATCTAACAATTATCCATGTATTAGTGAAAAATCATCAATAGTTTTATCCCGCCACGAAAGAGTGGCTACATCTGCCCTGAGGGCTGTTTCAGTGTTTATCATCTTATACAGAAAAGTAGATAATTATTGTCCAAGTGAAAAATATCCCTTAATTTACTTTATTAAACTAGAAACAAAGTAAAACTATGAAATCTTGACTAGAAACTCAGAAAACCAAATGCTGGTCCAAAAACTATAACATTAAAATTACAATTTTATACTCATTTTATAAAAATGCTTCTAAATTGTAGGATAACTGGATCAGACTTATAAATATTTCTGGCAATATGGGAATGTGTTCCTACTTTCTTTAAAAAATACTTTGCTCGATGTACATTTTAAGAAAAACGAGAACAATCCACTGACTAATTCTACCCCTGGCTATAGGTACCCCGGTCTCCCCTATATAGGGGAAGTCTGCCAAATTTCGGCCAGCTTCTAATTTCGGCCACTTTGAGTGTAATTTCGGCCATGCAAATAAATTAATTAAAATTATGTATATGTAATCTTCGAATAGTCAATGAATTCATTTTGCTTTTAAATATTTATTCATTTTAGGATGTATTAACACAAAGACCGTTAAATTATAGGTATAATTTGAATTTAAATTGCGCTGTAAACTCAGTGTGGAAGGAGTCTTACAAAAAATGTGACAGATCGTTTGTGTTTTTAGCAGTCTTACGATTTGTGGTGAAGCGCAAAAGGTTTCCTTCGGTGTTTTTTCATGAAAATTGATTAGTTTTCATTAAAGATTCTTTCTGTTTATGTTAATAATGAATCAATCTTTAAATTTCGATTAAAATTTCCCAGATGGATCCTGTATTTCGTGTATAAAAGTATATACTTTGTGAGTGTCTGTCCGGTGAGGCAGTGTTGCCTATTCCGGCAACATCTTTTGCTTTTCTAAATTTCTTATTCATTTTATGCTTTTTTCAATTTATGAGTTCTACAATGTCCAGAGAAAAAACCATCCCTTTCCCTTCTATGAAAAAGATGATGTGGAAAAGGCCTTGGAAGAGTTCAGGAAGGGCAAATTGCTACGGGAATCTGCGCGTAAATTTGAGATGCTACTCTTCAGGTCTTCAGGACAAATTACACGGAAGATCTCAGGGTTTGTGGGTCATATAAAAGTATTAAACTAAATATTAAACTCGTTCCGTTTGACGTTTTGAAATTTTCTATCCGTTGCTTCACAAAAGGTGGTCAGAAAAAAGGTGGCCGGAATTTCACTCAAAGTGGCCAGAATACTATCCAAAGCAATGTCCATATTTTTTTATTAATTTTTCAATATTTTACGAAGTGATTTAAAGGTTTTCAAGGTTCCACACAACCCTCCCGAAAAGGAAGTAACAAAAAATATAAATATGAATTAAAATTATTATGCATTTCAAACTTAGGACTTCGGTGCTTATATGCAACTATGCCGAAATTTGGCACACTTGCCCTAGTAAAATATTAAAATGAATTGAAAAAAAATATGAGGGGTGAAAGCATTAAGAATGTCATCAAAAATTAAAGAAAAAAATTAACTTACCTGCTCAACACGAGCAATTGCAATATCAGATTCAAGTTTCTTATCACGACGCGCTTTCAGCAAGTCATAGTAGACACGACCACTGCAGAAGATGAGTTTCTTCACCCCAGACGGATTCTGTGCGGCGACATCTTCCTCGGGAATCAATCGCAGGAACTCCGTATTGCCTGTCATCATGTCGAAGGAACTCTTGCATTCTGGATGTCTGAGGAGGGACTTGGGTGTCATCATGATGAGTGGCTTGCGGAAGGGCAAGTAGATCTGACGACGCATGATGTGGAAATAATTTGCTGGTGTTGACACATTGGCCACAATCCAATTGATGTCGTGCAACTGCCGAATGGCAAATTCATCGGATTCAGGCGGGAAGTAGTCAGGATCGTCAGAAGACATCTGAAGGAAACGCTCGAGACGTGCTGATGAATGTTCCGGACCCATGCCTTCCATTCCATGTGGCAACAGCATCACCAATCCACTCTGTCGCACCCATTTGGCTTGTCCGCACGAGATAAACTGATCAATGATACACTGAGCTGTATTCATGAAGTCACCAAATTGTCCCTCCCACATCACCAAGGCATTGGGATTGGTCATCGAGTAGCCATGCTCAAAACCGAGCACAGCAAATTCAGACAGGGAACTGTTGCAGACGGTGTAGGGACCCTGATCGGGGTACAAGTGACACAGTGGACGATAGGTAGCCTTGTCGACACGCTGATGGTGCAGCACATGATGACGATGTGAGAAAGTACCACGCTCAACATCCTGTCCCGACAGACGTACATGGATTCCCTCCTTGAGGAGTGACCCAAAGGCCATAGCCTCACCTGTAAACAACGTTTCTTATTTTACATCATGAAAATTAAGGAGGAAATGAATGAGAAGCAAAGATAATCCCCTATTGCCGTTTCGGGTCGGGTCTCACATGAAACATTTGAATTTAAATGCTTCGGGTACCGCTCAAAATATCGAAAAGGCCAAAATCCTGAAAGCCAAAATCCCAAAAAATCAAATCCCGGAAAAGCCAAAATCCCGAAAAGCCACAATCCCGAATTCTTAAAAATGTCATAGCTACTCCTACGATTGCACCCGTGCATCCTGCAAACAAAGAGAAATTTTCTGCGTTTTGGACCATTCGGGATTTTGATCCTTTCGGAATTTTGACTTTTAGAATTTTGGTTAATCGGGATTTTAGTATTTGGGATTTTGGCCTTTTTAGGATTTTGGATTTTCAGGATTTCGACTTATTGGGGATTTTGATTTTTTCAGGATTTTGCCTTTGAGAATTTTGGCTTTTAAGAATTTAGATTAATTCGATATTTTCACTTTTAAGATTTTAGCTTTCGGGATTTTAGCCCAATCGGAAATTTAGCTATTCGAGTTTTTGACCCATTCAGGACTTTAATTTTTGGGATTCTGGTCTTGCCGGTATTTTGACTTTCGGGATTTTGGTTTTTCACGATTTTGATTTTTCGGGATTTTAGTAATTTTTTGATTTTTGCCCATTCGGGATTTTAGTAATTTTTGTGATTTTTGCCCATTCGGGATTTTAGCATTCGGGATTTTGGATTTCACGATTTTGGCTTTCCCGATTTTGGCTTTTCGGGATTTTGGTTTCGCAAGATTTTGACTTATTTGATATTTTGGCCTTTCTGGGATTTTGGTTAATCGGTATTTCTATGTTTGGGATTTTGAACTTTTTTGAATTTTGGCCAGGATTTCAATATTATCTTAATTATGATCTTTTAAGTATTTTAGTCTTTTCAGGATTTTGATTTTTCCGGAATTTAGGTTTTTCGGGATTTTGATTTTTCGTGATTTTAGTCCATTCGAACCCTTGATTTTTCATGATTTTGACTTCTCGAAATTTTGGCCCATTCGGAATTTTGGTCCAATCAGAAATTTAGCTATTCGAGTTTTTGACCCATTCAGGACTTTAACTTTTGGGATTCTGTTCTTGCCGGAATTTTGATTTTCGGGATTTTGGTTTTTCACGATTTTTACTTTTCGGGATTTTAGCTATTCAGGATTTTGGCTTTTCGAGATTTTGGCCCATTCGGGATTTTAGCATTCGGGATTTTGGCTTTTCGGGACTTTGATTTCGCAAGATTTTGGCTTATACGATATTTTGGCCTTTTGGGATTTTAGCTTTCGGGATTTTGGTTTACCGGGATTTCAATGTTTAGGATTTTGAACTTTTCTGAATTTTGGCTTTTCGGGATTTCAATTTTTTCGGGATTATGATCTTTTCAAGATTTTGGTCTTTTCGGGATTTAGGTATTTTGGGATTTTGTTCCATTCACAACTTTGACTTTACAGGATTTTAATTTTTCCGGAATTTCGGTTTTTTTGGGATTTTGGTTTTTCGTGATTTTGGTCCATTCCAAACCTTTTTTTTTCATGATATTGACTTCTCGAGATTTTTGCCCATTCGGAATTTTGGTCCAATCGGAAATTTAGCTATTCGAGTTTTTGATCCATTTAGGACTTTAACTTTTCCGTCTTGCCGGAATTTTGACTTTCGGGATTTTGGTTTTTCACGATTTTGACTTTTTGGGATTTTAGCTATTCAGGATTTTGGCTTATCGAGATTTTAGTAATTTGAGATTTTGGCCAATTCGGGATTTTAGCATTCGGAATTTTGGCTTTCACGATTTTGGCTTTTCGGGATTTTGGTTTCGCAAGATTTTGACTTATTCGATATTTTGGCCTTTCAGGATTTTGGTTAATCGGGATTTCGATGTTTGGGATTTTGAACATTTTTCAATAAAGACTTTTCAGGATTTCAATTTTTTGTCGGGATTATAATCTTTTCAAGATTTTGGTCTTTTCAGGATTTAGGTTTTTCGGGATTTTGTTCCATTCGCGACTTTGGCTTTTACAAATCGAATTTTCCGTCCGCCAATTTTTTGCATTAATTCTGCATGACCTTTCGCGGAGTAACAATTTGTATTTTCATCTCTGTCAGACTATTTTTCCCAAGTAATTGAAGGAATAAAGTTACTGAAAATCCATTCCCGACAGCAATTCGGATAAAAATTGCCCAGGACTAAATCATCTAAAATCACTCAATTTGCGTATGATGTATAATACCATGGTAAGGAATGGGTTAATTGGATACTCACCCAAAGCCCAGTCCACAGTACGTTTCTCCACCATTTCCTTGCGTGCCGCCAAAATACGCATGAGACCCTTGTGAATGGTGAATTCGGCTGCATTTGGCGGTGGTGCAGAGAAGCGATTGCCAATGTGGACGAGAGTCTCTTCATGAACTCCAGTTGGGCACACTTTCAGTGGATCCTTGCCCTCAAAGAAGCCCGACCATGGCGAATCCAGCCAATCCTTGTACTTAATATGTGTCTCCACTTTAGCCAACTCAAATGCCTCCTCACAAATTTTCTCATATTTATCCTTCACGGCCTTCACCTCATCATTTGACACAACACCCTCATTCACCAGCCTGTCCGAATAGATCTCCAACAGTGGCTTCAATTGCCTGATCTTCTGGTACATCAGGGGTTGTGTAAACATTGGCTCATCAATTTCATTGTGACCATTGCGACGATAGCAGACCAAATCAATGACAACATCTTTGTGATACGTTGCCCTCCATTCAGCTGCAACATTGCACACATGCATCACAGCTTCCGGTTCGTCAGCATTGACGTGGAAGATGGGTGCATTGACAACACGTGCTACATCTGTGCAATAGGGCGATGATCGTGAACGACGTGGATCTGTCGTAAAGCCAATTTGGTTATTTACAACAATATGAATTGTACCATGAGTTGTATAATCGGGCAAATCAGACAAGTGGAACGTCTCAAAGACAACACCCTGCCCACAGAAGGCTGCATCTCCGTGCACAAGGATCGACATGACCTTCTTGCCTTCACCATCGCCCCGGTAGAATTGTTCAGCTCGTGTCTTGCCCTGAACAACTGGATTAACACATTCCAAATGCGACGGATTGGCCACAACAGCCAAACGAATATTCTTATTCGTCACACGATTGAGACGCTCAATATACGTGCCCAAATGATACTTCACATCACCTGATCCCTAATCATCGCCCCCAAAAAAAGAAACACCAGAAAATTCGTCAGTAACCATCCAAAAAAAACTGTCCAACAAAAAAAACAACCACTTACATCATCAGCAGCCTCAAGACCGGCAAATTGGGTTAGAATCTGATGCAGTGGCTTACGACAGACATTGGCCAGTACATTGAGACGTCCACGATGTGGCATACCCATGATAATTGATTCAACACCCAAACGTGTTGATACATCAATCACCTGCTTCATGGCCGGAATCATTATTTCACAACCCTCCAGACCAAAACGCTTCTCCGATGAGAACTTCTTGGCCAGGAAACCCTCAAAACCAGCAGCACGACTCAATCGTGCCAAAATCAAGCGTTTCTCATCATTTGTAAATTTCATAATGTCCGGTGTTTCAAATTTCTGTCGAATCCAGTTGCACTGCTCCAGGGAATTGATAAACATGAATTCAACACCAATTTTGTTGCAATAAACATGCTCAAGACGATCAAGAATTTCCCTGTAATTGCATTTTGTTGATTGTCTCAAACATTACATGCCATTTAAATTGATATTATTAAATTATTATCATTATCATGTACTGGAGTAACCATTTCAGTAAATTTCACTATTGAATAATTTAATTAAAATCAACTACGCAATTTTTTGCAAATAAAATAATTTGCATCAATTGACTAATTACGCTAAATTTCACAGTTGTATGAGAAGATTGTCCGCAAAATTTGAATTACAATTTGGTTTCAGCTAGTAGAGACAGGAATTCTTAATAATATACTTTGAAGAGAAGCTTCATTCACAATTAAACTGTACAGTGTACAACAGCATGACTCATTCAAAATGTAGCTTTTACACAAAATTTGCTCTCTCTGGAGTTTTCATTAAAAAAAGGGACAGATAATCCTAACCGGCTTATGTAGGTGAGATTCTTAATGTGAGCTATCTCGAAATGTACGTAAATTCGATTTAGAGCTGAAGTTGGGGGACACCATTCAGTTATCTTGAATCAAATTCGTGAAATTATACAAATTTTGTATTTAAACCGAAATATCAAGGATTTGGATGGACTGACAGAAAAGTGATATATGGGTGAAATGTAGACCAGAATGTTCTCTATAATTTTTCCATAGAACATGATCTCATCTGTTGCAGTTTAGTGAAAAAAATGTAAAAAATTAAAAATTATAGTTGACATTGAGACAAATCGAAATAAAGCATTGTTGGTTTTGCACAGCGCAGATTCTTCCATTTATACGAAATCTGGTGCTCCGAACCGGATTGTAGATTGCTAATAATATTAAAATTGTCTGCAGGTAAAACATATTTACATCATCGATTACTCAGAAGCCAAGATAATCGAGGTTGTTTGTTTCTGAACTAGCTTTTTCGACCAGAGCGCCCCAAGTGTTCATTTGATGAACTTCAACTATATCAAAGAATTGTTATATTTTGTGAGACTTTCCATTTAAAACCCTATTATAAGTGTCTTGGTCGAGTAGAGGCACTCAAATTGGCATCTGAGTGGTTTCAAAGCGTTATTATGGGAAAAGTTCATTTTTTCACACTTAAACGGCAAAATCGGACAGATAGCATTATCTGATCGAAAAATGATGTATGGACGAAATGTCCTCTACAATTATGTCGAAGTAATCATCAAAATCGGTTAAGCGACAGTCGAGATAATTTAAGTTATGTGATATTGAAATTCGTTTTTCGACTGTGGCGCCCCTGGTATTGATCCCACGAAGCTCAAATGTTTTACCAAGTTGTAGCATTTTTGGAAACGTCCTAGACTAGACCACAACACTCTGAAATTTGATTAACTTGCACAATGCCGTTTTTGAGAAAAATGAGTTTGAATTTTGATGAATTTTGAAGCTATCGCATCGCCACCTGTGGTGACTTTTTGAACTTCCATCTGAAAGTGCTCATCGAGACGAAACCAAAAACCCAAGATTTAGCTCAAAACGTTAATTAGAACCGGAGATAGAGGCCGGTCAATATTCGAACTTTGACCCTTTATAGCTCGGGTCAGGGGTTATCGATCGACTTAAGTATTTTTTTGTTTGATAGGTATAATCAGCGGCTACAACATACTAAAATTTCAGTCCAATGCACAATAAAATTTTTGAGTTATTTAACTTAGAAAATTGAAAAATCTTCTTTTTAAAAATAGCGCCCTCACTTTTTAAATTCTGACAATTAGAACCGGAGTTATGGCCATTTTAAGAAATTTTTTTTGGACCCTTATAGCTCGGGTCAGGGGGGTCAAGGGTCCTCAAGTTTGGTGCTGATCGAAAGCTCTAAGACCCAGCTATAACATACTAAAATTTGAGCCCGATCGATGCCATTTTATCGATCGGAGCCATTGAGAAAACAAAAAAATGGGGGTATTCAGAATGGCGGAGGGGGGGGGGATCAATGCACCAAGTTGCAACTTTCATACGATATATAACCTTTGCCGAAAACCGCAAGTCGATATCTCTTTTAGTTTAGGAGTTATTAAGCTCCAAAAAGCGGCCGGCCGGCCGGGAACTTAACTTAGCCCCCCATATATTCGTGATCAGGAAGTGATGAAACACATTTTGGCCAAATTTGAGCTCGATCGGACGACATGAAATTTTGTTAGGATTATAGTAGGTGAGATTATTAAGAATCTCACCTAATACGCACAGCTGAAGCATAAGATGGTTCAGATTGTACATAAAACTTGTACTTCTTAGATTATTATGCATAAAATCTGCATAGCTGAAGCATAAAACGGTTTATATTGTGTTGAAAACGCGCACAGCTGTTAAACATAAAACGGTTAACATTAAGAAAACTTAAGAATTTTCGTCAAAAGTCGCATTTTCGAAAGAATTGTGATGTTTTTACCAACAGCAGTGCAAACAATTTCGTTTAAAAACGCAATTTTTGACGAAAATTGCTCCCAATGTGTAGATGCCTTTACACCTAAACAGAAGTAAAATTAACCCTAAAAAAGGTAATTGGAGTTAACAACGAAAGAGTTGGTTTAGAACCATTAGATAAAATAGGGTAATTTGGAAACTTTTATAATTTAGATTTTAAGGATTTGCATACGGTTTTAAATGGAGAAAGAAAAAAACACAAACAAGTACTCCTAAATCGGTATCTTGAATTAAGCTTGTGATTCTTCGTGGTCTTCTTTTCCCAAAAATTCAAATTACTCCATTTTACCGTTGAATTTTTGCGCATTTGTAATGTCTAATCTAATTTTGTGTCATAATATTAAGAAACGGCAGAGAAAGTTTTTTAGCCACCCATATATTCATGATCAAGAAGTGGTGAAACACATTTTGGCAAAGTTTGGGCCCGATCGGAAGACATAAAATGTGCTATAAAATAAAATGATATCGGATCTACAAAGGGAGCTGTGATATACAGTGATACCGGCTAAGGTATTAAAAATAGAGATATCAGAACTTCATGTTAACCTAAATAAGGCGTGAAAGTCGAAAGAACGAATTCATAACAATTCTTAAGACTTTTAGTAGATTTATTGTGATTTCTGGATCACCGATTTTAATTGCTAATCCTCTTTTAATTCTACATGAAAGTAAATCGTTTTATACAGATCAAAAATTCTTTATTTTCTTTTCAAAAAAAAATATCTTTATAAGAAAAATAAGCTGAAATTTAATTTTTTATTTGTTATTGATTAAATAATCATGTGCTCTCGTTCTCGTTTAAAGGATTCTGAAAAAACCTATTAGGAAGAAAATATTCAATGTCAATTTCATCAAAATACTGAAATTTATTTAAAGTATATCAAATAAAAAGCAGATAATATGACGTTTTAATCCTTTAAGGACGGGAGAATAAAAAATTGGAGGCCAGAAAAAAAATTCTTTTCTGACTTTTTAATGCAAGACACAACTTACTTTAGATCACCGCAGAAAAAAATCATTTTTGAGTTACCTGTGACCCACCCATTCGTCCTTAAACGGTTAAGCTGAGATTCTTTTAAATATCTTTTGGAAAAGGTGTTTTTGGGATTTTGCCTTTCGGGATTTTTACCTCATCGGGATTTTGGCTTTCGAACGTTTGGATTTACGGATTTTGGATTTTCGGGATTTTGGCTTTCGTGATTTTGGCTTTCAGGATTTTGACCGGGACCCGTTCCTTCAGGCCTAAATATACGATTATTAAGCCCTGATGGGGCTTACCTGAACAATCTTATAGGAAAAATGGAGAATTCTGAAGGTACCACCTATTCTTCAACTTCTTCGGAGTGAACTGTCCACGACAACTGATGTTCAACTCACTGTAGCACTGCTGGTAATCGCCATAAGTGCAAGGGAATCATATTTTAAACAGACAGGCTTTGGTCGTGCCATACGAGGAGTCAAGGATTCATATTTATGGATTTAATCGTTGTCAGGGTTAACAATTGTCAAATAGACCGTATGACCTATATGCTAATCCTAACCTAATAAAACTTAAATACCTTTCGTTCGGTTTACTTCGGAATGAAACGAGGTTTGTCAAAATTGAATATAAAACAAAAGATTTGTAAATATAATATTAACTTATTTAGTATCTGTTCGCATTACCCTAGTTTTAAAACAAAAAAAAAACAATGAGTCATGTTGTGTCATAATGCAGTTCCTTATTAAATGAGAAATGGTTACCCTTCTATTTTTAGATAAACAATATTGTTTGAACAACTGAGCTTCATGTCTTACCTCAGAGGCAAATATTTCTCCTCCTTTCCACCAATAAACGTAGTGCTGGGAAGTTTGAACACTCTCTCCATATCATGTTCACCTAGTTTCCATTATCATACAAGACATATTGATTTTAGTTTTTCTTGTAGTAAATCTTCTTTCATAAAAAAGTGCTTATAAAAATTTTATATTTTTTTTTTCAAACAAAATTAAATGCCTAAACTTTTAATATTGAAATTCGGAGCGAATAATGACTAATATATATATTTTTTTGTAAGTTAATATTAGTTTATTTATGATCTTACAACTATTTGTATTTTTTTATTTACTTCACGATTTTGTCTTTATTCAGAGGATGAGTTGTTTTGTTTTAGTAAATTTATTAAATGAAAGGTGAACTGAATTTGGTAAAATTACATTTAATCTGCAGTCAAATTAATCAATCATTAATCATGCCTGAGAATTGTGATGAAAGAGTGAAAAAAGAGCAAAAACACCATGCTTTAGAAAGAAGAAACCAACTAACCTGGACCAATAGGAAAGTACTTTTCAAAAATAAAATTTTGATCATTTTTTTTTGGATTTCAACAAAAGTTACGCCAATTAATTTGTGTTCGATGGATTCTTTGGGTGACTAAAGCATCTACTACATGTGGGAAGGAGGAATTCTAATAAATACTTTCAACAAAACTAAATATTTTTGTGTCCCTTTCCAATATTCTAATAAATAAAAAATAAATAAAACAGAAAAAAACTATATACAGATGATTCAAAATATTTTTGTACAACAAATAACATGTATTTTTTCAAAAGAAATTTCCTTTCTTTGCTTCATTTTTTTAAAGAATATTTTTTTTTTAATTTTTTTTGTGAGGTGCAGGAAAATATATCTACTTACCAAAATTAAAATTTGAGTAAATTAACTTCGTTGCACGTTTATCTTCAAGATTAATGTTGTTAATACCAAGAGGATCGGTTTGAGCTATATGATGACCTCGAATCTAAATTTCGTCACGGATTTTAATGGGTTCCCCATCCGTAATTATAAGTAACAACAACAATAATAATAACAATAATTAAATGTGGATGAAAAAACAATATTATTCTAGCGAAGAAAAACATTATCTTTCTTCTAGTAACCATTAGATAAAAAAAATTACCAAAAATAGAGATAGAACATTAAAAAAAATAGAAAATAAATGAAATGTGTTTCATATATTTTTGAATGTATTTTTTGAGTCAAAAGAAAAGAAAGAGTATTCTCCGTTTGAGGAATAAATAAGTATAACAACTAATTATTTTTTCTTACAGCCCATCCATCCCTTGATAGAATGTTTAAATAAATATTTACAAAAGGTTAATATCCCAAAGTTTTAACAAAAATAAAAATCTTTTTAGTTTGTCTTTCTATAAAAGTTAATCAGTATATTCCTGTTGTTTTGTCACAGTTTTTGTCTCAAATTTTCGTGTTTTGTATATATCAGAAAAAAAAACATTAAAGAAGTAAAGTAAAAGAAATATAAAAAAAAGAAAAAAAAGAACACATAAATTGACGAACTAAGCATTGAAATATACTAAAGAGAAAATATATTACATGAAAAACATGAAGAAGCTATCAAAAAACACCACACAACTTTTGCTCAAGGATATATCAACATTATTACATTTCCAATTAACGTAAAAGATACCTTTTTTCTTATAAAATGTTGATAAAAGCATAAACAAAAAATAAATAAAATAAAAGATAAATAACAAAAACAATTTTTCTCTCAACAAACATTAAAGGAAAATAATAATGAAGCCATGAAAGAGTGATTATAAAATTTATATTTAGCAAACATCTCATTAAGTTAAAAATTTGTGCATTTGAAATTTTTTAATCACTACACAATTAAAGAAAAAAATAAATAAAACGAAAAAAAGATAAAAGAAAAAACCTTTCTTGGTTTCCTAAAATGAATTAAATTAATTTGTGATTGATAAAGCATTAAGATTGCCCAAAAGAATTTCCTCTTTTACCTAAGATTGTTTAGAATCTTAGATTCAGTTATTAACTTGGTTCATTCGTATTGATTTTTTGTTGATATTTTTTATGTGAAAATTAAACAGATCATTGTACCAAAAAAATTAACAATTTAGAAAAAGCAAATGATTTGTCAAATTTCTGATATTATTTTTTTATCATCTGTTGTCTCAGTAATTAATTATTATTTACAAGGCACTTCTCCGAATTTCAATCGAATTTCTGATTGTTTTTTTTATTTAATTGTTTTTTTTTTACAAATTAGTAAGTAGATGTAATAGAAAAATAAATAAATTTTGACATTGAAATTTAATTACCGAAATTCATATATTTTCTCGTCACTTGTTCATTAGCACGTCGCTTCACTCCATCCGGACCAACTTTTAACTCAGAATTCAAAATTCCGAGTGGATCCAAATCAGCCATCAAATGACCACGTGACTATTTTGTGATTGTCAATAAATTTGTTTAGAAAAAAAATCACATATTTTCATATAATATATATATATAAAAGAAGTTAGAAAATAATTTATAGCAAAAAAAAAGAACTTAGAGAAAGTCATAGAATTTGACTGAAGAATATAAAAAAAACAAAGTTTTTAATTCAATCTCGTCCAATGAGTCAAATTATAAAAAACCAAAAAAAAACTATTTAAACTATAATATTTGAAATAAAATTGTTGCAAATTAATTAATATCAATGAAAATGATATTGTCATTTTTTTGCATACAAAAGAGAATATAAACAATTAGGGAGGGACATTACTTAAATCAAAAGAAATAAATCATAAAAATGTGGATATTATAAAATTCTAGCAAAATAAAAATAATAAACATACAGATAAAGAAATTTAAAAAAAATTACATGTAACGAACACGGAAAATTTTTTTCTGATAGTCTGTAAGTGAAAATTGTTGCACTGTTTTGACAACTACTCCTTCACTCTATGTGATCATTTTTCTTATCTATTTTTTTAATAAAATACCTTTACTAAGCCCGTCTCCAAGTTGTCGATTGCAGTATTACTCGATATACTGCAATCAAACAACATTGATTAAAGTTGAAGGCGGGGACTAATGTCTCAGTAAACAAGCCACGCCCTTTCGAAGAATTTGGGAAAATCACGATCATTGTATTTTTTGGCAATCAACTATAACTACGTATTCTAAAATCTAAAGGGTAATATTTCCTGAAAATACTTGACGAGAGCATCAGAATATAGTTAATACTTGAAGAAAATTAACTGAATAATTGATTAATTACTTGAAGAAACAATCTTTAAACCCTCAAAACAATTCATACAATTACATTTAAGAAACTAACATATTATCCTTGAAACATTCCTGAAAAATTTTAAAGGTTAAACGAAAAACATTACGTCTTTTTGGCTAAGGAAATTATAATTATTAATAATCAAAAAAAGGAACTGGAAAAATCTACCACAATTTAGTAATTTACGAATTTTCTCTTGACTTAGGATCAAAGATTTAATGAGCTCACTATTTTGATTTTAATTTAAGTTACGTCCATAATCTAGGCAATATAATTTTTCCTGATTTTTATGCTAAGGTTTTATGCTCCGATTCTATCGATTCCGATTAAATCCTTCATAAGGGAAAAATTAAAGACCTTTAAATGACCGACAATTCTCTAGTGCAAACCAATACGATCGCTGTAATCTCAAATTACAGTAAACATAAATCATTTGGAGGAAAGGTCTACATTGATACCTATACGATAATATGTATAATCCCTCGGTTTTGAGCCTTTTATTTATATTATATTTCAACTCCTTACTCCTAAGGAGTCATATCTTGGTAGAATTTTGGATATTTGAAGTTAAGAATTTTTTACCGTTACGCTGTCCTTCGCCCGTCCATCCGTCTGGCCGTTACCACATCTAGACGCCAAACGGTTAGAGATAGAGACTTGTGACCTTAACCAAGTCAACCCTGTGGCCATCCAAAACCAAATTTCTTGAGACCGTTCGAAAACGTGTCGTGCGATTTTTTCGTTTTTGCATATGTTTTAGAGGGTGACTAGGTGGACATTACGCCCAAATACGAAATTACCGTTCAATCATTCCTATCGATTTTTCAAGTCCAAATGTTTAAAAGGCTATAAAGAACTCAATTTTTAACCGAATCATCTCATGTTTAAGCTCTTTGTAAAAGTCTTGGAAATCCTATAAAGATCGAACGGGTTCCAATCGATTACGAACCGGTTATGTACCGGTTATGAACAGCTAATTAATTTTTGTTTCTAAGTTAATTTTATTATTCTTAAACTATTTCTAGGGATCTTTTGGGTGATTTATGAATCCATCACTTGTGAACTGGTAAACGGTAAATGACGCGAAAGTACTTTTGAGGTATAGAATCCAAATCACGAGTTTGCACATTTCGTAAAGCATGGAACGCTTTTGCACCTTTTTTCGCATATTTCTACTAAAACGAACTTGGTCTTAACGTAATGTAATTTAGCTCTACAAAACGATTATGGAACTAAATTGGATGATAGGACTCGGCTTTCTTTTTCAATATGAAAAAAAATATCGTATGTCAAGGTAGCCCCAGCTGAATATGATCCCACTTCTCACTAATTAAATTTTCTTGCAATTATAACAAAAGATGATGGAGCTATATTGAAAACGCTATTATTCTGCATATTTCTAAAAGCCTCTACATGGACCTCAGTGGATCAGTGGATAGATGCAAAAGTAATGCCAATGCACTGATAATAACCCGCAAAAAAGGGAGGTTGGTAAAAGGAAATAAGTTTTTATATGCAGAGTTTAGTCGAATACACATTCACTGGCTAGATCCACAAACCGAGGCTGGTCTACCGTGATGTAAAGCAGTACTGTGTGTATCAGAACGCACACAGATCACTGTGATATAGAGTAGATTTACCCGCCTTGGGGGTTAAGATAGAACAGGAGAATGGGGAATGCATAATGTGCCCAAATAAGTCCCCTGGGTTCAATGGTTCCGAAAGGAATATAACTGACTCATAGACAAAATTTAATCTTTAAGGCCTGTACACACTGAGAGCAATTTTCGTCCAAAAATATGCTTTTTTTAAGAAATCGTTTGTACTGCTGTAGATAGAAACATCAAAATTCTGTCAAAAATTGATCCCAATATATAGGGGCTTTCTAGGATGTTGGACTTAGGCATAATTTAATTTAGATCCAGAATTGTTTTGTCTACCTAAATTACATTAAGTTAAAGCCCAGATTCCTTTAGAAATATGCAACAAATCCGTTTTCAATATAGCCCCAGGTCAATATAATTCTACGTCTAGATTGTCTAGATTAGGCGTAATATCCAATTGAAATCAAAATAATAAAAATAGTCAAAAATCATTGAACTCATCCAACCAAAAAAAAATTGTAAGGCCTGAAATATAAAATTATTGTTGCATATAGTTCCTATTCTCTTGTTCAATAAAATCTTTTCAATCTCAAAAAAGACTTCAATTTTTATTTTACTTTTATCAAGCCTGGCTATAACTGGCTTTAACAACTCCATTCTTTTTTTTCAAATTTTGTTTGATCTAAATTTTGTTATAAATCTATTTTGGTGAAGAAAAATTAACCAAATGAACTTTTCCATTTTTCTTCGATCGAATTGCCAATCCTATCATACACAGAAAAATATATTTCGGTAAATTCTTCGAAAATGTTTGTGAATTACTACTGAGGACATATGTTCGTAAATTGTATAACCTACTAAAAAAATTCGTAAAAGTTTGTACTTTTTTTCACAAACATTGTTCGTAAGATGATCACTTGACGAGTATTTTTTTGTTCTTTTACAAACATTTGTTCGTAAAAGTTCGTAAGCATACAAAAAATGGTGGTAAAATTTTGCCATTTGTTCGTAAATTTTTGTTTGTTTGGTGAAAAATTACGAACTAATGACAAAAATTTACCAACATTTTACATATGTTTGTTATTTTACAAATGTTTGTAAAAGAATAAAGAAATGTTCGTCAAGTGATCATGCTACGAACAATGTTTGTGAAAAAGCGTAAACTTTTATACAAACTTGTGTGTGGTTATTCGATTTACAAACATTTCGTAAGTCTCCAAAAGAAATTCACAAACATTTACGAACAATTTAACGATTTTTTCTATGTAGTTTCTTTACCTATATTCTTTTTTAGTATTGCATGAAGAATTTGTGAGTAAAGCTTTTTTACAAAATCAAATTCCTATCTCTATATCGAATATTAAAAAAAAATACACAACAATGATCACATAAAGTTAAGTAGTAATGATTATACACCCCATTTGTACTTTCTCTTTTTTTTAAACTAAACATGTTCTGATCCTTTCAAATTAAGCAAAACTACTACAAAACCTTTAAAAAAAGACTTTGTAAAATTTAATATTACAAAATAAACCCGTAAAAATTGCGTCACAGTTTGAAAAGTATAAAAAATTGAAGGTCACATGCAATGGCTCTTTGCAAATTAATTCTTGCTGCTTTTTATTCAGCCGTTTTTTTTTACCCAACTCTTCAACGAAATCATTCATTTTATTATTTCATTGACATTCTCTGTCCCCAAAAAGAAATCTGTACAAATTTGAAGCTTGATTTATTTAGCAATTTATAAAAAAAAGATAAACTTTTCTTTTCAGAGAAACGTTAAAAGAAACAGACAAAGCACCCATAAGTTTATAATTATAATCATCTCTTTTGGTCATTATTAGGTAATAGAAAAAAATAGAGCAGCAAATATATATTTTCAAAAAAATTAAAGCTAAGAAAATTAGAAAAAAAGAAGCTGCTATATATATATTATCCGTATTTCCAGAATTTTATACATTCATAATTCTTCTACAAATGTACAATCCCCAGATCCCGTGTTTAAAATAAAGTCTTTTAAAGTATTTTGTTTTGGATATTTTTTTGGGAGAAATAATAAGGAAATTTCCTTTTATATTTTGACTCAAAATAATCATTGGAAAAAAAAATTGGAAAATTCAAAAATAATTTAAAAATAAAAGAAATAAACTGAATAAATATTCTTTCATACCTGGTAACTTCTGATAATGGCCTGAACAGCTAGATGATCATCAATGACTTTCTCATCTGATGACATTGCAGATCCTACTGCACCTGGCAGGGAACGAATCTCAGACAGAGCTACATGTCCCTTTGGCACCGGTGCCAGCGACGGGGGAGCGGTATAGGAATTATTTCGGAAATACGCATCCCACGACTGCAAAACGCAAAAAAAATGATAATCTTAGATAACAATTCATCAATGAGACAAACATCACACGAGAGCCAAAATGTGTTAATTTTAGAAATTTACACTATAAAACATCACGAATTTTTGGCAATGTCACGAGTTTTCTGATAAGATACCCCATGTGAGGCATTAAAAAAGGCGTTTCGTGCGAAAAAGATCAAGATAATATAAGAATAATTCACTGATAAAACTTACCGCATGCACTGATGCCGGATCCCTCAGCCAGGCATTGTACATATCCTCAACATAGTTAGAGCTGGAGCCATTGAGGAAAGGTTCAGCCGCAGCTGAATTATAGTGCCTCAGTGATGACGCTGGTAGCAATTCACTGGCAATCTTTAACAAAAAAAAATCCATGTCATATCATACTAACGAAAAAAATGTAAAGAAACGTAAAACGTTGATACTTATATATTTTTTATCATGAGCTAATCTATTTTGTGATTTGTATTCTTTCATGACAAAAAGTCCCAAAAAGTTCACTGATTTTTAATGATGACAAAAGTAATTTACGCGAAAAAACGTAATTTCAGAAGGCTCAGTTTAAAACAAATTTACAATGTTCTTGACTTTACTAGTGGAAATTTCCAGTATTTATCAGTTGTTTAAATAGAAAAGAATATACTTCAAAAGAATTGATACAGAACTACATTAAATCTTGATCAGGGGCCATCAAATTGACGAATACAAGAAAAAATCTGAAGAGATAGTTAAATATTGCGATTTTTGTCGAATATAGAAAATATTTTCAAAAAGCTTGACAAAATAGAATAGGGTAAATGTCCTAATTCAAAACCATTTCCAGACGCTTTAACTTTGACAGAAAATTCAACACATTAAGTTCAATTTTTTTCTGAAGAGAATTACATAAATTTGCTCCTTGACTCTTCTAGAATGTTACTGTTTAGTGAACATTCTTTAGATATAATTTGAAAACTTCTTAAATACAAGAAAAATAAGCGAGTGTAAAATGCTTCTATTGGAAACAAATTAATCCAAATGGAGGCAAGGGAAAGTTTCTAATTGGAGACAAAGTGTAAGTGAAACAGCGACGAAAGGCTTCAAAAACCTTGTTGAGTTGCTCTTGAGTACAGGATTTGTTCTTATTCCTGGGCTTTTCTCCTTTCCCATCTAAAACAATAAGAAAATCTCTCCAAAAAAATCATATTTCCAGGGTTTCCTATTGAAGCATTTGCAGACACTTCAGAAAAAACCCTTTTTGTTCACGAAATAGGTAATTATTTCATTTGAAAACTTCACACCGTTAACAATAAAGATTAGCACTTAATTTAACTAAAATTAGCCAGAAATGTGACATTAAATGTTAAGCAAAACGAATAAACAACAGTCACATCATTATGTTTTTCATTGGAAAACATGGTCGATCGATGAAAAATTCGATGGTGAAAAGGTATACTGTTAATTTTACTGATAAATTAACAAATTAAAATCTGTGAATATGAATGGATTTTCGCTTTATTTGAAGTAAAATTAACTAAATAATGAAACTGTGGTATAGAAAATATATAAATACAATATTTTAGTACTGTATTTATCATGAAAACAATGACGTTTCCATTTGGAGTAGCGAAAAATTTCCATTTAGAGCAGGTTTTGAATTAGTTTAATTTTCCCTACAGCATACCATTATTGTCTCATTGAAATATCACGAGATCTTAATTCTGTTGTAAAAAAAAGTAAGAATTGCCACGAGACCTGTTTGTAGTTCATTTTCATCTTTGTAACTTCTTTTTTCTTTCTAGTTTTTTTTTTTCATGTAAAATAGCGGCAAAGCGTTCCATACTTTGCGAAATGCTTGAACTCGTGATACAGATGCTATAACTCAAAAGAACTTTCGTATCATTTACCATTTATGGGTTTACGACCGCTTTAAAAATCACTTATTGCATGGTCCCTCGAAATAAAGCGTGTGCATGAAAAATTTTCCCTGATGCTTAACGTAAGATCAGTCATAGTAGGCTTTGGATTTTTTTTTTTCGTCGGCGTCGTTTCAAGAGAATTTAATTAGCTTTCTTTTGCTGAAATTCTTTTTTTAAAGATATTGATTTTTGACTGAGTAATTAGAATGGAGAGCATGGTAAAATTTTAAAAGTTAGCAAAAATCTCAAAAATTCAAATTCGAATTCTGCTAAAATTGCGAAATTGACCGGGAAGTGTTCCGCTCTACTGTCCGGAAGATTATAATTCGGTTCAAGGAACTCAAGACTATTGTTGTGAAGCCGAGAGGAAGTGTCCAAAAGCCTGGGATTCAGGACAAGGGGATGGAAAAGAAAGTGATTGAGATTTTTGAGAAGCAACTCAGTCTTTCCATGCGTCATGTTGGCAAAAAGATGGGAATACATTGGAGCTTGGTCCATAAAATCAAGATTAGGGATGGTTTGAATATCTACCTTGATGGGGAGCAATCTCTCTCAATCCGCTCCCCATCGGACCGACAAATTCGGATAAAAATTGAAACCGATTCAGGCTTGTCAGGAATTTCAAGACCTTTCTAACGACCCAAAACAGCCCCCTTTAAGTTGAGAAAAACACATCTTTTCAATCGTTGACCTTAAGAACCGTTATTAGAAATGCACAGAGAGGCGACAATCAGAACAAGTGATTCCCACCCAACTCCCCAACAATTTCACCCAAATAGAGACAGGAAAAAATTCCTGCCTCCGTCCAGGCTTGAACTGGGGACCTTTCGCTGTCTACGCGAATGCTCTACCAACTGAGCAATGAGGGCACTGGCTCTGACTATCTTTGCCACTGATCTCAACCAATTGCCATGTGCACATCAATTCGTTTTGACTCACACCGAGCCTAGGAAACAGTATCATGCGTACAATTGACTCAGCAGCTTATGTTTTCCATGGAAGAATTTATTTATTGTTAACAGCAATAAAATTGTTTGTAATTTGAATTCTGAGTCCTTCGGAAACTGGGCCAAACCTATAGCCTGAAGACCGCTTTATTGAATATTAAGTACAAATATTTAATCTGATTTTAAAAAATCACCAAAAATGCATTTTATTTGGGATTTTTTTTACCCAGTAATGTACAGGCTGGAATTGTACAGTAGACTCTCTTAAATTCGGGCATATAGGACCGAAATGTCAGCCGAATTAAACAGAAATTCGGGCGACATGTGCATATAGATATTGAGTTTACACACTGATATATATCGTAAATTGCATGAAAATCCCTCAATAATGCAAAATCACATCAAAACTAAGACAAACCATGCTAAATTTGAGCATATTTGATTCATTTGATTATCATAATTATACTTGAAAAATGACAACAAACTTTTTTCAAATGTAACTGCTGCCCGAATTAAAAAGTAGCCCGATCTTAAAAGAGCCGAATTTGCGAGAGTCTACTGTATATAGTGATCCCATCCAACAACGGTTACCCGGTTTTGAAAAACCGGTTAACCCTTTAAGGACGAGAAGGTCAAAAATTGAGGGTCAGAAAATTTTTTTTTCTAACTTTTTAGAACAAAATACAACTTTAGAAGGCTGTAGGCAAAATTTCATTTTTGGGTCACTGGTGACCCAATCGTCCTTAAAGGGTTAACCGCCCTATTCTAGAGACCGGTTTTAAAACCGGTAAAGTTTTTAAAGTTAATGCGAGAAAAGTCCTTTTAATTTAAAGCTACTTAAACTAGCTAAGCTAATTTAAGCTAGTTAAACTCAAGTACTAAAAATTTCCTGAATACTAGAAATGGAAACATTTCAATTTCACAAAATTAAACCCTTTAAATGTCATGATTACTTCTGTTATAATAACCGCCAGATGCCAGATTATATTTACCGGTAATAAAGGTTTAACCCAAATTAAAAAGTGTTTTCACCAGAGCACAGTTCAACTTTATGTAACTTATGCATTGCAATAAAGTCATTTATTGTTGATTATATTCTCTTATGGTCAGTTTTATCAGTTCCAACTGGAAAATACTGAGTTTTAACATTCATAATAAATTTTGTAAACAACTTTGGACTGTATTATTGGAAAGAATGATCTAATCACAACTGCTGTAAATTATGAAGAATAAAATAACAGGTAAATACTTACTCTTGATTTTGTAGCACTGCAATTCAGCCATGATGCAAATGTTTGTTGTCCACTCGGGACTAATAAACAATTCAATGCACTCCGTGCTCTATACATTTTTCTGAGGGCTGCAGACAGAAGGAAAGAATGCATTAGAGAAAAAAATAATACTGCATTTTACAAAGTCAATAGCAAATTAACGTAATTTTCTTCTCAATAATCCAATGCTATGCAAGCAACACAATCATTCGGCTGGAGGTCAGCTAAATCCGAATAACCCGTACATTCATGAACAATTGGTTATATATCTTTTTGTAATTCAATGAATCACCTCACAGACAGTGAAAAAAATTGCGCGAATCCAGTTGATTAACCCTGAGAAATAATTCAGATAAGATAGTGGACATTCGTGCAAGACAATTTTTATTCCTATTTATATATAGTAAAATAGAGACGCAAAATGACAATTTAGGATGACAAAAAGAAACTGGTAAATTTCTTGCGGATCTCACGTGAAACATCTTATATAATTTAATGAATTTTTCAACTCTTCAAAAATTCACATCTGTATCTCTGTGTGATCTTACACTCTTCTTGAGAAATTTCAACATCATCGCTCCGCAACCTCTCTTTCAAAATTCTTAATCTCACTTTCCTCATTCACTCATTCACACAAAAATATTTTTCTTCTTTAGTGTATTCTTCACTTTACTCATATTCCTCCTCTCTCTCTCTGCATTTCTAACGTCAAATTTTTATTTTTATTAGGCTTGGTAAAAATTTTCCATTGAACGCAAAAACCTCGAGTTTTATGTGAACAAGATTAGCTAGATAAATTATTGTAGTGTAAATTGTTATTAAGATGTTGAGAATAATATTAATTTTCACTATTTATTTCTAGCACGAACTTTATGGAAAAATTTCTTTTAAAATCACTCTTCCTTTCAAACTTTGCAAAAAAAAAGAACTCTTTACGAATTTTGATTTAGCATTCACCTTTAAAAAATCAACCACTATCAACAAGACACTTGTGTCCTACTTTCATTCAATTCTACCGACTCTTGATGTTGCAATAAAAATACTCTGTTTTTTTTTAATAAATCGTATCTCCCCCTCTTTTCACTTCTCAAATCATTGACTTTACAAAACGGCGCGTTGGTGCTTTACAATTCCTTCGTATTGAGTTATACCTCAAAAAGAGCGTTTGAGCACGTTCAGTGCCTCGAACTGACTGACTAGAGTTTGCGCCAAAAGCATTATGAGCAATGGGCTTTTTCGTTCAAATACACTTGAGCAAATTTCCAACACGTCAATGAATCCCACACACCCATTTCTCTGTTGCGGCACAAATTACTGCGTTATCGGCCACAATCAGCATACATAGACATTGCTTGACCATGTGATAAGGAAGCCCCACTGAATTGGGGTTCATTCAAAAACATTTGCCTGAATTCCACGAGGAAGACAAATTCGTTCCAAAAAAATAATGAAGAGAAAAAAATAAGATTAAAAAGAACCTCCTATTTATCATCCACGCTGGATTTATGTATTTTTATTTCTTTTTTTTTATTGTAACGGAACCAAGCCCGTTTGGATTGGCGATTCGCTGAACCGCATCTGACTTTGCCTCCAAACGCAAACACAACAAAATATACATTTGTTGAGAGTCATATTTCTTGATTTAATACCCCACACTCAATGCAATCATTCAAGCTTCGTAACTAATGCGATAAATTTTGAAAAAAATACTTTTACTGCCACTGAAAATGTCTAATATCAGCTGACTCAATTGTTTATGCAATATATTGTATTCTTATCAATTTTATAGAACTATGTGTACACTTTGTATGATGTTATACAATAGAAAGCTCATTTGATAGAAAATTCATAAAAGGAGAAAATCATTGGAAGATAAGGAATGCGGTTATGTGAGATATAGGGTAAATGTCCTAATTCAAAACCGATTCCAGACGTTTTAACTTTGACAGAAGATTCAACACATTACGTTCATATTTTTTCTGAAGAGAATTACATAAATTTGCTCCTTGACTCTTCTAGAATGTTACTGTTTAGTGAAAATTCTTTAGATATAATTTGAAAACTTCTTAAATACAAGAAAAATACGCGAGTGTAAAATACTTCTATTGGAAACAAATTAATCTAAATGGAGACAAGGAAAATTTTCTAATTGGAGACAAACAGTGTAACTGAAACCGAGACGAAAGGCTTCAAAAACCTTGTTAGGTTGCTCCTGAGTGCAGGATTTGTTCCTATTTCTGGTCTTTTCTCCTTTCCCAACTAAAACAATAAGAAAATCTCTCCAAAAAAAAACTCATATTTCCAGAGTTTCCTATTGAAGCATTTGCAGAAACTTCAGAAAAACCCTTTTTGTTCACGAAATAGGTAATTATTTCATTTGAAAACTTCACGTACCGTTAACAATAAAGATTAGCACTTAATTTAACTAAAATTATCCAGAAATATGACATAAATGTTAAACAAAACGAATAAACAAAATCATGTCATTGTGTTTTTCATTGGAAAACATGGTCAGATATATGAAAAATTCGATTGTGAAAAGGTACACCTTTAATTTTTCTGAGAAATTACCAAATTAAAATTTGTGAATATGAATGGATTTTCGTTTTATTTGGAGCAAAATCAACTAAATAATGAAACTGTGGTATAGAAAATTTATAAATGATAACTTAGTACTGCATTTATCATGAAAACAATGACGTTTCCATTTGGAATAGAGAAAAATTTCCATTTGGAGCAGGTTTTGAATTGGCTTAATTTACCCTAACAGCGTTATCACACTTGCACATTAAAATTTTAATGTGAATCACATTAATTGCCGCTTGTGAGCGTCCAAATATGTTATTTGTGACTTTGAGTCACTTAATATTTAGGGTTTTTCTATTTATTGATAAAGAAGTGGACTTGGCCTGCAAAAACAAGTTTAAATTTACCTAAAGCATGAATATTTTTCACATTAAAAAATTAAAGAGAAAATTGCATTAACTTTTCTCTTTAATGCTATAAATCAATTTATATCAAATTTTGCGGGCCAAGTCTACCTTTTTATCAACAAATAAATCAAATTTTGAATATAAAATGATTCAAACACACAAATTACACATTTGGACTCTCACCAGCGACAATTAATGTGAATCATAATAAAATTTTAATGTGCAAGTGTGATAACACAGTAAAAGGAGTAGGTTTCAAAATCACTAAAACCTCAGATATTTTGGCAAAGTAATTTTAGTTATGTTTACTTTGAAAAAAGAGTTCAGTTAAACAAATGGATTTCGTTAAAATTATGTCAAAAGGATGTTATTTAGCAGTTTAACAAAACTTTTCCTACATTTGACATTAAAAAAACTCGTTTTGGCAAACTTTTAATAAGGCCCAGTTGGACGCCGGAAAAGGATGTTTGTCAAAATATCCTTTTGGCAAACTTTCCTTGCTAATTTGGCATTTTTTTTTCATTTCCTAACTCAGGAAAAAATCGTGAAATCAAAATTCACATCCCTTTCTGTGTCAAACATTTTGCATATTTCTATCTCATTCTTTAGCACACAAAATTGGATTGAACTAAGTTGAATTTGCCATGATGTTTAAAAGAAAAAGAAGAAGAGTGGAATATACATATGCAAAACATTAGAAGATATGAATTTTGATTTCATGAAATTTTCTGATCTAAAAAATATATCGCAGCCATTATGGCTCCGGTATACCTTTTAGATCAGAAAAATTTCAGGAAATCGAAATTCAGACACCATTCTTTCTCACATGCTTTCCATATGCCCATCTCATTCTTTCGCACTCCAAATTCGATTGAACTAAATTGAATTAGTTGTGACGTTTAAAGGAAGAAGAGTGCGAAAGAATGATAGACATACGCAAAACGTATAAGAAAAGGATTCAAATTTCGACTTAATGAAATTTTCCTGATCTAAAAGGTGTGCCGGAGCTATAAAATTTAATAAAATTTAGACAGGAAAAAAAATAAACTCTGTAAAAAAAGAAAATTTTATCGGTTAATAATGTTTTGTTCATTACGCTTTACCACTTGAAAAAGTTTTAAATTCATTACGATGTTTAAAAAAGCAAACAAGTATGAAAACCCGGAATAGTTTTCTCCCCCGTCCCTCTTCTTTCTTACCAAAAACTATGTTTTTACAATTTCCCTTAACCCTTTAAGGACGAGAAAGTCGGGTCAAAAAAAAATCACTTTTTCTAACTTTTTAGAGCAAACCATAACTTTAGAGGGCCGTAGGAAAAATTTCATTTTTGGGTCACCGGTGACCCAATCGTTCTTAAAGAGTTAAATCGGCTCAAGCTATTTCAATCATGTTTGGATATGTTTTGGAGTCAAAGTTTTGGCATAAACTAAAATCATGTATTTTTATTTTCATTTCAAAAACCGCTCCAACGATTTCTTTCATTTTCGAATACGATTTGAAAGTGTCTAGGTCTAGGCGAACATTTCATCCATATATGCCAATAACCTCAATTTATTCTTTTGACCGATTTTTATGTCAAATATTTAAGCCGCCTTCATCTTCACAGCTAATTGGATTAATAATTTTACTTTATTATTGTAAATGGTCAGAAGCACTGACACACACAAATTTTCAAATTTTGAGATAATTTTCTGGTAGATTATCAACCAGTTTAAACGCCCAGGTTATCAACAGGCAGATCATCAACCAGGTAGTAAACGCAGTGTGAATTCGAGCAATCTGCAAGACTAGGAGATTTTGCCATCTCTTTTCATTAAAACATTTACATTTTCAAATGAGAAACATTTTAAATTTCTTTCTATAGGTACCTATGGAATGTTTTTGAAACGGAAAGTATAAAGGGGGTGTGGCCTATTTTTCCATATGCAGATTATCATCTTTTCGTCTGTCAAAGTCCCTGAGGAAGGCGTAGTTAACAACTATTTATGTGAAGAGATTAATAAAACAAATACTGCTAGTTTATGGTCACTTCATACTATAAGGAGTTTTCATCAATATTTGAAATATTGAAGTACAATGTTTACGCTTATGGTCTCTACACACTAGAGAAATTTATGTTCAATTCCAGTTCCCAACAAGATACGTAGGGAATTTGCTTCAATATGGACATAAAATTCTCTAGTGCGTAGAGGTCATTAGAATCTTAGGATGAACTGTGACAATTTCTTCAATAATAACGAATATGGACATAAATTTTTCTATTGTGTAGATACCATTAGAGATAAATTAGCACATTCAATATAATTTTAAAAACCACTCAATCATGTATTGGAAATGTGAATAAAAAAAAACGATCAATAAATAACTTTGGAGATTGTTTCTGACCTCTGATTTCACACTCTATTTTTCTCTCTCACTGATCTTTTGGCAACATTTCAAGGATATCGCTGATGGCAAACACTTTCCTTTCAAACACACTCTCGCACAGTGAAATTTTTAACCATTCAAAATGAATCAAATGATCGTGAGGTGGATTAAGTATCTCAAACTGGAAATAACATACCTATGTTCGAGAAAATATTTCATTGACTGTTCGACGGGAAAACATGTGATAAGAAACTGTATGATTAATCTCAAAATTGTAAATAGTGAGGATAGTGATAATTATTGTCTGGGCCGGCAAGATCACCCCGCTCGAAAACCACTCAACTCCAGACAAAATAGGAAATATTCACAATGATTTTCTTAACAGGTGGAAAAATACTAAATAACCTGTAATCAATAGGCTTATATTAGCTTTTTTCTATGAGAGAAACACCCATGTATGGATATGTATTAGTTGAAATTGGGCAAATTCCACAACTTTACAGCTCCATAAATTTTCATCTCACACACTTTGTCGACCCTCAACTGATAACATGCCTTATCAAATGTCTCAAGACACATTTCACAGTGAAATAATAAATGATTATTATGAAATACAGTGTCTATGTAATTTTCATTTTCTCCTTCATCATGCCAAGAGTGCAAATCGTTTCAATTGATGGGCATTTTGGCAACCAGAGATAATTTCACTTTGAGCTGGGGTTAGTTTTTCCGACCCACGATCTCGACGACCTCTCTCTCAAGTTGAAGTAAACAATTGGACAATTTCAGCAAAATTGGAGGCTCGTCCGGAATAAATTGATACAATTTAATTATTATCTGATTAAGTGCTTCTGACGCTTTGACTCTCTTATCTAAAACACCCTCGACTTTGCCGCATTTTCACTGACACACTCCCGTCAATCACAACGCCGCAGACAATATAATAAATTAGAATAATGAAGAATTATCGGTATAACTAAATTTTAATTTAGTTAAGAAGAGTCGTTAAAATTAATTGTCTCCTCCTTTTATTAGAAAATATCGATTTAGAATCAAAATTAATTTCATCAAATTTTCAATGGAAACAAGAAAAGTATTCTTTCTATAAATCATCATTGAATTGATTTTTCCAATTCTAAATTTAACTAACTGTAGCTGCCTTTAGTATAATCATATCGATTATCAAGTTGACATTTTTCTTTTATTAAAAAATTGATAATCGTTGAAGCTCAACATCTCAGAGATAAATTCAAACTAATAAATTAATCAGTTCGACAATTCGACATACCATTTAGATCAGGAAAAAATCGTGAAATCAAAATTCACATCTCTTTCATTCTCAAATGTTTTACATATGTCTATCCCACTCTTTCGTACTCTTCTTTTTCTTATTTTGAATGTCACAACAAATTCAATTTAGTTCACTTCTCGTTCTGTATAGGAGAAAATAGGACACCTTTGAATTAAGGCAGCTTTAAAATTGGACTTTTTTCCTACTTTTAAGTGAACCTGAGCCTTATTATAATGTAATTTAGCTTCATAATTGGTTTGGGGAGGTAAATGGCATCTTGTTTCAATTAAAAATAGGAAAAATGCCTAATTTTAAAGCAGCCCGAATTCAAAGTTGCCCAGGTTTCGCCCTATATGAAACAGTAATAATTTGAACCCAATTTCCTAACGAATCTAACTTATTTTATCCTTAAAAATTTCTTTAGGGTATTTGTCTATTTTGACCATTTAAACATTAATATAATTTATTTTATGGCTTTTGGATTTGAGATTTAACTCAGTTCCTGAATGTCCCAAAATCCCAAAATAACAAGAAATATCATTAGTTTTTCAAACTTAGGATCATTTGCCCTTAGTTCCCATTCTGTAAGCTCAAATATCACAAAAATGTTACTTGATAAGTAATAAAAAAAATGAAACCATTGGGAAAACAGGACAGTAAGCATTGGGTAGTTATAAGTACTGAGGTCATTTACAGCTTCGCATTAAACGGTCTTCATACTAGAGGTTTAGCCCAGTTTATGAAGGTGTCAAAATCCTTAATAGCGAGTGATAAGTCATTTATATTTAATAATCCAATCCTAACTTCAATTTTGCCAAAAAAAATCTTGATTGATAAGAAATTAGAGCAGTTAAGCCATATGGCTAAGCCTTAGATCTGAAGCCCGTATTAAATTGAGATTAATTTTAGAATATGGCAATGTGAACGATAAATCCAATACGACCCCTCGTATTGCATTGGATTGGATTTAATAACCTATACCAAAAAATTTCTTCTTTGCCTTCTATTTTACGTTTTAGACCAGACCTGCGCTCGTTAAAAGTCGTGTATTACACGACTTTTAACGTACATGATAAATATTTTTGCGCCAAAAATACATAACAGAAATAAAAACTCATATAGAAAGAAATTGTCTTCTTGATATCTTTGTCGGAAGACGGATAGCTGTTCACTGAACATCCTTTTACTTGAATCTTGCAGAAATACAAAGAAATTAAATGCAAATATCACTTCAAATGGAAAGTTCTTAAATCGCGCGCAATTCAACTGTGAGAGAGAGATAGAGACACAAATAACTCACTTGACAAACGTCTGGCGGCGCTGCGGTTGCAAAAAATCTCTAAAATGCCACAAAATATTTTCTTCTCTATTTTATGTTTATTATCAGGTCGTGTACCTTCTTCAAATATGTACTTTTGCATTCCTTATTAACCAAAATAGTGTCATACAAAAAGATTTTTCTCAAACCTGTCCTGAATTTTGGGACAGCTCAAAAGAATATAAGTCTTCCAGGTCAAAATTTCATCCTAATGTTTTTGTTGTAATATCGACAATTATTCACAATTAACCAAAATAACTGTATTCAACTAAATTATTAAAAGAATTTTCTTGTGAAAATGACTTAACTTTAAGGAATTGAACAATTTTCACATTAAAAAACCTCTGATTTTCTCTACGTAAATTTTCGCGGCATTTCGAAAAACGCCAACAGGCACCACCAAATTCACTTCGGCTTTTCTTTTAGCTCAGGCCTGTTTTAGACTGTCGGACTCACTCGGGTCCATATTTAGAGCCCTGCGCACGGAAAGGTCTTGCTGCGTGCGCGTAGAGGGGGAGGGCAATTGTGAAAATGACTTAACTTTAAGGAATTGAACAATTTTCACATTAAAAAACCTCTGATTTTCTCTACGTAAATTTTCGCGGCATTTCGAAAAACGCCAACAGGCACCACCAAATTCACTTCGGCTTTTCTTTTAGCTCAGGCCTGTTTTAGACTGTCGGACTCACTCGGGTCCATAGCCAAAAAAAAAATCTAAACTCGCAAAAGAGAATTCGGAGAATTCTTGTGGTTTGCATGGCTGGGGCCGTACAGCTTTAAAAGGAAAAAAAAACATTTGATGTTCAATCTAACCTCCTTTTAGGGGTTTTAACGGTAAAGCGACAGAATTAAAATAGTTTAATTCCTTTTCTGAGCCTTTTTCAAAAAAAAAGAATCGAAAAGGCTAAAAGAGAGAGAAAAAAAAACCAAGGATAAAACTTAAGCTCTTTTCAAATATTAAAGAAAATTAAATAATTTGGAGCTATTTGAAGCAACTCCTAAATTTATCTCGGACTCAGATCCCAATAGTCAGAGGGAAAATGTATTCAAACAGAAATCTAGTATATTTATCTCTCCACACATTACCCGATCTTGTAAATCGAAGGAACTTATCACTTTTAAAATATTTCGTGTAATAGTCGCGAGTTTGAAAAAATCCCATATAAATTTTAGTGGAAGTATGAGAACATGAACTTAGCATTTCTAAGAAATTGCCGTTGATGTAACAGTGGGGATATTCGGAAAGAATCTCCGTCCGGATGCGGCAACACAAGTGTTGGAGTTTTCAACCCAGGATAAAAAATTCTACTCTTCTACCAGAGCTTTCGGCACGCTCCGTGTCTTCCTCAGTGGTCGAGTGTGTCGGTGATTTTTGGGTTTCATTAGGTTTGGGGATTTTTGTGTTTGGTGGGAGGCTTTCAGTGTTTTCACAAAGAATTCTGGATGGACATAGCACATAACCTTCAATCATCCGCCGACCAAAGCCGAACTAATTTTTATCCGAAAATCAATTCTATTTACTTTGAAAAGAATTTTGTAGAATCTTTTGAATTTATGAATCGGTTCAAATCGGTTGCGAACCGGTGAATGGTAAATGATGCGAAAGTACTTTTGAGGTATAGCATCTAAGGGCCTTGACAGACCAGAGGATTAGCTGAGACATGGCTTAGCGTAATTATATTAGAAACAATGGTCAAACTACATTTCCATCATTTTCCACTAAACCGTCTCTCGGCTTAAGTCGTAAGTATGTCTAAGGCATAAGGTGGTCTTCAGACTAGAGCAGAGGTGTGCAAGAAACCGTTGAAACCGAATTAACGTCAAAATAAGTTTGTTATAGCGTTTTGACCATTGACGTACATGTTTCATTTGACGTTAATTCGGTTTCAACGGTTTCTTGCACACCTCTGGACTAGAGGTTTAGCCCATTTCCCAAAGGTCTCAAAATCCTGAATAGCGAGCAATTTTATTGCTTTTTGAGAATCTATAGGTCACTTATCTTTAATCTCTTTAATAATCCAATCCTAAGTTAAATTTTTCTAAAAAAAATCATGATTGATAAGAAATTAGAACAGTTAAGCCATATGGCTAAGTCTTAGGTCTGAAGCCCGTATAAGTCAGGAGTTAGTTCGAGCATTTCGCAAAAGCCTGAGACGCTTTGTCGCCCCTTATTTAAGTATAAAAACGCAAATAATCATCTTTTCATGCATGTCTATAGGTTATTCATTTTCCAATAAGAAACCTCACTTTTTGACCAACTTAACCGCTTTGAAAAATTTCTCATTCAACTAAAAAAAATCGCGGAATCATTTTAGGGTAGGAACTGTAAATGGCCAAGTTTTGAATATTTCGTGGATTTTTACGTTACTTTCTAAGAAATTCTCAAAAGAAAAATCTCAAGAGTACTTTCCTGCACTCATGGTCTTATCAGGAAGTGATTTACAGTTCAAGAAAGAGCCAAGAAAGTAGTAAATCTGTCTTATCAGAGTGAAGTGGTTTCAGTTCTCCGGCAGCGCAGACACTTTCTTGGAAATGAAATTGCGCGTGAAAAAAGGCCAGGGTCAAGTTAATTATCCTCCCTTTTGCATCACTAAGATCTCAATTTTTTTTTAGATAAAATCCTCTTTGCTTCCGGGAAGATTGAAAGATGGGAATTTAATTGGGAGAATCGTGAATGCAAAAATTACGAGATGCAAAGAAGAGAAGGCGGGAAGATGAATTTGCTGATATGAAACACCTGGAAAATTCTTCTACAAATTCCATTGCGGGATTCCCAAATACCTGGGGAGAATTCCAAGCCGATTAGAGGCTAGAAAAAGGCGGCAAGAATCAGGGAGAATGAGGGAAGTGAAGAGGATGAGCCATACAGAAAATTCTGGGAAAAAAATCGATTGGACCACGTTATGTAACTTTCAACTGCGTAGCACACTTTTCACCAGACATTCACACAAATTTCCAACTAGAATTGCTTATCTACCCTTTTGAGATGATTCTCATGCACTTTTCCACTCACTTCCACTTGAATTTTCGCAAGAAATTAGCAAGAATTGTGGCTTTTTACCTGGAGAAACTCCCGTCGACTTTTGCGCTGCTTGTCAGAAACTTCGGGGCACGTTGTGGTGTTGCCAGCATGGACAGAGAATGACAAATGGTGAATTTAGAAATTTTAAAATTGCAGAAAATGGTGTGAAACTTTGCGAAATTTTGGGAAAATTTTCTCTAAACTCGCGATTTCTTAGAATTTTTGGCGGCTTTTGCAATTTTTGGGATTTTCTTGGACATTTTTGAAAGGATAACCAGGAGAAAGAAACAAACTCCAACCATGATGATTTTTTGTTTGAAATTTTCACACTCATCCAAGACACCTTAGTGGGGAATTTAGCCTTTCAACAAAATTTTGTTGTCAAACTCAGTCGTCGTCTTTTTCTGAGAAAAGTAGGGAGCGCGTAGTGAAAAAGAAGCAATGAATTGACAGTGAGAGAGAAAATATTCAAACAATTAATCATCCACGAGAGATCTCAAGCTAAAGAGTGTTTAGAGTTTTTCCTGCGTGTTTTGCGACGTGGATTTTCCGCCATGAAGTCAAAAATTGATTTCAATGAGGCTCTCAAAGATTCCCCAACTTTCCGGTGAGTGAAAAACAAGTGGCCCCCTTTCTGTTTGGACTTTCAGTCGATGCTGGGTGCTTTGTAGGTCAGTATTGGATGATGAAGAGAATGACATCGAGCATTTGGAGCAGAAGATTGAGCGTGTGCTGAAGATGTGCACCACTGCTGTGGATTCAGGCAAGGAATATGTTAAGAACAATTCCGCCTTTGCCACTTCCCTGTGGGATCTCCAGAGGCACTTTAAGGACGACAGGACGTCACATAGTGCCCTGGAGAAGGTAATCCATTGTCTCCAGGAGATGAATAAATTCCACACAATCCTGCTGGATCAGGCAAGTCGAACTGTCCTGAAGAATCTCACATCTTTCATCAAAAGGTACGACTACTTTCTCCCCAATTTCCCTGCCCATTGCCACCCCTCACCGATCCCTCAATCTTCCAGTGAGATCAAAGAAGTCAAGGACTACAAGAATCTCTTCCTGAAAGTCTCAGAGAATCTCGATGGGGCACTTCAGAAGAATGCCCAAGTGAACAAGAACAAACCAACGGACGTTCAGGAGACAGAAAATTATCTTTCAGCCACAAAATCTTGCTTCCAGCATACAGCCCTGGACTACGTCAATATTCTCACGATGCTCCAGGCCAAGAAGAAACCCGAAATACTCTCCACACTCCTCAGCTACGTTCAAGCCTGTAGCACTTACTATCATCAGGTGAGTGTCTATTGATTTTTCCTCCCCCATCATCCCCCAAACCAGAGCCCCCTAAAGGTCACTGAGTCCATCGCAAAGGCCAAGCCCATCCACCCCAAAACACCCATTCATCCGGATCAGGGAAGGGCTAACCACCTCCAATGCAAAAAGTGAGAGTTGGTGCTCGTAAAATTCCTCAGCGGAAATTCAGCCAATGAATTCTTAATCACGCTATTCCCATAAAAAAGAAACATACCAAATTCAGATGATCTAACATTCCGACCTTCGCAGGCAAACTGGGGATGTTTTATCAATAAATTTGTCGTTGGAAAAGTGTTCTGGGTTGTTGGAATTCAGTGCAAAATCTTCGAGAATTGCTGTGGATGTGAAATTTATTTATCAAATATTCGTACGTTTGAGCGTGAAGGAACGAAAAAATATACAATTACGTTAGCGTGAATATAAAAAAAAAATATCGCGCAGTCCATTCAAAAGTGCCATAAGTTTGATGATGTAAGATGAGGACTGTGGGCGTGAAAATAATTTAAACGAGCTTATCTGCAGTATAATTAATGATGCATTTAATTTAGATTAATATTTGCGGAGTGAGAGAAATTATCCAAGTTTTCGATAAAAAGGAAATATCGGCCAGCTTGCAATTTCGGCCACTTCTTTTGCTCTTCAAATTTCCATGAATTTTTAGTTCTTACATAAGGGAAGAGCACCAGCGATCGGCAGTGTTCCTCGGATCGTCAGATTAATACCGTATCGTTGCTCCAAATAAAATGAATTTTCAAAAATTATTAGTTACTTTTTACCATTTAACTCTCATAATAATGCACTGCAATAACCCAGATTTAATTTATAAAACCAATTTTCCGAGGTACAGAAGGCAAGTTTGCAATAACATCTATTTTTTTTATTACTTTATTGTAATGATTTGTAAATGAAATGCACAGATATAGTTAAATGGATAATTAATAGAGTAATTATTATCAACAAAAATACCAAAAAGTATTTTGAGGCTTATATTTTCAACTAAATATGGAGCATGTCTCTAAACATTCCGATCCGTGGTGCCCTTCCCTTACTATAGAAATTATAATAATGAAAAAAAAACTAAAAAAATGTCGGTTCAATAAACGAGATGATATAAAAAAGACTTAGGAAGAATTCCGGAAGGGCAAGCAATGAGCATGAAGGTGGCCGAAATATTACCCAAGGCTATGTCTATATTTTTATTCATTTTAAAATGTACTAAAAATGATTTTAGAGAAAACAAAGACGATAAACTCTCTGCAAGGTTCCAAGTAACTGCCGAAATTTGGTACAGTTTCTCTATTGCTTGATCCATTCCAAATTATTCTGTCCCATTATAACGAAATTTAAAACAGATTTGTCAATTTTATATGCTTTTCTTGGATTATTCATTACCACGTGCAGAAATTTATCAAAAGAAAAAATTTCATATAATTTTCGTTTTTAAGAAAATCGGAAACATGGTATTTTTTCACGAAACCTAACATAAATTTCGAATCTGCGTTTCCAACTCGGTTTTTCCTTATTCTGGTCTAGAAATATCAAAAAAAAAAGTCACAATATCTGCAAGGAAGCAGAAAATCGAAAATTCACTATTTTTGACCAAAAATATTTTAGCTCAGGAGTTAATTGGGATTCTGCAAAAAATATCCTAGATTTGGACATCCTTATAGTTTGTAATCGTCCACAAGAATCGGATTTTTATCAATTCTAAATCAGGGAGGCGACATTAGCTCTAAAAAATGCGACCAATTTAGTGTAATTTTTTCCCTGTTTTCGTACACATTTCACGAGATATCTCCAAAACTACGTAGGTTGCCAATTTGGGGTTTTCGGTTGCCTATTCAACATTAAATTGGCTTTTTTTTTTCAGAAGAAATTCTGCTCTTCTGAGCAGAATACTAGCACGTGCAAAAAGAGGTCGGACGTCTTTGAGATGTATAGATGAAATGTCCGCTAGGACACTCTCTAAAACATACCCAAAAATTAAATCCATTAATGGTCTGGTTCTTGAGATATTCCCAAAAGAGTGGTTTCTGGAGGACAAGAAGTGGGATGATAAGCAAATGCATGTGTTGTTTTGATTCCTTAGATTGACTTTTGGGTGGTACTCAGAACAATAAAAGTCGCTAACTTTATCTCTTTGGTCAGAAAATTCATTAGAAAAAATTCTGCTCTTCTTACCAAATTGTTAGCACGTGCAAGAAGAAGCGGTCAGACGTCTTTGAGATGTATGGATGAAATGTCTGCTAGGACACTCTCTAAAACATATCCCAAAATGAAGTCCATTAATGGTCTGGTTCTTGAGATATTCTTAAAAGAGTGGTTTCTGGAGGGGAAGGATAGACGTGAGGATGAAATTGAAGTGACATTTGGATTCCTTGGATCAACTTATGGGGGAGCTCTCAGAACATTCCAAGTCGATATCTTCATCAGTTTTTCCATAAAATCGGATAGAAGGGTTTCTGTAATTTTTTCTTTGCGTTTAACACTTCAAAATTCTTGAAAAAGTCCCGATGAATAAAAAAAGTGAGATGTCCAAAAAAAAACAGATTACATCTTCCACAAATTGCACGTTTTGAGTTCCTCTAACAAATAGTCCATGTGTTAGAATTGTGGGTCACTTCTGGTCCCAGCAGTGGATGGCCAAAAAAGACGTTGCAAAAATGTCTTTTCGACATAAATGGTTCTGGATGACCACGGTTTATCCATAGCAGATTACATATACCAGATTCTAAAAGCTAATGAGCCAAGCTTTCCAACAATATAGCTTACTCATTCAATTATGTTCATCAGGAGCTGAGATATACCACTCCAAACTTTCGACCTCTTCTACTGACAGAATATATGTGCTCATCTAATAGTAAGGTGGCGTAACTGGATCGTTTTCCGGAGATTGCTACTTAAACGCTTGTTTTTGGACTGATGAAATTCTTTTTTACTTCTTCTAAATCCATAGAATTATTCACTGTTTCATTTAGAAACATAATATAAAAAAAATTATCAAAAATATTAAAGAAAATTTATAAAATAATGATAATACTGAAATAAGTCAGCATGCACTAACTGGGTCGACTTTTCGCTAATTCACTTTTAATTAAACCTTTGTTATTTAAAATACTTTTTTCACAAGGGAAAAAACAATAAATGTTTTCAATCAACTAGCTGTCATTAGCGAAAATATCACTGCTAGAAAATTTTTAGTGAAGAACCCAGCTGGTACAAGATTGAAATGAGTCGATTACAATCACTTTAATTTTAATGGATAATTTTTTTTTGTTTTTCCTCAAACTTGAATAGTTATATTATGTTACTGTAGGGTAAATTAAGCTAATTCAAAACCTGTTCCAAATGGAAACTTTATTGTTTTCACGATAAATACAGTACTAAATTATTATATACTCCCTCCGTCCCAAAAAAAGTCGTACGTTTGGGGAAAAATTAGGGATTAAGGAATTGTTTTACGGAATGTTTTTGTTAATAGTAAATATCTTACGTATGAACTATTCTCCATCTTCAGTAGTAATATTGAGGTCCACCTACCACGGTAAGATAAGGAACTGGTGTCTTGAAGATTTATTTTTTTCACTTTTTTTTCGAAGAGCTCCGGTCGATATGTAACTTTTGAAAATTCTACTGAAATTAACATTTTTAAATAAAATTTCATTTAAAAATTTAGTGTACCAAAGAAGGGATTTATAGTTCTTTTCGTTATGCCATAACAATGGGTCTAAATTTACAAAAAAGGCAATAAAACCAATCTTGCTCTTTTTTCTACGTTCTGTGATATGGGTGCTGAATGGTTGGAGATAAAGATTTGATGTCTTTGGACGACCCCCACCCCCTGTAGGTCAACTTTTGGATTTTCAATATGTCCCCAGTTTCCCCCCGCCCCTCCTCTTCCTCAGAAAAAAATCGCACTATGTGTCTTTGAGCAATCCCAAAAAAACAATATGGTTTTTGGAGGGCTAGGGAGGGGGGGGGGGTAAATGAGGGGTAGGGTAATGGTCGACTTACGGGGGTGCCGCCGAAGGTGCCAAGCTTCTATCTCCAACCTTTTGGTACTTAAATCTTACTAAAAATATTCAAAAGAAAGATGTTTTTAAGACATTGTTTTCTTATCTTACAATCGTAGGTGGACCTCCATATTATCACTGAAGATGGAGGATAGTATATACATAAGATATTTCCAATACACAGCATTTCTACTTTACACCGTCTCTTCCTAGCGATATTCTTCCAAACGTACGACTTTTTTTGGGACGGAGGGAGTAATATTTATATATTTTCTATACCACATTTTCATTATTTAGCTAATTTTGCTCCAAATAAAGCGAAAATCCATTGATATTCACAAATTTTAATTTGGTAATTTCACAGAAAAATTAAAAGTGTACCTTTTCACCATCGAATTTTTCATCGATCGACCATGTTTTTCAATGAAAAACACAATGAGGTGACTATTGTTTATTCGTTTTGTTTAACATTTATGTCTTATTTCTGACTAATTTTAATTAAATTAAGTGCTAATCTTTATTGTTAACAGTACGTGAAGTTTTCAAATGAAATAATTACCTATTTCGTGAACAAAAAGGGTTTTTCTGAAGTGTCTGCAAATGCTTCAATAGGAAACCCCGGAAATATGATTCTTTGGAGAGATGATCTTATTGTTTTAGATAGGAAAGGAGAAAAAGACAAGGAATAAGAACAAATCCTGCACTCAGGAGCAACTCAACAAGGTTTTGAAAGCCTTTCATCACGGTTTCAGTTACACTGTTTGTCTCCAATTAGAAACTTTCCCATGTCTCCATTTGGATTAATATGTTTCCAATAGCAGCATTTTGCACTTGTGCATTTTTCTTTTATTTAAGAAGTTTTCAAATTATATCTAAAAAATTTTCACTAAACAGTAACATTCTAGAAGAGTCAAAGAGCAAATTTATGTAATTCTCTTTAGAAAAAATATGAACTTAATGTGTTGAATCTTCTGTCAAGGTTAAAGCGTCTGGAAATGGTTTTGAATTAGGACATTTACCCTAGTGACTATATTGCGGAAATAAAAATAAAAATATTATTTTAAGTGGATTAGTCATAAACGATCCAGATAGCGAAGCGCCCGGATTAGCACACTTGACTATAAGCCTCCCTTTACCTTAAAATTGAAGGAAATGAAGAGCAATTTAGAATTATTTCAATAATGAACGATATTACAAAGCAGTACAAAATGGGAACATAAATTAATGTATCATTGGGTTAAAATAAAAGTCGAAAGAAAGTGGAAGAAATATTACGTTTGGCTAACACGCATTGCTAATTTTTTTCTGCGTTTACTGCTATTTTAAGAAAATATTTTTTAAAAAATTGATTGTTGTGGATTTCGTGGACAACAGTGACGAGCGTTTCGGCAAACTTCCAATTTTTTTTTGCTGCCAAATAAAACTATTACAAAATATATTTATTATGCTGAATAAGTATAGAGGAATCCAGGGCTAAATCGAACAGTGTAGGATGTTATAAGTTCACATTAAAAGAAATGTTAGGCAAACAGTATATTCTTTAATAAAATATCCTCGCGTCTAATCCTAATATTATTTATTTAAGAAGTACAATAAGAAATCCAATTGCTGACCAATTTAGCCCCTATCTTCCCTAAACTTAGAATCTTAATGGCGTCTTGTAGCATTTTTTTCTGGTTATTACACAAAAATAATCTGGAACACTTGTGACAGTTTAGAATGAATTGTACGTAATCCGTTCTTTTCAGCCACTTGTTAAAGCGGACTGATTCACGTGTTGGAGAGTTTGTAAAATTAATTGAGTTTATCACAAGAGGGAATGAGGAGAGAAATTCAACAGCTTGTCAGGTTTTTTTTTCTTCATTTTCGATAGAGAATGTGCTTAGTCTTTCTCATGGATTGTCCAGGAAATTTCTCTTTTAATTGCTTCTACCTAGATAGAAGACTTATAAAAAAGGTAGCATTAAACGATAATGATAGTGATTGAAGAGGAAAAAAAATACAATTTCATTGCAAAGTCATAGGAGTTTCACAAAATTTTTTTTTGCAACCTTTTTGACTGTGTGGTGGTTTTCGTGTCAATAAGTCGCATGATTAATTGAATTTTTTGACGAATGTTCTTTTTGGGGCAAAAGAAGCCCGGAAATTGGAATAGAAGAGTCACAATTTCCCCTTTTTCTTTTTCCTTGCGATAAGGTGTGTGTTACATGATTTTGCCGTCTTTGTATTGATTAGCAATTTCCCTCTCCAACCATGTTTTTTTCTTATTTACTTTTTTTTCTTTTTGGCTTTAGGGTTCAGACTTGTGTGAGGATTTTGATCCATATTTCAAGGTGTTGGCCGATGATGTGAGTAATTTTCTGCTTCTTTGATATTGTGGGTATTTTTCTTTTTTTTTGTGAAACAATAGAATTATATCCCGATAGATTTGTACAATGCGCTCAGATTGTGCAACTCTGGAGAAGACAATGCAGAATCGCCATGCGTCTGTGACCAACTTCGATCAGGGACACACTGAGGGGTACCTCTTCAAGAGAACCTCCAAAGGTTTCAAAACATGGAATCGTCGATGGTTCTACATCTCGGGCAATCAGCTGCTTTATCGAAAGAGAAATGGAGAAGAGAGTCCCACCGTTATGGAGGAAGATCTCAGTATTTGCACCGTTCGACTGGCCAATGAGTGCGACCGCCGTTTCTGCTTTGAGGTAAGTCAGAGTTGAAACTTTTATAGATCAAAGATAAAAGATAAATACTTAGAGAATTTTACTGAAATACTCATATCAAATAGTTTTTGAAGATACCTGACTCAAAATTTGAAAACTTTTTTAGGAGAAAAAACATTTCAGGAAAATATTAAAGTAGATTATCTTTTATCCAGGGTTGGATAAAATTTTATTTGAAATTAACTTATTTGAACTATTTCGGACAGTATTAACTGAAATATGTAAATTACTATAGCAAATTTGGATAATAATGTGACAAAGAAATATGCGTTCGTTTTTTAAGGTTTTTTTTCTTTATAAAGAAGAAAAATATTAGATAATTTTCGCCCAGTAGATTGAATATCAAGGACAGTAAAACAAAATGACCTTTGGCTCCTTACTCCTTTTAATTTCTAATGTTTTAAAAATTGCACTTTGTAGACTTGAGGAAGGAGAAAACCCCTTCCGAAATGTCGGCTTGAAAAATTAAAAAAATTAAAAAATAAAGGAGCCAAAGGTCATTATCGTGTTTTACTGTCACCGTAAAAAAGTATTTTAAGGATTGTGGGTGATGGAGGGAAGGAAAGGGAAGTAGCATAAAAATACTTGCTACATAGAGGAGACCGGGGCAGAATTAGCCAGCAAATGAAACTTTTCATTGCGTATAAAGCGTGTCCACGACAATATTATTCCAAACGATTTGATATTTTTTATGACAGATGTCACTAGTTCCGCATTTTCGTTGTATGCAAACATTGTAACACGTGTTTTTACCTTTCTTTTGGTGAAACTCTCATCAAATTCTGTTCATTTTTCACTGGGATATGAAATAATAATGGAAAAGAGAACGGGGATCGTGTAAATATATCTAAAAAAAATCCTGAAATCAATTACAGTAGACTCTCTCTCAATCGGGCATATGGGGCAAAATGTCATCCACATTATCGATAGAATTGGGCGTCAAAATCGTTGTAAATTCCACAAAAGTGCTCAATTATAAAGAATCATGATAAAATAAGAGAAACTACAGCGAACTTGAGCAAATTTTCTTCACAATTTCAACGTGAAACTTGTCAATAAAATTTTGCACCTGATTGAAAAAGAGTCGATTGAGCGAGAGACTACTGTACGCGGACCTTGGAAAATTCACAAATACCTCATGCCAGACCGTCCGGAGGGTGATTCTTCTATTCCTTGACAGTGAAACCACTGCCCAGAAACCTGGATGTGGGAAAAATCGGTGTATTGGAGATCGAAATTTAGAGAAAATCGTGATCTGCTCTATCTATATCTGCTCTAAAAACCGCTATTCTTAAAATTTCTCAATGAAAATCACATTAGAATATACTTCAAATAATTCTACCAATCAATTAATAATCATTTTATCGAAAATGGAATTATGTTTATTTGCTATTAAAAAGTTTTCTAGATTCGGTAAGTCTAATGGGTCAGAAGTACCTAATGCTTAATTTAAAATTAAGCTTAGATAATAGAGATAAAGTAATGTGAAATAAACTTCCTGGCATTATTGCTTCCTATAAAATAAAAAATTTATGAGAAACTTATTTTATCCTAAATATATAATACAGATATAGATATACTTATCCACCCAGTTTTTTATCCGTAAAGCATCATACAATATTTGTATTCTGCAAATAAGTAACTGTATGTTTTATGAAAATCTATATTATCAGAAATTAAAATACAGTAGACTCTCGCAAATTCGGCTCTTTTAAGATCGGGCTACTTTTTAATTCGGGCAGCGGTTACATTTGAAAAAAGTTTGTTGTCACTTTTCAAGTTTGATTATGATTATCAAATGAATCAAATATGCTTAAAGTTGGCATGGTTTGTCTTAGTTTTGATGTGATTTTGCATTATTGAGGGATTTTCATGAAATTTACGATATATATTAGTGTGTAAACTCAATATCTATACGCACATGGATAAAAAATCGTTGCATTTCAAAAAGTTTGTCGCCCGAATTTCTGTCTAATTCGGCTGACATTTCGGTCCCATATGCCCGAATTTGAGAGAGTCTACTGTACGTTTATCCAAAAATTTTACATTTCTTTATCCAAAACGACTAAATTGTTTCAATACGTATAGTATTTGGATAATGTATATGATAATTTAATAATTTGTGATTTGAAAAAATCCAGAAATGATTTTTATCTGATAATAAATATTTAGTTTACAAACACAATCTTTATCCAAAACCGGATAGTTTTTATCCTAAAGGAATATTTTTTTTACAGTTCAAATTCACGACATAACTTTAGAAGATTTAAAAAGTTATTGTCTTCTTTTTGTTAAAAATGGAAAAATGTGTCTTGGATTAAAGCGAAATTGTGTGTTGAACGAGATATTTGGTACTGCCCGTACTGCCCCTGGATAAATTTATAAATATAACTAGAAAATCGCAGAATTGAATAGGCAATAACTAATGTGTATGCTCATTGAACTAGATATTATCCAACTGAAAAACTCTTTGGATTAGACAACGACAAAATATTTACCCTGTTGTCCTTATCTAGAAAAGAATTTTTTGCCAATTCTACAGGTGATTTCTCCCACGAAAAGCCATATGCTCCAGGCAGATTCAGCTGATTCCCTAAAAGCCTGGTTCTGTGCTCTTCAGAGTGGAATTGGAGCGGCAATTCAGAATAACAATTCCAAATCTCTCTTAACATCATCCAGTTCTGACCCTTCAAAGCCCTCCGGGGACACTAAAAAGGTCAACTGGGAGTATTTTCTGACGATTCCTGGCAACAGTGCTTGCTGCGACTGTGGCCATCCTCAGCCCAAATGGGCGTCTATCAATTTGGGCATCACACTCTGCATCGCCTGTTCGGGTATTCATCGTAGTCTGGGAGTGCACTACAGCAAAGTGCGCTCCCTGACGCTGGATGCGTGGGAGCCGGAGATCATTAAGGTGATGACAGAACTTGGCAATGGGGTAATTAATCGGATTTACGAGGCCAATGCCGAGAACTGTGGAGGGGTTGAGAGAGCCACGGAAAATTGTGACATTTCCGTGAGGGAGGCCTGGATTAAGGCAAAGTATGTTGAGAGGCGCTTTGTGGCCTCACTGACTTCCATTACGGATGCTCTCTGTGCTGAAAGTGCACGTAGTTTTGGAACAACAAATCGCCGTGGCAAGGCTTTTCAGGCTGCCAGGTGGAGCGTGAAGAAGCTGAGACGTCGTCAGAAGTCGTCTTCGTTGAAAGTTACACCATCGCCAGAGACCCAATCGGGTGAATCGTCATCGGGTCATGAGGAACACAGTGAGCAAGATGAGGAGGAAGAGGATTGTAATGAGGACAAGGATGATGGAGATGAAAAGCAAGCGGTTAAGGTTGATGTGGTATTTGGGGAGAATCTCAGTGAACCCCTAAATCAGGCATCTTTCTGCCTGGATTCGGACGATGAGTCAGTGAATGATGAGGAACAGACGCAGGACAATGAAGACATTCACAAGCTCAATCCGGATGTTTTGCTCTACAAAGCAGCTCTTGTTCACAATTTACCGGTGATGAGTCAAGCTCTGGCTCTGGGGGCTCAGAAGAACTGGACAAATCCTGATGATCTCGACAGGACGGCACTCCATGAAGCTGTCTTATCCGTAAGTACACTTCCTGTCCTTTTAACCCCTCACCAGAAATTATGAAGTTTAAAATGTCAAAGAAAGATAATAACTGATCTCCTAAGCTCCGCCCATTGCTTTAGGCCACGCCCCTTTCAGAAAATCATTTAGGTAAAATTGGTCAAGGGAATTCCAAATTATATTTTTTTATTTGTGAACACTTCGTCGTTTGGTTGCTGGTTGCTGAAAATCACAAGTCGATATCACTTACCGCTTCCTCTATTGAAACAGTCGAATTGCAGACTGCCGACAGGTGTCTACACTTTATAGGAAAGTTTCGTCAAAAATGAGCGTCAAAAAGTGTTTTTAAAAACACTTCTTGCATAGTGAGAATTTTTGACAATAATTTTTGAAAAAAATAGTCTATAGATATAAAGCGATTTCTTCAAAACTCGTATCAAATTTGAGTTATTTTTCTTCAAAAATTTTACAAAATATACATCAAAATCATTGACAGAACTTTTGAAGACCACTCGAGTTCATTTTTCACAAAAAATTGTCGTTTCATTGCTGGTATGGCGCTGTCAATTTTTGTGGAGAATTCTAAATAAAAAAGAAGTGTTTTTCAACATGTTTTTCCTATAGAGCTCCCAAATCTATCAAGTATATCCTAGTGAATACGAGACCCATCCAGAACTATCAAAATCATCAAAACCTATTGTTGTAAAATGCTCAAAAGTACAACCTTGTTTCATAACACTCCTTTTTAAAAGTCCATGTGAAAGCCATTCCCGTCCGGGAACACAAAGACCAGATGACCACAAGACTTCGCTGCCTCCGTTAGAGTCCGATTTGGATAGCGAAAGAAGGGAAAAAGAATACCAAAGTAAAGGTTCAAAATTTCCAACTGGAAAAGAGCAAGGAGCAAATCAGGAACGAATGACAGAAGAGAATAAAAAAGGATTAGTTTTGAGATAAAGTCACTTTAGAAAGTCTAGTGTACTTACAGTTTGGATTTTAGGGTAACGTTTGGTATTTATGGACAAGGTGCTTTTCGGGACATAATATTGGTATATCTGAACACATCAAAAATCCTCTAAATATTTGTTTTCTTATTATTTTTAAGTTTTATATGAAATTTTAAGCTCTTTACGTATCAGACATACATAAAACTTCTGACTTTTTTTAAATTCAAAGTGTGAAATACGCGTGAATTGTGAGTATCACATTCCACTTTTTACAGTAGACTCTCTCTCAATCGTGAATATGGGGCAAAATGTCATCCGATTTAGCGATAGAATTTAGCGTTAAAGCCTTTGTAAATTCCACAAAAAGCGCTCAATTATAAAGAATTACGATAAAATAGGAAGAACTACAGCGAATTTGAGGAAATTTGCTTCATAATTGAGCGTGAAAACTGTCAACAAAATTTGACGCCCGATTGAAAAAGAGCCGATTGAGTGAGAGTCTACTGTACAAAACCTTCAGTGTTGAGTTTTTTTCGATTTAAGTCACTTTAAAAGTGAAATTTAAACAAAATTTTTATGAAAGAGTGAAGTTTACACATTTTACTTAAAGGTTAATAGTCAGGCTCAGTGACATTTATTTGCTTAATAGCGATTTTTGTCTGTCCCGAAATACTTACCCAATTGTCCCGAAATACACCATTTTTACTTCTTTACATTTTTTGCTATTTTGACTAGATAATTATGCATTTTTCAACATTTTTCGGTAAGAATTTTATTCTGGATAGAATAAGGAACATAAATATTTGTATCAACAAAGAAAAAAATAATTTGAGAAGTCATTAGGCTGTTTGAATTTTGAAAGTACTAAAAAGTATACCGAAATACCACACGTTACCCTATATGAGTCAGAAAACTGAAGAAACGCGAAAAACAATATTGCGTAAAATGGTAATAAACTATAAAAATTGTTTGAAATAAATTAGCCAAATAATGTGCTAGCATTTTTCCATACAATTTTTCTTCAAAATTGTTTTTTTTTTCCTTCAAAAAAAATTGAAACATTTATTGATAAAGATGTAGGGGCCTTTAAAACTTTTTCCAATCTGGGTGACTCTTTTTAACATTCCTCCTTAGTCTGAAGTTCAACATTTTACTGCTCGAATTTTAGAGAAAGAGTAGTATTCAATTCGTTTTTTTTCGAAATTGTCACCGATCTAGAGCTCCAACGGTAAGAGATATCAATTAGTAGTCTGCGATGACCCTTCATAAAAAATATTATCTACAGATGTTTTTCTTTCTTTTACCTCACCTCCTCTTTCTCCTCCAAAATCATGTTTTCTTGGTTTATTTTGAAAATGAATCCTACGATTTCTTTTATTTTCGGATATATTTTGAAGGTTGCGCGTTGAAGGTCAAGAACGTTTCGTCGGTACATACTCATGACCGAAAAAATTTTCGACATCAAATTTTCGAAGGTTAAATGTTTAAGTACTCCAAAATCATTTCAGGATAAATTTATGAACCAGTTTAAACCGATAGTCAACAACCACATGAGCTCTATTACATGAGTCATTCCGCAAAGGTAGGACGCTTTGCCGGCTCTTTTTATTTTACTGTTGCAAAACTCATAAGGGCGTGGCGTACGTTTTAAAGGGCAGGACACTCCAACGTCTTCCACAATGTGAAACCATGGGAATGAGTTACTCTTTAGGAATATTTCACAGAATTTCGCTATTAAGTAATAATCTACAAAAAATACTCAAGGAAATTCCTCATAAAATCAAAATAACTTCTGAAGAGGGCGTGTCCTAAAATGATTCATAGGTGGAGCTTATTCAGTACAACTTCGAACCATTCTAAAGATACATCAAATTTACGTTGATAAAAAGTAAATTATAAACTTCATCAGGGCTCAGTGATGGCGTGCGAATTTCTTCTGTTGAATGGTGCTGACATTAATGCCAAAGATCGCAACGGATATACGCCTCTGCATCTGGCCACAGAGAATGGCAGCACAGCTCAGGCGTATCTGTTGCTCAAGAATAGGGCCAAATATGATATTGTGACGGCAGAGGGGAAGCAAGCCATCGACATTGCCGTAGATAGTGCCAATGCTGACATCGTCACTCTGTGAGTAACCAATTTTTTTTCTTATTTTATTGCCAAAAAAAAAAATTTATTTTTTCTCTCTTGCTAAAGTGCTTTGACTAAAAGAGCAAAATCGACAAGTATCACAATTTCCATTTGAGATAAATTGAAGAGAATTATCTTTTGGCTGAGAACACTCAATTGTCTCTCTCCCCCTATACTTGACTCAATGAGGCATCTCGCGAGGCTATTAATTAACGCGTTTGTTTAGATGAACATCTCTAATTTCCCATTAGCTTTTCGCTGTTGAATGTCTTACACAGTGAACGAGGAATTTCTTGAGGCCGATCAATGGAGATGTAATTGAGATTGTTTGGGGCAGATAAACTCTCAGTTTTTTTTATTTAATCTTGTGATTTGTTACTGGTTTAAATGAGAAGATTTATCGTCAATTGATGTAGATTAAATGGAATGTCATGATGTGTATACATTTTGAGCTATTCAGCAGAATATAATCCAATTGGACTACATAAAGAATGTAAATAATAAGAATATTCATAAATCATAAGCATTAAAATCATGATAATCTTGTTGTTTATGTTAAAATATCTTCGAAGTCTTACATAAGAGTATCTTTTCTGAGTCAATTCCCTAGATTCTGAAAATTAAATCGTTGTAATATTAGAGTTAATTTTGGTGTTATAATCAAAATTTTCTCATTTTGAGTATGGCTAATGACTCTATTACTAACTTTTTTCTCTATTTGTTTATTACCTTTAATTTTTCCCTTATTTTTCTTCGTTAAACATTTTTCCTACGATATTTCGGTAAAAATTAATGCAAAACTTTAGAAAATGGAACTTAATTTATTAATTATAGTTAAAAATGAAATTATTACAAGATATTAACCTAAATTTGGTCAAAAATAAATACCCTAGCGCTCAATTTATTGAGTGGAGTTATACTTATTTCCACCCTAAAAAAACAAAATTCTATTATATTTCTAAAAATACTTAGAATAAAAAATCAAAATGTCGATTTTTTATGTTGGTAGGGTGGAATAACCGGCTATCGCCATGTTTAGGAAAAAATTAAATTCATTTAATCATAACTTTTGAATCCTTGTTACAAGATAAGTCAAATTTGACACAAAGTTTTAGATGTATTGGCTCTAGATACGTGAAAACTATAATCCTAGAACATAACGCTGGACTACTTAAAAAACTGATTTTTATTAATAATGCAAAAATAACCATTTCGTCGCCACTTTTTACCACTTTTGTAAAATTTGTAACCACTTCTCGCCACCCACTTGAAAAGAACCACACTCGGTTATTTTAGGCAATGCTATGAAAAGAATACATTCACCATTTCTCTTTCCTTGTGATCACTTTATTATTACTCTCTTTAAATGATTTTTCTTCACTTTTATTTGAGAAATCAAATTATGGGGCTTTTGCAGAAAGTAAACAATGCAGATTTGACAACTGAGAATGTACGAAGTGAAGTTAGCGTCGCCTATTGAAAAGATATGGCGACAGGTGGTAAAATCAATTCCAGAATATTACCACTTCTCGCCATGCCTCATTTTTATACAAAAATAATATAAAATGAAATATTAATTGACTAAATACAAATTTTATGTATTCCACAAGTGCAATTAAATATTCAATAGACAAATTATTTACCCAAATAGGTATTTTTGGCCTGATGAAAATTTGACGACACTTAGTACATTTGGTAAGAGATGTTGGATTCGATGCACTTGCTTAAAATATTGCTCTAAAAAGTGATCAAAATCGTGAATCCAAAACGAATAATTATTATTTTTCGATTCTATGCGTAGAAGCAGAAACAATACAAAAAAATTGCGACTCATTTATTTCATAAATTGCGAAAAATAGCGATTTCAATGTAAGTGGCGAGAAGTGGGGCACTGGCGAGAACTGGCGATTCCACCCTATGAAAGGACATTATGGTCTACCTACGTATAAGTTTTTTCGACATTTCTTTTTTTGTTGAGTTTCTTTAAGGATTAATCGGTGGAATTATACTTATTTCCACCACTGTATTTTTGGAACTTGAAAGTGTTACTTTGTGTATAACATAAGTTAAAATGATAAAAAAATGTAAAAAAATAGAGTATGGGTGTTTTCCAATTTTTTTTTTAACCCACGTAACCCCTTAAGTACGTGCACCGATTAGGGCCTTGACAGACCTGAGGATTACCCGAGAGACGACTTAGCGTAATTATATTCGAAATAGTGGTTGGACTTCATTTCCATAATTTTCCACTAAGTCGTAAGTGTGTCTAGGGCATTACTTTATCCTTATATTACAAAGGAATCATTACAGGATTTGAATCCGCGGGGAGTGCGAGTGAATTTCTCTTAAGCCACTAAAAAGCTGACGGGTACGAGCTTTTTGACAGCTTGAAATTTTAATTCACAAACCCTTTTTTGATTTGCCCCCTTAATTTTCAAACCCTTCAGTTCGTACAACGTACCATTTTAGTAATTACACATTATCTTCTAAGACACTTTTCCGCATTTTGAACAGTAATGCGAATTAATTCTCATAGCCAGGAACTCAAGTGGAACTTTTAGATTGTGATGTGGAACATTGAGTTTTTCAAATTCACTTTAATCTTTAGGGGCCTAAATAAGTTCCACAGTCGAAACACTATCTGTGGACCTTAAAATAGTGTGAATTATAGAAGATCCACTGTGTAAAGAATGAATTCGTTTCGCAGGTGATCGATAAGTTGACATTTAGGGACCTAATGCCCTAGACACACTTACTACTTAAGCCGAGAGACGACTTAAGTGGAAAATTATGGAAATGTAGTTTAATCATTATTTCTAATATAACTACGCTAAGCCGTCTCTCGACTAATCCTCAGGTCTGTCGAGGCCCTGAGCCTAAATTTTAAATAAGTTCCACAGTAGAGACACTGAGGCCATTTACACCGCCTCATTGGATTGAGATTGAACAAATCAGTCTGAATATAATGCGACAGTCTAAATGAGCTCAATGAATCCATTTAAAATGCAGCGTTATATTGAAACTTCATGATCCGAAATCCGATTTTGGAAAAATTCAATCCCAATCTAATGCGGCGATGTAAATAGCCTTACTGTCTTTGGACTTTTGACTAAATAAAATGTGTGGATCATTGAAGATCGTCTTATTTCGGCAATAAAATCTAAGTTGAGGACGTGGATTCGTTTCTCCGGTGCTAGATTCTTGACCCTTAGGGACCTTATTAAATAAGTTCCACAGCTGAGACACTTCCTTTAAACTTTAGCTTAAAGTGTGGATTGTTCAAAATCGAGTAGTTCCGTTAGACCTTTAGAGTGGATGTCTCAGCTAAGCTCTTTTAGATAGATCGTAGCTCTGGCCTCTATTTCAGAATTCAATTAAACCAGAAAGTAGATAGTAAAATTAATAATTTTCTTTGATGTTCAATCCATGTTGCAGTCTTCGATTAACAAAGTTGAATGAAGAAATTGGCATGTCGGAGCAAGGAGTGGGCGGTGACGAAACTTACAACGATGTGATGAAGGACTTCTCCCATTTTGCTATAAATCAACCGCATCGTCTGCAACGTTCCAAGGTGGACGGGCAAGAGGCGGAGTGAAAACTCAACACTGAAGAATCTCGTATGTTATTCCACTAACTGTATTTGTAATTATTGTGTTTTTTCTCATTTTCTAATTATTTACTGTTTATACAATTTATTCTATATACAAGAAAAAAATGTTGTTCCAATTGAGGATTAAAGTGAAAGATTAAGAAGATATATTGGGTTTTGTCCTCCTAAATCCATTTCCAGTTGAAGGTTTATGATTAGCGCACAATAACTTTTGTTTGTAAATATGTTTTCAAAATTTCCCATGAGAATGAGCGAGATGACTAGATCTAGATCTCACTCACTCTCATTGAAATGTCAAAAACATGTTTACTAAACAAAAGTTATTATGCGTTGGGCATTATCATCTGCGCGGCAAAATGAAAATTCTATGGACTTTGTTTTAGGCGATTTCTATTAGAAAATATCTCATCAGGATGTTTCAATTTTTTTTCACAATCACTTTTCTTTTAGACTTATTTAACAATACACTTTTGGACTTGATCTAGTATTTCCTACATCCCTAATCTTGTGCTCTATTTGACTCTTTTTTTTTCCTTCACAACGATCGACACGTCAGAAGCAATAACAAATGTGTCGAATCATCGAGAAGATCTCACCTAAATCCATTCTTTTTAATTCAAACTACTAAACATAAAACCACTAAAAAAAATTCCTAAAATAAACTTTCTAAGTAATTAAATTACAAAACTATGCAATTTTCTTCAAAGCAAAAAAAACTCGTCTTTTGTCACAGTTTTTAGTTTTTTTGAGAAGATCTCCAAAGCAGTCCTCCAAATACATTCTTGTTGCAATTTTCTTTTCCTAAATTTAAAAACTTTGTCGTAAATGCATCATTCTCAATTGAGATTATTTCCCGTTTGCCTAACTTCTAGTAACATCATCCTAATTTCAGAGACTATTTTCATGTACTATCTTCCACAGTCTCTCCTCCATCCACCAATATTGCTCTTTACACTCTCTCAGAATTTTCTTTGCCAAAATTTCCAGAAAGAAAATTCGAAAGAGAAAATCACGAAATAGTGGATTTGCGCCTAATGCTCATATTTTGTTTTTTAGAAAAAAGAAAACACAGACAAAGATTCTTTTCCTCGCCAAGAACTTTTAAATGGGTATTACTATTGGAGTTGGACTCACTTAAAGGACTCATAGAAGCGCCAGGCGCAAAAGGCAGCAGCCAAAATTGTAACAGTCCTCTGAATATAGCATTCCCTTGTGTTTTCCGAATAAACAAGGACTACACTGTCCTTCCCCTCCAAAGGCAGTTTTTCCAGCGTCTTACGATTTTTTTCCACCTGAACAATCAAAAATCGCGTCAAGAAGCTTGATTTAAAAATCTTTTTAAAAACAAAATGTTACCTGGTACTGGCAGCAAGGATCAAAGTGCCAGGAAATTGTGTAGAGACCCGTAAAGATGACGGATACTGCGCACAATGGAACGCTGATGATACAGTGATTTGGCAGGAGGAATCCTGACACAATTGACGATAGGCCACATGCAACTGACGTCTTGTGCAGAATATTCCCCACCGTAATCCACCTGCAAATTACACGCGCAATTAATTACTGCAGGATGCAGAGATTTCCAAAAAAAAAGGGAAAGGCTCTGCGAAATGCTCGAACTCGTGACTTAGATGCTATACCTCAAAAGTACTTTTGCATCATTTACCGTTTACCGGTACTCAACCGATTTAAATCGATTCATAAATAACTCAATAGATTCCACAAAATAGTTTAAAGAGTAATATAAATTATATTCGAACAAAAATTACTTATCGGTAAATAATCGGTTCATTACCGGTTCACGACCGATTTGAACCGATTTATGAATCACTCAAAATATTTCCCAAAATACACCTCAGGACTAATTTAATTGAATTTCGTTTAAAAATTATTTATCGGTTATGAGCCGGTTCATTACCGATTGGTACCGGTTCAATTTTATAAGAAATTTCAAGATCTTTCCAACGAGCCCAAACATGACCCCATTCGCTTGATAAATGCGCTCTCTAGTGTCTTTTTAAACTTTGACCTTGAAAATCGTTATTAGGAATTATTCAACGGTATTTTCGTCTAAGGACGAAATGCCCGCCTGGGTAATCTATAAAGCATATCCAAAAATGAAAAAAAAAATCGCACGATGCGTTTTCGAGCAATCAGCTCACCAATCAGCAACCATTCGCTCGACGCGATTCTTTAACCCCAAAAATCAAATCACGATCTAATTTTCACGCATTCCGAGTTGCAAGCACCCCGATTTGCACGCATTTCAAGGTTACCTGTAAAGAATCTCAGCTACCATAAGCTTATCACTGGTCATTTTTTTATTTTAAATAGTCTGAGTGGGGAAGGCTAACAAAAGAAAAAAAAAGTTCATTGAAACCGGTTAATAAACATAAGAGATAGAATCCGGTCCATATGGATATAGTAAGGATCAGGGTACAGAGGAATTGAGTAGGGGCGGATGGGACCTGTCATTAGGAAGATCTTGATCTCATATGCAATATATACTAAAATTTCATCAATATCGCTTAATAAACACCGAAAATGTAGTCCGGTCAAGACATTTTTGATTATAGCTCAGGTCAGATAACATCGAGGGAGGAGTGCGACCCACGGTTGAAAAGGTCTCGACCTTAGCTACAACATATTTACTAAAATTTAAAGAAAATTTCGAAATATTCGAGATCAATTACACTGTGCAACAAAATGAAACTTTTTTTCTTGGGATGGAAAATAATGAGTAGTTTCTTGTTTCTTGGTATGTCCTGAACATTTCTCCCGAAGAAACTTGTGGTCCATCACGTCAAGTTTCTGAGATATCCTAAGAAAAAGATCTTTAAGACATTTTTCGAAATATTTGAAAAAAGTTATTTATAATCAATAATGGTACATCCTAGGATGTTGGTGTCAAAGGATAACTCAAGGATGTGTAGAGGAGGATTCAAGGACATTTTTCCTGGAACATCGCATATCCCTATCCCTTCATTTTTTAGATTTGTTTCATAAACTCCTAAATATCCTCCAAATCCATGAAAAGAATTCGTGGGACGACTTGAATCCTTTACAAAAATAGTCTCCTGAATATCATAGGGTCGTAAAATATACCGTTATCCAGAAATTACGTATTTGAATGACTTATGAACCACAGAATTTTCTCTCAAAAGTTCATTATTTTATTTCATATCTTCTACAAATAAATTCTAATGTCTCATAAGTTTAATTTTCTTTGTAATCCACCATCCAGCACATTTAAGCCAAAAGAGAATCAAGATTCTTGCTTTTGTACCATTTTTCGTAAGGTGTAGCGAATTGATGGTATTTTATTCCGTGCTCATCTGATTCTTTTGATTTTTGTCTTAAAAAACATCAAAGTGACAATACAGGAAGTGGATTTTCAGTGATATATTCACATCCACTTTTTTAAATAATGAAATTATTTTTTGCACAAGATTTTCGGCAATTTCTGTCCTGGTGCCTCCCAAACAATTGTAAATTACATTTTTGACCGATTCTCACGCAATTTTTTCATCTGGCAGCAAAAAATTTGTCAAAGTTGAATCCTTTTCCAACTTTCGGATGTCAGGACCCGTGAAAACACTTTCTTCCATTTTTGCGATGCCAAGTTTTGGAGAAACTTCCCTCAAACGTTTGAAATCCGCTTGCTCGTGATTTAGGGATTTTATAAAATTCTTTACAATTTCCAATTTTATGTGTAATGGTGGTAACAGAATTTTGTCCTTTTTGTGAGACCTTTAATGTGCGCCCTTACTCATCAAATTCGGTCAAAAAGCACAGAAGATACGATGTTTTGAATTTCGTGAACTTCGACCCCTCATATCTCCGGTTCTATTGAAACCACAGCGAACCCACGCCACTTTTTGGAAACATCATAGACTCCATAGACTAGACTACAACATTCTAAAATTTGATTAACTTACACAAGGGAATTTACACAAAGAAAAATGAGTTTGAATGTTGATGAATTTAGACTGTATCGTAGCGCCACCTGTGGTGATTTTTTGAACTTTCATCTGAAAGTGCTCATCGAGACGAAACTAAAACACCAAAATTTAGGTCAAAATGTTAATTAGAACCGGAGATATAAGCCGGTAAATATTCGAACTTTGACCCCTTATAGCTTGGGTCAGGGGTTATCGATCGGCTTAAGTTTTTTTTGTTTGATAGGCATAATCTGCGGCTACAACATACTAAAATTTCGGCCCGATGCACAAACTAATTTTTGAGTTATTTAACTTAGAAAATTGAAAAATCTTCTTTTTAAAAATAGCGTCCCTAGCGGTGGTTTTATGAACTTGCGATGTTAGAATGGGAAGTGGCATTTCACGAGAGCTTTCCAAAACGCCTTTGCTTTTTAAATTCTGACAATTAGAACGGGAGTTATGGCAATTTGAAGAATTTTTTTAGGACCCTTTTAGCTCGGGTCAGGGGGGGTCGCCGGACCTTATGTTTAGTATTGATCGAAAGATCTAAGGCCCAGCTATAACATTAAAATTTGAGCCCGATCGATGCCATATCGAGGTCTTATTGGCTTATAGTGCATGTTGTTAAGATATGAAATAAAATAATGAACTTTTGAGAGAAAATTCTGTAGTTCATAAGTCATTCAAATACGTAATTTCTGGATAACGGTATATTTTACGACCCTATGATATTCAGGAGACTATTTTTGTAAAGGATTCAAGTCGTCCCACGAATTCTTTTCATGGATTTGGAGGATATTTAGGAGTTTATGAAACAAATCTAAAAAATGAAGGGATAGGGATATGCGATGTTCCAGGAAAAATGTCCTTGAATCCTCCTCTACACATCCTTGAGTTATCCTTTGACACCAACATCCTAGGATGTACCGTTATTGATTATAAATAACTTTTTTCAAATATTTCGAAAAATTTCTTAAAGATCTTTTTCTTAGGATATCTCAGAAACTTGACGTGATGGACCACAAGTTTCTTCGGGAGAAATGTTCAGGACATACCAAGGAACAAGAAACTACTCATTATTTTCCATCCCATTTTTGGCTGTTGCACAGTGTTATTCGAAAATCGAGTTTTCGATTAATCGAATCTTCGATTTAATCGGATGAAATTGAGGTGTCACAAAGGTTGTAGTACCCCACGAGAGCTTTTTCCAAAACACCAAAATTTTTCGAATTCCGTAGAACCGAAAATATGGCCATTTGAAAATTGAATTTTTGACTCCTAGTTCGGGTCAGGGGGGTCGGGGTACCTTAAGTTTGGTATTGATCGAAAGCTCTTAGACCCAGCTGTAACATACTAAAATTTGAGATCGATCGATGCCATAGGGGATCAGTTATTGAAGAAACAAAATTTAGGGGTGTTTCAAAATGGCGGAAGGAGGGGGTGGGGGGTGGATCTGACATCACCTACTTCTAGCCGCCCATCGACATTTAAGTTTTGCCGAAAACCGCTTGTCGATATCTCTTACCGTTCTCTCTCTAGAAGTCGAAATGTAAGAGACGGGACGGGACGTCCACGAAAATCGATTTTTGGCGCACATGATTTTCGTGATCTATGAGTGTCAAAACGTGTAAATCCAAAATTTGGGCCCGATCTGACGAGGTCGGATTTCACCTGTGACCACAAAAGCTGAGATTGTAAAGAATCAGCTAAAAATAGCACCGAAAACGCTTTTCATACCTCACGGCTTTTTTGTAATTTATTCCAAAGATACCTCCTGCGGGTATACAATTTTTCTCTGAAATATGGGTATAGGGTCACTGTAGCAAATTTCGGTATAGTTGCATACAAGCGCGATTAGCTGATCGTCTTTATAAGTTTTTAAAATGAATAAAAATATAGAAATAACTTTGGTACCATATTTCGGCCACCTTCATTTTCATAGTTCCTTGCCCTTCCGGAATTTTTCCAATTTTTTTTTTGCAATATCGTTCGTAAAAACGAAATTTTTAATTATTTATTCTTGCGTTGTGTAATCTCTAAAGTGTGTAAAAACTGAAAATTCATGGAAATTTGAGGATCGAAAGAAATGGCCGGAATTGCAAGCTGGCCGAAATTTGGAACAGTTACCCTACTAGCAGGTTTTTTTCTGTATGTCTTTCAATTTAGTACTCTCTGCCTGTAGTAAAGACTGATCAGGGTAGCCGCAGGAGTTCGAGTTGTTTTCAATTAAAAGCTATTAAGCCCAGCTATAACATACTAAAATTTAAGACAGAGTGCCATAAGGCTGACTTATTAACAACTATTATCAACTATGGATAAGATCTCTAATAGAAACTTTCAATAAATTACTTCCAGTTTATTCAATTTTACTTAATTGACAAAAAATACTACTAACTAAGCAAAGATTTTCTTTAAAGACATTCTTTGATATAGACGGCAAAGAAACGTTAATTTATGTGACTAATTGCATAGGAATAAACAATATCTATTTATCAGCAGCGTTCAAGAGCAAATTGTCAAATCAAATGGACTATGATCGAAGATAATTATAAAGCAAAGACCAAAGACCAGAGCAGCAGCAAAAAATTATGAGTAATTTGTTAACTCTTTCCGGACCGCAGCATATGCTGCAAGCCAATATCACCATTTTTTAATCAAAAATATCTAAGCTCAGGAATTAATTGCAGTCCTACAAAAAATATCTTATATTTGGACATCCTTATAGTTTGTAATCATCCACAAGAATAGGATTTTTGTCAGTTCTGAATAATTAAAATTCGTTGTTTTTTACAGAACATTCATATGCTGCTTTGGGTACTCAGAGTCCCAAAAGAGACGAAAGAGTTAAGTCAAAATTTTAAAGATATGTAAATAAATCAAATAACTATCCAAAAGTTACTTCCACAATTTTCTCACAATTTTCAGCAATCAAACAACAAATTTTCATGAAAAACAATAATCCAAGAGTATTGACAATTTTCAAGCACACTGTCAAATATTTTTGAATTAATATAAAGTTACAATTTGAAGGTATTTTTCTTCAAAAATTGGAATTTTTTCTTTCAAAATTATTTGATATTAGATGAAACTGAAATTAGGGAGATTAGAGATTAGAGACAGAGACTTGGGACCTTCGGGGGATACCCATAAATCGTCCCAAGGACCGTTAATATGCTTTTCACTTTCCCCCACCATACTCCTTCTTAGCCAATACCAGCAAAACGCATCGTGCGTTTGTTTTCATTTTTGGATATGGTTTAAAAGTTACCTAGGCGGACATTTTGTCCTTATACAAAAATGCCGTTGAATTATTCCTAATTAAGATTTTTCAATGTCAAAGATTTAAAAGGCTATAGAGAGCGCATTTATCTATCGAATGGAGTCATTTTGGGCTCGTTGGAAAGGTCTTGGAATTCTTGATAACCCTGAACCGATTCCAATCGGTTATGAACCGGTAAAGAACCGGGTCATAACGAAAAAACAATTTTTATCAGATATCCAATTAGGGTAAATGTCGTCATTCACAACCATTTCCAGACGCTTTAACTTTGACAGAAGATTCAACACATTAAGTTCATATTTTTTCTGAAGAGAATTACATAAATTTGCTCCTTGACTCTTCTAGAATGTTACTGTTTAGTGAAAATTCTTTAGATATAATTTGAAAATTTCTTAAATACAAAAAAAAAATACGCGAGCGTAAAATGCTTCTATTGGAAACATATTAATTCAAATGGAGACAAGGGAAAGTTTCTAATTGGAGACAAACAGTGTAAGTGAAACCGCGACGAAAGGCTTCCAAAACCTTGTTGAGTTGCTCTTAAATGCAGGATTTGTTCTTATTCCTGGGGGTAAATTCTCTAATTTTCGTGAGTCGGTCACTGGTGACAGACTCATGAAAAAATTCGACCATTGAGTTCTCACTTTCTCATTTTGGATGATTCTCTATGCTCAAGTGAGAATTTTTTCTCTCGACTTTTTGACAGAAGTTGCCTCTGTGAAAAGCAACCTTTTAGAACTTATTTTAGTACTAAATACGCTTAAAAATTAGTAACGATCCCGTGGATAAAAATATGTTTCTTCTGAATTGTTTTTGTGTATTACGGTAACATCTGTGAACTATCAATTAAACTATCGGCATTTTGTCACTTTTTAGTACTTCTCACTTTCTCACTAAGTTAGAGAATTTACCCCCAGGTTTGTCAAGCCTACCAGGAAGATAATGGCGCTTTATACGGACTTTAGACCTAAGGCTTAGCCATCTGGCCTAACTCCTCTAATTCCTTATCAGACATGATTTTTTAAGTAATTGTTGTTCAAGATCAAATATTAAGGGCAAAAAAAAACATTAAATTTTGAAAAATTAGTAAAATTGCTTGTTTTTTTTTAGATTTTTGAGACCTTCGCGAACTGGGCTAAACCTCCAGTCTAAAACTGGCATTGGAATGGCTACATGGAATAGCCCCCGCGATCCCAATACGGATAAGCGGTTGAATGAAAATGATGATGATTTATAAATCGGTTCAAATCGTTTGTGAACTGGCAATGTTATAATAACTCTTAAAACTGAACTGAATTAGAGTTGGGCTTTCCGAATGTAGAACTTTAGGGTAAGTGTGCCAAATTTCGGCCAGCTTGATATTTCGGCCACTTTGAGTGTAATTTCGACCATGCAATTAAATAAATTTCAATTGTGGAGCCCAGAGGCAAAATGACACATATCCTATGGTTAAAGCATAGGATATGTGTCATTTTGCCTCTGAGCTCCACAATTATGGATTTAATTTTCGAATTGTCAATGAATCTACTGTTCTTTTAAATATTTATTAATTTTAGGATGTATTGACAGATAATTATATTTTAGGTATAATTTGAATTTAACCCTCTAACGGTGTTTTCTTTAATATCCAAAAAAAGTAGTTAAATAATTTTGTCTAGGGTAATTAATGGTCCACTGAACTCAAAAATACCATCCATTCTTCATTATCTCTCTCCGTTTGGGCGCCAGGTGAGAAAAGGTAAAGACCGCCTCCAGGCGGTCATATCGGTTTAAGGCATAAAAAGACTGAAATATTTTTATTGAAAAATACTGAACAAATAGTAAAATAAATGAATTTTAAACGTTTTTTATGGATGAATGTTGTATGATTATCTAAGAAATGATCATTTTTAGGAAAAAAAACGTTTATAATTTTTATAATTAGACGTTAATGAAGCTCAATGTGTTTCAATAAGACTGATTTTTACCGATTAGGTCACAAATCACCTATGAAAACGTCACCTTCTTGTATAATTTGAAGGTACTTTGAAATACATTGCTCATCTTCTGGTTTTATTTCACGATCTGGGGCATTAAAGGACGAATTAGGGAACTTATCATCACTGTTGAAGTCTGTTTCTTTACCAATTTCGATTAATTCGCAGAAATCGACCATTTTACTCATTCTGGACAGTCTTCGTGTAATCTCAATTGTTTTCCATGATTAATATATTGCAAAATAATAATATATTTTACTAAAACAACCAAAACAATTAAATAAAAAAATCAATAATTTTTGAAAATTTTACCCTTGAACCGATAAGACCGCCCACAGGCGGTCTTCCTTTTTTTCTTCTAAAACTCTTACTTTTAGTTTTTTCACATTTATCAATCGAAATATACAAACTAGAAGAACATATCTTTCAGGAAATAAGATTCTTACTACAGTTAGATTACTTTAAAACAATCTTTTTTGCACGTGAAAACGCAAAATGTCGCGAGCGACATTTTGTTGTTTTTTCTCTGACCTGTCACACAAAACTGAAGATTGTAAGCAAACGAAAGGTCAAAGTGAGTTCAGCTTCAGAAAATAAGTTAGCAAGACTATAACTGAGGACACTGTAGGTATTTCAACTTCAAATAAGTAATATTATCGCAGTAAATGCGATTTATAGAATGACCGCCTGGAGGCGGTCTTACCCGTTAGAGGGTTAAATTATGTTGAAAAACACAGTGTGTGGAAAGAGTCTTACGAAAAATGTGACAGATCGCTTGTTTTTCTAGTATAGTTTTGTGATTTTTGGTGAAATACAGAGGGTTTTCCGTCGATATTTTTCATGAAAAATGATTACTTTTCATTAAAGATTCTTTCTGTTTAAGTTAATAGTGAATCATTCTTTAAATTTAAGGTAAAATTTCCCAGCTGAGTCCTGTATATCGCGTAAAAAGGTAGATATTTTGTGAGCGTCTCTCCGGTGAGGTAGTGTTGCCTATTCCGGCAACATCTTTTGCTTTCCTAAATTTCTTATTCATTTTATGTTTTTTTTTCAATTTCTGAGTTCTATAATGTCCAGAGAAAAAAACCATCGCTTCTATGAAAAAGATGATGTAGAAAAGGCATTGGAAGAGTTCAGGAAGGGCAAATTGCTACGGGAATCTACGCGTAAATTTAGGTTGCCAAGGTCTTCAGTACAAATTGCACGGAAGATCTCAGAACTTGTGGGTCATATAAACGTATTAAAGTAAATATTTTTAAACTAGTTCCGTGTGACGCTTTGAAATTCTCTATCCGTTGCTTCAGAAAAGGTGGTCACAAACAAGGTGGCCGGTATTACACTCAAAGTGGCCGGAATATTACCCAAAGCAATGTCTATATTTTTATTAATTTTTCAGTATTTTAGAAACTGATTTAAAGAAAACAAAGATGTTAAACTAGTTTTAAAGGTTCCATACAACCCCTTCCGAAAAGTAAGAAGAAATTTCAAGATGTATTAAAAATATTGCATTTCAAACTTGGGACTTCGGTGCTTATATGCAACTATGCCGAAATTTGGCACACTTACCCTACTTCTTTTTTTTTATCTACAAGTTTCAATTAACGGTTAGGCTTTTTTAAAATCAAATGTTAAAAAGGCCTATAGAGTTTATTTTCCAACCGAATAAGGTCACGTTTTGGCTCGTTAGAAAGGTCTTGGAATTTCTGATAAAACTGAACCGGTTCCAATCGGTTCTGAATTGGGAATGAATCGATAACTTTTTTGTCCGATATTCAATGAATCAAATGATGAATCGGTTCTAATCGGTTGACGACCAGTAAACGGTAAATTATCCTTATTGAGGTACAGTAGACTGTCGCTCAATCGGCTCTTTTTCAATCGGGCGAAAAATTTTTTTGACAATTTTCACGTTTAATTATGAAGCTAATTTGCTCAAATTCGCTGTAGTTCTTGTGATTCTTTATAATTGAGCGCTTTTTGTGGAATTTACAAAGGCTTTGACGCCCAATTCTATCGCTAAACTGGATGAAATTTTGCTCCAAATGCCCAATTGAGAGAGAGTCTACTGTATAGCAGTCACAAGTTCGAGCACTTTGCAAAGCCTGGGACGCTTTGCCACCCTTTTTTTCAACAATATCGCAACTAACTCTGCTGCAAGTCCATAAAACACTTGGAGAAGATAGCAGTGATCTCTTGATCACATGAGATAACTCCAAAGCAAACACCTTGCAAAATCCCGTGAAATTCTTCATAGAAAAATTTCCTCAGAGTTGATTGCATAATAAAATCAATAAAATTCTATGATGGCATTTTCAGTAGATTCTTTTAGCAAACTTACCTGGCTGTTTCCTCTCCTAGTCGAGGGGGCTCTATGATAATGTACTTGATCCTGGCAAAGAGGGCTCTATCCAGTTCAGATTCAAAGTTTTCCTGAGCATTTCCACCATCGTAAACTTCCTTTACCACGAAAACTTGCGGTTGGTGTTCGCTAGAAGAAGCAGGAGGTTGGATTGAGTAATGAGAATCATATGTTGGAAAAGGGATTTTTAATTGAATTGTTGTGCATTCTAGCGATGAGACAAGATGAAGTGGTTTTGGATTTAAAAAAGGCAATGTGGGATGAATAAAATGATTAAAGAAAAAAATCTGGAAGAAAACACTCACTCAATGGGACTGAGACGTTTGCCCTCGTGAAAATCCATTTGACTTTCGACCAGAATCAAATTGGTTTTCTTATTTTTACCTCAATTTGGGGGAATGACTTGTGGTTACTTCCGGACAGGATCACTTGGAAAAACACACAGTAAAAGATGAAGCTCAAATTGAGATCTATTTTTTTTGTTCTTGATTGATTGGAGAGAATGGACAAAAAAAAGAAAACGGTGCAGATTTGTTGGGGCACAGTTCAAGGTTATGCGGAGGAATTGATGAGCATTCCACAGGGAGAAAAAAATGCCACAGAGAGAGAAGGGTGCACAAGAATTGGCGTGAACAAAGGATTGGGGAGAAACAGAAAAGCAGGCAAATCACAGAGAACATGAGCCAAATTGAACAAAGGAATGAACATGAATAAAAATGATAAGAACCTTGTGGTAAAAGAAACCTTCAAGCGTTGAGTGGCAGCTAAAAGCGATGCCATTGTGCAGGATGCGCAAGAGATTAGCAAAAAAAAAATTATATAGGAGAAATATGGCACGTGATGATATCTTTACAATTGGATGATTGCCCCAATGGCCAGATGATACATCAGATAAGAATGTTTGAGATGCAAAAGAAGCGCACAGTGTATTTTAAAAGGCACAATAACACAAGGAAAAATTTCTACCTCATAATTTTCTATCGGAAAAATAAAGAAAAACACTCTCAGCTGTGACGGGAATGACACATGATGACAGCAGCTCCCCGGTTTCGATTACCACCTAATTTTCGAACTTCTTTTGCCACCAGATGGCTCTGGTTCACTTCGAAAATTGAGTAGTGTTTTGGTGCTTGCGCTAGGTTCTCCATTCCTGCAAGAAAATCCCAGGAATTCATTTTATCCTTACAATAAAATTAAATTAAGTGAAAAAACATAGTAGCCACCATGAGAAAATACTTAAGAAGTCGAAGAAAACTTAAGGAAAAGAAAGTAAGGATTTTTTTCTATAACTCCAAAAAAGAAACAAAATTGACAACTCTCATTCTTCATTTTCACTCAGATTAAGCTGGAAATTGATGAAAATCCCAAGGAGACGACTTCAATTGTATGTAATCTCGTCCTCTGCAGAATCTGTGAGTCTACGGATGAATTGATTGATATATCAACGGAGGTAAATGCCCATTATTTGGAGAAACTCCACCAAATATTTCCTGCTGCATCCACTGATGAAACAAAAGTAAACAAACCACTAGAACCTATTTATTGCATGAGTTTTTACAGAACAATTTATTTTCCTCCTGGGTTTTGGTCAGGATGTATGTCCAGGAAGCAAATAACAAAGTTCCAAAATACCCTGAAAACACAATTCGAGCGATTCAAGCTCTTTCATGGTTTTAATATCCATATTCTCAGCTCGGAGTAAAAAGGTCAAAGTCAGTAAGATTTCGCCAAATGCTCACAGTGCACACATAAGTAAATTAAATTGTATGATTATCTATTAACTTAATACAATTATAGAACATGTAGGAATCACTGAGAGAAATCCGAAAAAGTTAAAATAACATTCCAGAAATATTAATTTTATCCTGCATTATTGATCCGAAATCGGTGTAAATATTATGCTTTTTAGGTGTACTGGGGGTTAAAGTTACCCTTTTTCATGTTAATTTTACACTTGAAAAGGTGTTAAATTAACATTAAAAAATGTTGATATATTTATACACCTAAAAAGTGTTAAAGTTACGGGGAAAAAAAGTTAATCGCACCCTCTTTTTTTCAGTGTTCAAATGTTCGGAAGGAAAGTCAGAACTTTGGCATTTGTGTAAAATTCAATTTTAGGCATAAGGGAATAGGGCAAAGCTATCAATTTTCGCACATACTCGGCTTCGAATACTTCATATTTTCCCGTTTAATGAATCTAACCTAATTTTTACAGGAAATTTGTGACTTAAGACTGTTTATTAGAATATCTTGCCACTAGGCCAGATTCATTAAAACAATATGAGAAAATTACGAAGTATTCGAAGCCAGAGCATGTGCGAAGCCTGAAAACCTTCTCCTATCCCGAGCAAAATGTGACCGCATTCGAAAATTTCAAAGTTCTATGCCTTTCAAGATAGAAGAGACCTGTGCTTTCATTTTTACGCCTTTCCGGGCCGCAACATATTCAGATAGGTCCCGGTAAAAATCCCAAAAGATCAAAATCACGAAAGCCAAGATCCGAATTGATAAAAAATTTCATAGCTATTCCGACGATTGCACCCGCGCTTGCTGTACGCATAGGGATTTTTTGTGATTTCGAAATTTATTTCACGCATTCTCCGTCTGATTTTGATCCTTTCAAGATTTTGACCATTCGGAACTTTGGCTTTTGAAATTTTGGATTTTCGGAACTTTGACTTTCTGAATTTTGGATTTAGGCTGTTGCTGTCTAGCTTTTCTGGATTTTGGCTATTCAGGGATTTTATCTTTTCAGAATTTTGGCCCATTCGGGATTTTAGCCCCCCCCCATTTGAGATTTTGACTTTTCGAGCTTTCGCCTTTTAGGAATTTTGGCTTTTTGGGATTTTGGCTTTCGGCAATTAGCTTTCTGGGATTTTAGCTCATTCGGGATTTGAGCTTTTCGATATTTTTACCCTTTTTTGGAATTTTTGTTTTTTGAGATTTCGGTGTTTCGGGATTTTGTGCTTTTAGGAATCTTGGCTTTTCGGGATTTTGGTTTTTCGGGATTTTGGCTTTTCGGAATTTTAGCTTTTTGGGATTTCGGTTTTCAGGATTTTGGCTTTCGGCTGTTTAGCTTTTTGAGATTTTAGCTCATTCGGGATTTGAGCTTTTCAGGATTTTTACCCTTTTGGGATTTTGGCTATTCAGGATTTTAGTTGCTCGGGATTTTGACCCACCATTTGGGATTTTAACTTTTCGGGATTTCGACTTTTTGGGAGTTTAGCTCATTCGGGATTTAAGCTTTTCGGGATTTTTACCATTTTGGGATATTGGCTATTCAGGATCTTGGCTTTTCGGGATTTTGACCCCCTATTTGGGATTTTGGCTTTTAGAGATTTCTAAGTTTCGGAATTTTGGCTTTTAGGAATTTTCGCTTTTCGGGATTTTGGCTTTTCGGGATTTTGGTTGTTCGGAATTTTGACTTTCGGGATTTCGGCTTTTCGGAATTTTTGGCTTTTCGGGATTTTGGCTTTCGGCAGTTTGGCTTTTTGAGATTTTTGCTCATTCGGGATTTGAGCTTTTCGGGATTGTTACCCTTTTGGGATTTTGGCTATTCAGGATTTTGGCTTTTCGGAATTTTGGCTTTCGTTAGTTTAGCTTTTTGTGAATTTAGCTCATTCGGGATTTGAGCTTTTCAGGATTTTTACCCTTTTGGAATTTTGGCTTTTCAGGATCTTGGCTTTTCGGGATTTTGACCTCTCATTTGGGATTTTGGCTTTCGTTAGTTTAGCTTTTTGGCAGTTTAGCGCATTCGGGTTTTTTATCCTTTTGGGATTTTGGCTATTCAGGATCTTGGCTTTTCGGGATTTTGTCCTCCCATTTGGTATTTTGGCTTTTTGAGATTTCGGTTTTCGGGATTTTGGCTTTCGGCTGTTTAGCTTTTTGGGATTTTAACTCATTCGGGATTTGAGCTTTTCGGAATTTTTCCCTTTTGGAACTTTGGCTATTCAGGATTTTGGCTATTCAGGATCTTATCTTTTCGGGATTTGAGTTTTTCGGGATTTTTACCCTTTTAGGATTTTGGCTATTCAGGATTTTAGCTTTTCGGGATTTTGAGCCTTCTTTTTTTCGACTCTTAGGATTATCGCTTTTCAGGCTTTTGGCCCATTCGGGATTTTGGAGATTTTGGCCCTGCGTAATTTTTGCTCTTTTTGAGTTTTTGTATATCATGATTTTGGTATTCGTGATTTTGGTTTTATCGGGATTTTGACCCTTTTGAGAGTTTTGAACTTTTAACACAACTACTCAACAACTAACACAACTACTCAATACAGAAATGATAGAGAAGGATAGGCAGATCTATGGTCTTTATATACTCCCAAATGGGATAAGGAAATTATGGAGAGTTTTCAATATCCAGATAGCCAATTTCATATTTTTTTGTTCAAAAATAGCTTAGGAATTATTTAAACTCTTGCACATCTTTGCTTTGTAATCATCCACAAGAATTGAATTTTTTTATCACTTCAAAATTTGAACAGTTCAAAAAAGTTTTTCGCAGTGGACCCCATACGAAAAGATACCTTACCTTGCTATACGAAAAGATTTGTATTTGCCTTCCATCGACGCCGGACTCCAGAGTAGGGGAATTCTGTAATTTTCGTGACATTGTCACGCGTGAGTTCGAAACCTGACATGCCAATCGAGCTTTTTTTTGTCATATCATGAGTTCGAAAATGCAATTCATTGATTTTTTAATGAAATCCCTTTACTTGATGATTTTATGAAAATACAGTACGTCTTGGTTGATTTGTTCAATAAAATATTGTCATTTGAATTGTCAGTAATCTTAAATGTATGACTTCTGACAATACCACGTGATCTGAAATGGCAATGTCACGGCTATAGAATCGCATTTTCGAAAAGGCCCTCTTAAGACTCGAACCCAATTTGTTATATGGCATTGCCAGAGCGTTTTAGAATTCCCTACCAGGAGGTAAATTCTGTAACTTTGTGAGAACGTGAGAAGTGCTAAAAATGAGAAAATACCGAATCTTGTCACTAAAGTGTGATTCCTCCATGCCTATTTTTGTGACATTTCGCACGATATTTTCGTGACACTTTTCACAGAATGATGGTCCAGGGACTCAAATATAATTCGGAGAACAAAGTGGTCGACTCTTTTTTCGTGAGTGTCACTCACGATATTTTTTGCATTTTTTGGGTTTTTCGGGTTTCGCGATGCAATTTTTGGGTTTCTCGGGTTTCGCGATGCAATTCTTGGGTTTCGCGATGCAAAAAGTGGGTTTCTCGGGTTTCGCGATGCAATTTTTGGGTTTCTCGGGTTTCGCGATGCAAAAAGTGGGTTTCTCGGGTTTCGCGAAGCGTTTCTCGGACAATTGACGAGGGTCTCTCAATATGAGTTACCCATTGATTTCAATACTTGATCCTCGCTTCTGATAAATTGTTCTGTAAACTGCTGTGCAAATCATATAGGCTTTTCCTCTTTCAGTAAGTAATGCTTTCCGTAACTTTTAGGATGATCAAAGTGACCAGTTATTAAAATTTGTTTGCCGTCCATGTGGAGCTAAGCTTGAAGATCTCACAGCGTTTAGAGTTCAATGTGAAGTCACTCACAAAAAGCTTCTAGAAGAACTGTCTCGTAGGGAAAACCAAAACGATCTTGATACAACTAGAAAATTGAGGTCCTTAAAGCCGGTATTAAATAAAGGGGACAAAAAAATTATTGCAGAGTCCAGTTTGGTACAGGAACTTTGTTTGAAAGACGAGACTGAAAATACTGAAATTGAATGTGACTTCAATGACTGGACAGAAGTGCAAACAGATATTGAAATCCAAAAATGCGAAGCGCAGTCTTCTGAGGAGTTGCCTTGTGATAATGAACCTGAGGATGATCTTAATGAGCCAGAACCTGGCGCTCTTGAGGAGCAAAGCGGTGATAAGAAAAAATGGCTAGAGTGTCGAATATGCAAATTGAAAGTGAAGAATCGCTATCATATGGAAAAGCATATGTGGAACCACAAAGGTAGATCCTTGATGTGCAGATTTTGCAATGTCGTGTATTCCTGTCAGGGAAATCTTACGCGGCATATACGGGTAGTTCATGAGAAGAAACTCGATTATGTGTGCAAATTATGCGATAAGAAATTCTCACAATCCAACAATCTCAAGCTTCACATGATAACACACACGGACATGAAATTCGAATGCGATGTCTGCAAGAGGTTATTTAAAAATCCTCGGTCACTGAGAAATCACAAACAGGAGCATCTGCCATTGGAACAACAGAATAAGCAAAGTGACCATGTCCAGAAACAAGCGGCAAAACGTAGTAGCATCAAATGGAAACAGTGTCAGAAAAGGACATGCATTTGTCAAATATGTGGAAAGGTGTCCAACTATTCGACGCTTCATGAGAGTCATATGCGCAGCCATACAGGTGAAAAACCCTTTAAGTGCAACGAATGTGATAAGTCCTTTAGGGAGCGGAGTAGTCTCAGAAGTCACATGTTGGTTCATACGGGCGCGAAACCCTATGTCTGCAGTAACTGTGGAGCTGCTTTTCGTCAGGGTGCCCATCTCAGGCGCCACATGCGTAGCCATACGGGTGAGAAGCCCTACAAGTGCAAAGTCTGCGAAAAGAGTTTTACAGAAAGATCCATTCTCACGACTCATCTACGAGTTCACACTGGTGAACAGCCTTTCCACTGTCAAATATGCCCCAAGAAGTTTCACAATCCACGCGTTCTGCGGCGGCACTACCCAAAGGTTCACTTCAAGCACTTGAATATTCACACTCAGAGGGATATACAACAGCAACTTGCAGCAATGCAGATCGAAAGGGAATTTAGCACAGAAGAAAACAATTGATTGAAACTATTTTGATATGTCATAAAAAGGATTGAAAATAAATCCAGTAAATATTGGAAAAATTCCTGAAAAAGTTTAAAGACCTTTGAAGCGACAATCATTATGAACTCAATGTCTTACACTTGAGAGAAATCCGAAAAAGTTAATATAACATTCCGGAAATGTTAATTTTACTCTGCAGTATTGATCCGAAATCGGTGTAAATATTATGCTTTTTAGGTGTTTTAGGGGTTAAAGTTACTCTTTTTCATGTTAATTTTACCCTTAAAAAGGTGTAAAATTAACACTAAAAAATGTTGATATATTTTTACACCTAAAAAGTGTTAAAGTTACGAGGAAAAGAAGTTAATCGCACCCCCGTTTTTTCTCAGTGTATATATGAATAGTTGGAAGGTTTAATTATGCGAAATTGAAGTGCTTCCATTTCCAAAATTACGGAACTTCAACAAGAATAGGGGAATTTAAAGGTTCGTATTTTTTTTTACTACCTTTCGGCTTTTATTTACAATCTGTCTATTATACATGACAATAAGTAAATTCAAAATTAATTTGTACTCCATTGCAAGAGTGTTTTTTTAAAAACCATAGACAACGAAGGAACAGATCAAACACCTGTACGCTTCAAACCCCGGAAAACACAACTAATTAAATGATAATATCAAAATAATTAGGAACAAAAACCCCATCTACGAGAAAGGTCAACAGGATCGGTCCTTTTCAGGCGACGATAAGTGGTCCTATTAAATAGGTTTCTGGCGAGACTATTAGGATGACTCCCAATCCTCTCCTTGTATCGACGACTAGCTTCCTCGATTTCATTTCTAACCATTCTCACACCCAAGTCGTTGTGAATAGCGATATTTCTAATGTACCACGGAGCATTGACTATATTCCGCAATACCTTAGATTGAAAGTTCTGAAGAACGCTCAAGTTTGAGTTGCTGGTCGAACCCCAAAGCTGGATACCGTAACTCCAAATAGGCATAAGCACCGCTTTGTATATGAGAACTTTTGTGAAAGTTGATAATCTTGAGTGTCTGCCCAATACATCGAAGTAGCAATTAAAGAATCATATCTACCATAAGCAGTCTAGTTTCATCACTGCACAAATCAGTTATTGTAATCCTTGTTTTTTCCTCTAACGTCTTGAATCTGTCTTACAGAACATTTTTTGAACATCAGTGATTCTTAAAATTATCAGTAATTAATTTAAAGTAAAATGTGAAAAATTCCGATTGAAAACAAAGCAAATTAGATGAAAAATTCTCAAAGCGCACCGCATGGGCAATGAAAGAATCACACCTACCATAAGCAGATTCAGCCTTAATGTTTGATTTGACAGAAGTAAAATAAAAACATCTGATGAAGTCTCATTTTGATGGGAAAGTGCATGTTTTCCTTCGAGATTTTAGTGAAAATTGTTTAATATCCCAATTTTCTTGTGAATTTATTCAGTGGAATCTCTGATGAATCAAATATCCCGAGCGGCGTGCACAGTGTGACCCAAAACAGTGAGTAATTCTCAAATTCGGTGGTCAGTAATTTTGACAGATGTTTTTACGAAGCTGCAAAATTCAATTTTCCTGAGCTGCAAGGGTGGTAATTTTTATGAATTTTCCTCCACCCACAAAAACGACCCCATTCAAGCAAAAGATTTTCACGGTAAATATTAACCCTAATAAACCCTCTATAACTTGGAATAGTTGCTTTTTCGAAAAGACACTTGCAGTGTAAAAATGCAGAAAATATTACACATCAGAATTACGATTTTAGGCCCATTTTTTATTTTTGCCTTTTGGACCCAGGAAAAAAGGCCTAAGCTTCCAAGTTTGTCGGGAAATGTGAGATGTAGGACTAGCTTTTAGATTATATGTCCATGGATGAAATTCATTTAGTAACTTGGAAAAAAATCAACTTTTACGAAGCTGCAACATTACGAAGGTGCAAAACCTTCCCCTAGATGGGAAACCAATTTCTTATGACTTATTAGGCCTATTATCTAAGAACATAGCAATGTTACTTTATCTTCTCACCTGACACTATCTGCATCGAGAAAATTTGCATACCGAATTTCGCGCGAAGTAAAAATAGTCAAAACAAAAAGATTCAACTGTTTAATATTTAGAAATTCAATAACAAACAGTACTTTTTGGCTAGAGTTCTTCAATAAATGGTTAGAATATTTAAAAAATTTAACCTTAATAAGCGCCTCGAGTGGGTCAGTGGATAGAGCAGTGGCTCTGTGACTGCGAGGTCTTGGGTTCAAAGCTGAGCAGCAGCAGAAAAAGATTTCTCATGCCATATCGGCTTTGAATTCGTCCAGTGATTGAATGAATAGTAATGTCAATGGTGCATATTGACAAAAAGTGAACCGCCTAAACAATAGAGGCTGGTACGAGAACGAGTTTCGATGTGAAAGTGGTACTTCAATCGATACAAATATTCGCTGTCACTGATCCCAAACACATACCGAGAAGGGATGCTGTGATATAGTAACGGCACTGATTGTCCACACAGAGCTGCGATATAGAGCGGCTACCCGTATCGTGGGATAAGATAGAATAGGAGTGGGGAAGCATAAGGGGCCCAATTGGTGGCCTGGATGCATCGGAATATCCGAAATAGAGAACTGAACTCTGAAAAAATCTTATCTTATCTTATCTTAACCTTAATAAATGAAATTAAAGTTTTATACTGAAAAATAAGCATAGTGTCTTCAAATTTCTCGCGTCATAAAATAAAATACATTCAGGCGTATTTAAAAAATGATTTCATACCCCAGTATCTATAATACAGGGAGTTCCGGCTTGAGAGTAAACTGACTGAAAGAATTTGATATAAATTGCCTAGTATTGGGATACCATTTATAAAATAATTATTGAATGCCCCTAAATGTATGCAAATTGTTTTACGCGGTAAATTTGAAACACATTTCTTATAAAAGCGTTGGCGCTGAAAATAAACTGAAAAGTTGGCGCCAAAAATTTCTTGCATACATCTCCTATGACAATGTCATATGACAAATCTTCGTGGTTAAATTCTGAAGCAGGGCAGCATGAAAGGCCAGTAAGTATCGAATGATCGGAATGATCATTACAAGCAGCAAGCAGCTCTATGAACCACTCAATGATTGATTTGAGTCACATTTTTGAATAGTTTTGCCGAATTTATCACATAAAAACTCTAAATTTGTCATATGACATTGTCATACTGTTACAGAATTCCCTTAAATTTGCTTAAAATGATAAGTTAAAGTTTTGCCTTTTTGCGCCGTTAAAAAATTCTTTTTAATAAAAAAAAAATTACGGATATTTTGCATATTTTAACAGCCTTTCTGAAACTTATTTGAAAAAAAATCTCCTAAATGTATGCAAATTTTCTGTATGCATAAAGCTATTTCGCGTAATTTTCTTTAATCCCGAAAATATGCATAATCCTGGGATCCCCTGTAGTTAACCTGTAGTTTTTTGCTAGATTACTGAACCCTTGCATTTTTGGCCAATTCTTCTACCAATTGCCAAAAATTTAGATTTTCTCGGTGCTCTAAAAAAAATCGAGTTTGTTGCAATTTTTATTAAAAAAAAAAAAGCAGTAAAATACATTCTATGAAAATAGTAATTTTATTAACTTTTACTTCAACATTTAAAATCTTATGAAACATTCTATGAGGTAGAGGTAGGGAAAATAATTTTTGAAATACACTAAGTTCACTCGAACAGAGTGATCTTGAAAACTTAGAGACACAATTTTCTTTTGCTAAATATAGCACGATCAACTATTTACGTTACGATATTCGGAAGGTTTTTCTTCTGATTTATATTTGGATTAAAACTCTATTTTTAAAATCCATACCAAATGATTATTTTTCGCTTAAGCTGGATTAACTTTCACCTTAACATCTCTGGTAACTGGAATGCCACCAGGAGATGCAATTAAGCACTGATATTTCCCAGAATCAGTTTCTTGGGCATTCTTGATCTGAAGAGTTGATGTTGTTGAGTGTTGCAAAGGAGAATTGCTGTTAAATGTTTGGTTGTGATTGAGAGAAATTCGATCATCCTTGGCAATAAGAACATTTCCAGATGAAATGATAAAATCTAATTTGTTAAGTGGCGAAGTGGAAGTAACTGATAATTTTGACCAAATCACTACAACATTATGAGAATATTGTGAAGAACATTGAAGCTTGATCATGCCTCCCACTTTTATAACTACTTGTTCTTCTGTTATTCCTGTGATCTCCGGTGCTGATTTATTTGCACATTTTTCAGAGGATTCAAGGTGATCTGTCTCATAGAGATTGATAGTTTTTAGATTACTGCCCAGAGAATTGGCTGCTTTGCAGCTGTAATTTCCGAAGTGTCTCTTCTCAATTTTCATAATTTTGAGAGTGGTGTTTACAGAACCATCCTCAGTGTAATTGAAAAGGATTCTGGTGTACATATTGTTGTACACAAGATTCCCATCTTTCATCCACTCAATCTCAGCTCGTGGAGAGGCTTGAATATGGCATTGGAGCTCCACATCGGATTGAAGTACCTGACCAACACGTTCCTGTTCAACGGTTATCAAGGGTGAAAATAGCACTTCTACTTGAACACTTCGTCTAACTTTTCCTGCCAGATTTTCAGCTACGCAAAAATATGTTCCACGGTCTTCCTTGCGCACAGAACTAATTTTCAGAACGTTCCCATGATGAAATCTTTCTTCTAGAAAAAATATACGTTAAATCTAAGTTCAACATTACTCAGAAAAAATTGTAAATAGTTTTTTTTCTACTAAAGAGCTTTGTTGATTTTACTAACCGAAATATAAAAATTAATGGGGTTTTGTTTTGCTAAAAAAAATCTAAAATCACTGTCAAAAAATATTTATTATTATTATTTTAAAAATATCAAAAAGCCTAAAATAACCTAATAAACCTTGCGCAAAATAGGGGAGGGTGGGGCAGTTTAACGACGGGGCAGTTTCAATTTTTGCATATTCTTCTTATCTCTTTGAAAGGAATGGGATAAAACCTTTATGTTATTGAAGAGATAACTGAGACCCACGTTCATAAAAATAATTTTTTTCGTGACGCTTTTCGTTTGAATTCTATTGATTTTAAAAAACTGCATCAAAATGAAACTTTTTGTAATATTTTATTATCAACAATTTCTGAACTATTGCACTTATCTATCGAAATAACATAATTGTATTAAATTACTAGTGGTTTTATGATTATTATAAGTCATTTAGTGTTGAATGAATTCTAAGACGGTTCTGACAATTTTGATTTGAATTCCAAAAGTGCTCGAGGGGCAGTTTCATGCAAGCATACAGAGAAATTTCCAGTAGGGGAAATGCTTCTAATTTTGTCCAGTTTCTTATTTTGGACACTTTGAGGATAACATTGGACACTAAAAATAAATTGATTAAAATGATGGATTTTTATTCCAATATTTGATGAATAATGAATTCTATCTAAATATTTGTTCTTTTTGGAAGATTTTAACACTAAATACGTTAAAATTTGAATATGATTTGAGTTGAAATTGCTTTGTTGAAAATTCAGTGTGAGCAATTGCTTACGAGAAATATGACAGAACTTCGTGGCTTACTTCAGTCTTATTTAGTTTTGGTGAAGTACTAACAAAGTTTGTTCGCTGTTTTTGAGTGATATTATTGAATATTCATTGAATATTGTGTTGATTCACGTTACTGATGATTTGTACATTTGACCTGAAGTGAGATTTGCCTTGTGAATTATATTTTTCGTGTGAAAAATGGGAAATTTTTTAAGACATTCACCAGTGAGGTGATGATTCTTATTTTGGACAGGTGTTTTTCTCACGAAATTTCGTGAAGTTTTAGCTTTTGTGATGACTAGGTTGGACAAATGCCTGGAGAAACAAAGGAGCATCATCTCTACGAAAGAGATGCAGTGAGAAATGCCTTGAAAGGCTCCCGGAAAGGGCAGGGAATGAGCGAATCCGCACGTACTTGGAGTACCGAAGTCAACTCACTTTAATGAATGATATGGAAAGTTTCTGGGCTTCTTGTGACATTCCACGTTTCCCTTACATGACCAGGAAGAGGACTTGGTAAGATTGGTTCATAAAATGAAGAACAATGGGCATCCTGTTGAGGCGGATTATCTGTCCAAATTTACAGACAAGTTGTAAAAATTAATAACCAAGTTGTCCAAAATAAGAGTCAAATTCACCTCTACATATCAATTCATTTTTAAACGTATTAAAACTAATTTTAGTAAAAATGAGATGATAAATAGCTTGCCAAGTTTCTAAACAATCCTTCTGAAAAGAGAGTAACAAGAAAAGTCAATTAGTATTGAAAATATGGCACTTCAAACTTAGGATATCGATGCTTATATGCAGACTGTCCAAAATTATAAGCACTTCCCCTATCTAACAATTTACTTTTTTAATCAAAATTAACTTAAAATGGTCATTGAAAATGTTTTGTAGCTGTTTTTGTCGATAAAGTTCGAAATTATGGGAAGTAGTATTTCCAAAAATTCATAAAAAAAATTTAAAAAAAAAATCTTTCAGTGTTTTTGAAGTGCTTAAAAATGATGAATTTAATTGTTATAATATCTTTTCAGAATGTTTTCATCAAGATATTGTAATTTTTTTTTAGTATTATAAAAATTCAAGACTTTAAAATACTATTACAAAACTGTTATACTAAAAAGAACATGTTCTAAGGCGATATAATGATCCAACAATGTACAGAATTAGCTTATCACTACATAAAACATTTCTTTCGTGTAAAAATTTAAAGAAAATTGTTCAATTAATTATAAATGGGCTTTGAAATCTTTGGCGATATTTTATTTTCTCTGTATGATCAATAAGTCTTCAAATTCTGTTCTAAAGTTCTTGTTTGATTATATTTTTATGTTTTAGAGTCTTAGAACTTAGAAGACTTCAAAATAGTAATTTTAATCAATTCTGATATCGCAAGTTTCCTATAAACACGGTTTATCTTTCTCAAAAATTGCCTCATATTGATCTTGAAATTGCCCCGCAATGGGGGACTTTCACACATTCTGCCTTTCAAGTGAAATGAATTTCTCCACAATAGACTAATGAAATTAAAGGATTATTGTTATTATTTTTATTAACCCTAAATTCACAGAATATTCAAAGTTTTACTTCTGTTTATCATCTTTTTACAAAATGGTCCCAAAATCTATTTTGCAATTTAGGGGTGAAATGCCCCACTCTCCTCTACGAATAAATATTATCATTTCAATACAAATTAACAATCAGTGGTTTTTTAAAAAATTTGTAATAATTAGCATTATTTAAAAAAATTATAACCTCATCAACATTTACTTTATTACTGTATATTTTTTGAACAATATTATTTCGATCGCTCAGAATAAGAAACGACTAACTCGCAGTAGGTAAATTTTACAGGAGAGCGATTTGAAGCTTTTTGATTTTTGATTTTGAGATTTAAAATCTCCATATAACTTTGGAAATAATTATTTTTCAAGCATAATATTCACAGGGAAGGTAGAGGGTATAAAGAAGTATTCAAAAAGCGAATGAAACGAATTTTGTAAAAAGTCGAGTTGTTCGATTTATATTCTGAATCGTCGATTTATTGAAAACCTGATAAGCCTAGGTCAGCTTATTGTAGGTGAGATTCTTAACATGAGCATACTCGGAATGCATGCAAATTCGATTTGGAATTTAAGATGAGAGATATTATACAGCAATTTGGAATCAAATTTCTTAAAAATTGCAAACTTTTTTTTAAATCAAAAGATCTAGAATGTAAATGAATTGACAGAAAGATGATAGTAGAATATAGATCAGAATCTCCTCTAGTTTTGCCCTCAATTTTGTAAGAATCTTCTTTTAAATCTTTATTTTAAATAACGCAGTGGAGTAAAAAACCGGTCATATCAGCACATACGTACTTGTGGGAAAAATCATTTTTTTTACGACAAAATCGGACATATATTAATCAGTTTCTCCTGATAAATTGATAATTTACAAATATTTTACATTTTAAAGGGCAAATGTGGCAAATAAAAAATAAATCCAATGGAATATAAATTTAGGGGAAGCTAGGGCAAAATTTGTCAGATAGAAAATTTCTAAATTCAATATTTTCCAGAATGAAAGGAAGTGATGCTTCAAATTTACTATGGTCTTTATGAACTTCTTAAACGTAATAAACTTATGAAAAAAATAAAATAAAATTTCGAGCTATATTTTTGGGATACTTTTCTTACAGAATATATTAATACTAATTAACTTAATTAAAGCATATTTCTTGTTAAGAAAAAGAAAAATGATTTTCGATAAAGTTGTACATGAATAAATTATACCTATAAAAATATGACCAATTGGATATTTTTTAGATTTGTGAAAGGAAAACGGCACAAATTATTCCAGAGGGGCAATTCACGAAATAACAAGTTAAAATTGACTGGATGGCGAATATGGCGGAGATATATTTGGTGTGGCGAAAAGTGAAATAACCTTAATTAATGCATTTTTCAGTCTGTTTTTATTCGCCAAAAAGTAGACAAAACGCAATTGGCAGGTAATTTATGGGTCGTATTTAAAATTTGGAGTCATTATAATATTTTAAGAATTTGAAGAAGCATTCTAATTCTAATTCAAATACCAATATAATTTGTATTTTGGTGTAGTTTGTTGAAGATTGAATGGTGTACTTATATTGCTTCATATCCTTCATATTTATCAAAGAAAATAAATATAGCAATATTGGTTTAGTGCAAATATAAATGTTTATATTTTAATCCATTTTTCCAAAATAACTTTGAATTCGTTTTAAATTCTAAAGACTATTTAAACTTTAAATATGAGAATATTAAAAAATTATTTGGGTATTGAAGATGTCGTCACATATATTTTCTAAGAATTATGATAAATGTTGTAAGTCTGTAAAGACCAATTACCTCTCAAGAGTCGGAAGTAGCATCGGAAAAATTGCATTTATTCTGATAATAAAAATTTTATTCATTGTATTGTATTTATTTTCATCTTGAGACATCATCCACCCCCCATGCGTCCATCGCCGTCTTAGCGTCGATTACCAACCTCCAGAGTAAAACGATGGAAAAACTCCTTCACTGGTTGTATAAGCCATATTAACAAATGTAGGGTACATTGTTTGATTTGTACTTAAACGTGGTAAATGGTACTTCAAATGTTGCAAATATAATATATTTGATGCGTGCATTTATTGACACGTAGTGGTCTTGAGAAGGTTAATTTGATATCACATTCTTTTAATATCATTGTAGAAGTCTTAGCTTGGTGAAAAATTAAGTCAGAAGTATATTGTATGTATAATTTAATAATCAACAATCTGAGACCTATAATCCCTAAATAGTAATTCCTTTAATCCCTGAACTTTCCCAAAACCTATTTTTCAAAACGCATGAAGTATTTAAACGTTTATCAAATTTTAAAATCCAATATTTTTCTTATTATTGTTGTGTCTGGTCTGAGTATCTTTACTTAAATGAAATAATGCAAATAAATTTCTCATAAGATTTTGGTAAAAAAAATCGTACCCTCCGGTCTCGAGTTGGAGGGTGAAATTGTCTGGGTATCCCGAAATTCCAGCAGGTACAAGACTCAAAACCTTGTACACCCTCCATTTTTTAGCGAGGAGACGCACTTTTTCACAGAATGACGAAATTCGCCTCACAGACAACAGACAAGAACCAGTCAAACTTTTGGCTGGTTAATTTCGTGAATTGCCCCTCAGGTGTGACACGTCCTAAAAAAATTGCCATCGTAATTTTAATAAAAATTCAGAAAAGTTGTAGAGCAGTTATGTTTCCTGCACGAATATACTCATTCATTATAAATCGATTAAGTTTCCTGAAGGCTGATGAAAAAAAATTAAATATCCGTAGACAAATTTGCCCCAGTCTCCCCTATTCATTGATATTTTATTAGTTGAAAAATGATAAAAAATAAAATCAAACTCAACTATTTCTTCACAGACTTCAGTTAGTAAAATCAAAAAAGGCATTTTGTGAAGAAAAGTATTAATATTTTAGTGCTGTCAAAGTGAATAAAAGGAATAATTTAAATTTAAACCTGTAGGTAAAACTGCATTGTCCTCACGGCGCCAGAAAATTCTGGGCTGTGGGTATCCCATTGCAAAGCATTTCAATTCAACAGATTCTCCTTCGATAGCAATAACAGAGTTGGTGGAATTATCCGTGATTTCAGGAGGAATGCGCACTCTAAGTTCCACAGTTGCCGAGGGAGTATTCTCAGAAGAAATTGAACATTTGTAAATTCCTGCATGATTTTCCGTAACGTCTTTGATTTCAATCGTTGCCCATGCATCATCATCATAATGGTAGTAGATAGTAATCCTGGGATCTCTGACAATTAAGAGTTCTTTGCCTGAGATGAGTTGTTCGGAGGGATTCACTTTCTGCCAAAACACAATATAATCCTTGGCATTTTTAGCACTGCACTGAAGGTCAAGGGTATCTCCAAGATTGACCTCTTGATCTTTAGAAATGTAAGAGATTATTGGGATTGTTTGACTCCAGCAAATCAGGACAAAATTTAGAAAGACAGTCAGATGGAACAACATCTTGCTGATGCCAATATCTCTTCACTGTGGATTCACCAGAAAATAAAAGAAAAATCTGATTTTTTCTCAATTTTTAGTTTCTTATGGATAGCGTGGAGCGAATTATGGGTGGAGTAGGAGATTGTGAACAGAATATTAATAATCAATAGGTAGATTATTTTTATAGAGGATTGACTTTTAGCTCAATGTCTTCAGTGAATTTGTGAGCAGCTGAAATGAGAAGTTCACATTGGTAACTTCCCGGAATCATTTTCTCGAGCGTTTTTGATTTGAGTCTTGTAAATTTCTCTAACTTTATCATAATCCAGAGAAAGGCGATCATCACGGACAATGAAACCTTGACCAGAAGAAATGTAATCATTATCAATCGGATTTAATCCCAGCTTCAGCCAAGCGACAAGAAATTCTCTGGCATCTTTGACAGAGCACTGAAAGGTCAACGGTATCTCCCGCATTGACCACTTGATTTTCAGAAATCTTCAGGATCTGGGGAGAAGGTTCACTCCAGGAGTTCAGGAAGAGGATCAGGATTAAAATCATTGCACAAAAAATTATTTTATTGAGAAAAATCACCAGAAAAATTGATCAGCAACGCCCAGAAGACCTCACTCAATTGAATTAACTGACAATTGGAAGGTCTTGGAGGTCACATTTTTCTGGGAGAGGGGCCACCATTTGAAAAATAACGAACACAAGATCTCACAAAGTTGCACTTTATTTACAAAAAGAAGCAAAAAATACTTAGCAAAATACTCGAAAAAAATCTCATGCAGAGGTGGGGAATAGCCTAAAATCTGCTATCAAAAATATATAAAGCAATTATTGTCGATCAATATCAACATAGTAATATAGAGAGCTACTTTTTTTGGTGAGGATATGATCCTTTTTTCTTTACATAAAATACGAGATATATTCGTGGGGCATGACCCCTCTTCGAGGATAAAAAGTATGATCCACGCCATAGTGGAGCAGATTCGTCACATTGGAAGTGTAGATGTCGGAGAAGCGGAAGAGTCTCCTGGAGAAATACGTGGGATTGTTGTATGTGCGGAAGACTGAGCCGAACTGCTTATTGAAGATTATTTTAATATCATTCCGGAGCTGATCACGTTCATCCATCCATCGTCTGAGGGCTTTTTTAGCCTCGGGAGTCTCCCTGTCCTGATGATCCTCAATCAACTGTGTCAGCATCTGCAGCCAATTGGCATTCTGCTTGAAATCGGGTTTATTGAGAGTCTCAATTTCATGCGTCAGCTCACTGATTATGGCACCAGTACGCCAACCATGCTCCAATGTCACATCTGCCAGATCGCTGTACGGATGATCCCCGAAATAAAGCACTTGGTGCCCATTCCACCCTGTCAATTCCTGCAGTTGCTTCACAGTGCCCTCATAGTACACCCGGCCCTTCTCCAGCTTCGACACTCGATCCCACGCATGTGTTCCCGTCTTCTCGTCCAGCAGCCTGAAGGGCCGAGTAGTGTCCGTGAAAAACCGCGGTTTACGCGCCTGAACAATCACCACGTCAAAAAAGTCCTTCCATTCAGCCCCAATCAGTGCCTTCATGCCTGTATTGACAAACTTGAAGGGACTATTGGTGACTAGGAAGAGTTTCTTTCCAGCTGACACGAGACGCTCAAAGAAAATGGCCAGCTCCGGATTTGTTTCAACGTACTCCTCCACATTCTTCATCACAATACCATGCATAAGCCCATGGGAGACTCTTATGGAATTCTGAAATCAGTCGACAAAGCTTTCTTTAGCTTATAAAGTTTATACGGGCTTCAGACCTAAGGCTTAACCATATGGCTTAACTTCTCTAATATCTTATCAGTCAAGATTTTTTGGAAAATTTTGACTTAGGATTCGATTATTAAGGGCAAATGACCTATTACATTTTGAAAAATCAATCAAATCGGTTGCTGTTTAAGGTTTTGACCTCGGGAACTGGGCTAAGCCTCCAGTCTGAAGCCGACATTATGGTAAGTAAGTTTCTGAATATGAACCAGTGCAAAAAACTGCCAAATTTCGTGTTTCTAATATTGGATATTATTTTAAAATTTTGGCTTCATTTGGCTGTTGAATTTATGTATGAAAAAAAAACTATCATTAATTGTTTCATGTATTCAGAATACAAAGATTGGACAAGAGAGGCTTCTGCATTTACTAGCCTGTTTTTCATTTGAAAGATTTGAATCACTAATCTAATCGAAAAATATTTTGTTTATAAATAGCAGACAAAATTGCTCCTAAAATTTATTTAGTCTTTAATTGATTTTGTATTTAAATAGGAAAATTTTACAACTTTACCCAGAACAAACCACCCCCACTATTTTATTTAGTGTTAGAAGGCTTAAAGAAACCTCTAATGAAGGAATAGCCTAATTAGGATTTTTTCAATTTGTAAATTCAATTTAATTTTCAGATGAATTGTTCCAATGCGTTATTTTACACTAAAAACCAATTGAATTGATAGATCTTCATTTATTTATTAATAAAAACTAATATTTGGTCCAGAAAAACCTGTTTAAATATGTTAAAATAGCATAAATGTGGTTGCTCAAATTAATTTAAACTCAGCAAATTAAAATGTTAAAATTGCTCAACATTTCCAATTTTAGGCGATATAAGGCACCCTTATTTTCGTTGTTTCTTTCTACAAATGATGTCCAACTATGTGAAGTAGTTCCTCAAATTTTTCAGTAGCCATACGAAGAAAATTGTTGTGTACAAAAAAATCACCAGTTGCGATATCATCATATATTTTTTCAATGAATCCGTGGGCAGATTTCTCTTGGATCCATTTTCTTACCCATAATCTCTTCCTAATTACCTCGAGACACATTTTTATTGAACATGTATCCTAGATAAAGTAGGAAAATTTCTTCCTCATTACTGGACTCACTCATTTTTCTAATAATGTAACAAAATCACAAATGACAAAATAAAACAACAGGCAATCTGCGCAGCTTTTTTGAATTTAGCAAATTTCTCACAAAAATGTGTCCTGGCTATGAAAAAATTCAAGTGGTTCTATCAATTTTAATGCTCAATTTGCTGAGTTCAATTTAAAATTAAATTGCGAAAAATCCTAGTGTGATAGCACCGTAAGAGATTGAATTAATTATATTTTTCATTATACTGAAAGGAAATTAGAACAAAATGTACTGTTTTTTGTCAGTTTTGACCCACGTAACGCTTTAAGTATATGTATCGAAGTATTAGAATAATACTTTTTTTTAATTTTGTCTTTTTGAATATCTTTTTTATTTTACCTCATTCACTTACATTCAAGTGAAGTGGGATGGAAATCGATTAATCAAAACCACCAAAACAGATCAATCAAAATTTTGACTACTGCCCTACCTTCAACTACTGATACCCTATCTTACATTCAACTCTAGCTACGGCCCTGAGTCAAATAATAAGAGATATCGACTTTCAGTCTTCGATGACCCCTCCATAAGTGGACATGATCTCGGACGGTCTGTTGTCCTTTTTCTCGTATACCCCTTCCAACCCCTAAAAACCATGGGTTTTTTTGGTTTTATCTCAAAATTGTTCCAAGACTTTTCAATGATTTTCGGATATGCTTTAAGCTGTCTACACACTAAGCAAATTATTGCAATAATAACATTTCAAAGTGACATTGAAATAAAACTTCAATATTGACGCGAATATTGAAACCAATATTTCAATATTTGTCTACACACTGAGAAAATTGGCTTCAACTTATTAAAATACCATTTAGGCCAGAGATTCAGTTCCTTTCAAACATCGAAAAACTCTAGGAATGTTTATGAACAGGAAAACATCTCAGAATATCATCGTAGATAAGACCAGAGATTCTGCTCTATATCCTGCTCAATTTTTCCCAGAAAACCCATCTATGTCAGGACTTCTCCCCTACTTCCTCTAGAAAATCTCAGATCTTCTGAGATTTTTTGTATCTTTTGTGAAGTACACCCGGAATATTCATGTTGGTCAGAAGATTTCTTCTGGTTCCACCAGGGAAATCACAGATCTTCTGGGATTTTCTTCTGTAATTTGCCAAGAACATCCAAAATACCCAAGTTCTGTGATTTCCCAGAGGAACCAGGAGAAATCTTTTGACCAATTTGGGTATTCTGGGTGTATTAGACCAAGTGCACAACAAAATTCCAGAGAAACTGTGATTTCCTGGATTAAGCAGGTGAGAAGTGCTAACCAAGCTGGGTTCTTGGGAAAATTTGACAAAATGTACAGCGAAATTCCGCGAATCTGGGATATTCTGGCGGAACCAGGAATAGATGTGTCCTGAGTTGGATTTTGATTTTGGATGTGTTTTCATAAAATTGTTTAATTTAAATTTGTTGAATTTCAAGATGTTGAATTTAGAATTGTTGAATTTAAAAATTGTTGAATTTTTATGTGTAAACTCAAAAATTGTTGAATTCTGTTTATGTTGAATTTTCATTTCATTTCGAAGTTTTGATTTTTTGCCTTTTTGGACATTTCTAATGTTTTTTTCCTGTACTCGGGATCCTCCCCTAATGCGAAATGGTTACATCTAATGCTCGTATCTTCACGATATACTTATTATGCATATAAATATTTGATGTTCTATATGACTTTTGGCCAATGAAAAGCATCTCGACTGAAGTATAAATTTTAATTGGAAATTCAAAAATTTTTACACAACTTTTGTTTAAAAATCAACAACTTTTGTCTCAAAATTCAACAATTTTTATTTAAAAACTTAACTATTTTTTTTAAAAATTTAACAACTTTGGTTGAAATTGAAATACACAAGGCTTCACACTATAATAGTGTGAAAAATTATGATCATACTTTAATAGTGGTAATTTTTAGATTTTTTTAACAGTTTTAAATCACGAAACATTGTTAAAAAATCTTTATGACTATAATAGTGAGATATTTTACACAGATCGCAATTAAATAATTAAATCCGATTTCACACTATTATAGTGTTAAAATTTTACACATTTTCAAATTAAACAACATTGTTGAAATTTTCTCAACTACAATAGTGGTAATTTTCAATCACGTGACAATAAATTACCAAAATGTTGTGTATTTTTTAAACAACTAAAATGGTCGATTTTGCACTATTATAGTAGTAAAATTTTACACATATTTTTACTGTGTAGTGTGTAGCCATTCAAAATAATGAAATAAAATATTGAAAAAATGTAATAATCGCCTACACATTGGACAATTTTCTTCAATATTGAAACTTTTTTGTCAATAAATCTTTGCAATGTGGAGGCAATCCTTCTCAATATTGGATATTGAAAAGAAATATTGCAATAAATTTTGTCTAGTGTATAGCCAGCTTTATGGCCTCTACACACTAGAAAAATTTATGTCCATATTGAAGAGTTTTTCTTATAAAAGCGTAGGGAATTTGCTTCAATATGTACATAAATTTCTCTAGTGTGTAGAGGCCATTAGAGGTAGTCCAGGCGAACATTTCGTCCGAACATACCTGTCCGGAAAATTCGCCATTTTGAATTATTGAAGATCAAAAGTCAACCACTATGGAGGGCAAATTCTTCAACCAATTTGGTTAAATTTGGATTTTTTGGAAAGGTATTGAAATTTAGAACCTGGTTGTAATGAATCGATCAAGTATATAGGGTAAGTGTGCCAAATTTCGGCATAGTTGCATGCAAGCGTCAAAGTCTCAAGTTTGAAATGTAATATTTTAAATTCAAATTGATTTTTTTTATTCTTTCTTCTTAAAGAGTGTTGCTTGGAAACTTGTAAAGAGTTTACCGTCTTTATTTACTCTAAAATCACTCTTAATACATTTTAAAATGAATAAAAATATAGACATAGCTTTGGTGCCCTATTTCGGCCACCTTCATTCTCATAGTTCCTTGCCCTTCAGGAATTCTTCCAATTCCTTTTTCACGTCATCTCGATTGTCGAAGCTACATTTTTTTGCTATTCTTTTGCATTGTATAATCTTTAGAGTATGTAAAAACTAAAAATTCATGAAAATTCGAGGAACAAAAAATGTGGCCGGAATTGCAAGCTGGCCGGAATTTGGCACACTTACCCTAAGTACCGATTTTTTAAATTTTCAAATGGTTTTGTGATTTATGAGTCAATTTGAATTCTAGTAGACCAGTAAGCACCAAAAGAAGACCATTCGAAAAATTAATTCAGGGAGGGCTCTATCTCGTGAGTTCGAGTATTCTGCAAAAACTGGGACACTTTGTCATCTCTTTTACAAAAAAAACATCACTTACCTTCACGTCACGAAAGAGTATTTCTGGATGGTAATCAATATGATTCCTCTCGAAATACTCAGCCACATTGCAGAGTAAACACATCTCGGGCACAGAAAACAGATCTGCCAGCTGCATCATTTTAGGACGATCATCGGTGAGTTTGGAGTTACCCTCCACGTAGGCAATTGACAAGATGCGATTCTTGTAGATTTTTAGCACTTCGGTATCTGAGAGGGGAGTCAAACCACGATAGACCGTTCCCAATTGGATCTGTAGGAAGGAATCCAATTTCATGAGCAAACCCTGCTCAATGTCATAGTGCAGACCACGGATGGTAAAGTCCGGGCGATATGGAAGACTCTGAATTCCAGCTGGATACTGCAAAGAAGTGTTTCCGGATTATTTATTTCCTGGGGAAAAATTCCTTAAATATGTGACTCTGAAATTTACCTTGTATTCGTCTATGAGTCGCCCCCGGCCCAGGTCATAGAGTAGATAGTCCAGGGACGGTTTGTAGCACGCCAGAGTGTAATCGTAGTCAAAGCCGTACACTTGCACTTCTCCAAGGTCCAATTCATTGCAAGCAAATACTCCTCGGGAGTTTACATCTTTTGGCAATTTCTTGGCTGAAATGCCAAATAATTAATTGAGCAATTAATAAGGGTCAAATGTTGAGAATCATATTAAATGCTCGAGTGTTATTTACAAGGATATGATCTTTTAAAATAGTTCTTGTTCTTGAATTTTTGATCGTAATTTTTCCCAATTCAAATTTAAAATAAGAGAAACATGAAACATAAAATGTGAAACATGAAAGGAATTGTAAAAAATAGCTATTTTAAGTAGGAATTTAGGAATCATATCATTGACAAAAATAAAGCTTACCCACTTGAATGCAATACAGACACTTAATTATAAAATAACAGTAATAATTTTTCTGTAAAATACGTGAAATGATCCAATTGAAACATGCATCGAGTAATTGCGTGAAACTTTCCAAAAACCTTGAAACCAATATTTCATGGCTCTTATCACTGCAATTTTTGAGTGTCATTGCCAACCCAAGAAAAAATCAACTTTACAGATACTTACACTTGTATTTGAGCTTTGTCTTCTCGTAGACCTCATCGTAGAAGGAGGCGGAAGTGAATTGACGTCCTGACACACGATATTTACCCAGGGAGCGACTCAAAAGACGAATAAACATCCTTGTGTTTTTTCTGCGTGACTCTGCGACACGCTTCAACTTCACACTGCACTTTCCAGGTTTCCAATGGAAAATCCCCAACTTTCCCGCGCAAATTCACATTTAAATACCAAGAACCGTTACTTTCCCCCCTTCCAGGGCGATTACCAAAGATAATTTCATTTTTCGGTAATGTTCCTATCTAATCACGTTTATGGATTTGCACGCTTGAAATGCATGAAATCCATCATTAGCTGGAATTTGACACCGAGTTCTGATAAATTTGTTGTCCATAGGTCCCCAAAGATAAGCACGAAAGAGTGAAAGAGTATTATTTCCCGCCTTTTTCTTTTTATTTTTTCTCACATTGCTCAACAATAAACTCTAATTGGACCTAATATCTAGAAAAAAAAGACACAATATTATACTCAGTAATTAGTAGAAAAATACTGACCAATACAAAATAATCCATTCCATCTAATGCAAAAAGAGAGTAATCCTTCAACACAATTACTTCAATATAGTCCTAATTTTCAGTGGATCGACTTTCATTGTAACATAATTATTTCTTTTTTTTTGGTGACTAGCTTCTTAGGAATCTTTCTGAGATTGATGATTTCTCAAGTCAGTCAGTGCCAAGTGAATTCGGAAGTGAAGTCTTGACTCCAGTGAATATCCCGTAAAATTTTTCCTATATTGCAAAAAAAAATATCCATTAAAAAGTAGATAAATAGCCTGAAATGTGTTTCTAAACTCACTTTGCATCCTCCAGTGCCATTATAGCATTTTCCCGTTTACCCTGTTCAGCATAAATAAGTCCAATCTCAACAATTGCATAAGGGATCAAATAGGTGTCCTCCTTGATGTCTTTATGCATTGCTACAACGGCCTCAAAATGCCTAGAAATGGGGAAACACAAAATACCCAGTTAATTGATTTTTTTCCAGCCAAATTTAGCAGAAAGAGAAACTCTCTCTAATTTAATTAAGTACGGCTTCCAAAAAACAAAAAAAAAACAGTAATGAATCCTGATAAGATTGTAGCTGGGTTTCCTTAGGCAATTTAAATTTTGTGGATAAAGAAACGCATTAAGAAAAAAATAATCTAATGAAATAAATAAAATGATTTAATGTGAATTATTACTCTGAGATTGAGATTAATATTATCTCACTCTAATTCCACAATTTCACGTGAAGAAAGCAAAAATACTGTACTTGCATTTTACAAACGTTTTTATAATGGTTTCCTAAAATGATGATAACGATTTAAAAGACAGAAAACTGCTTTTGTGGATCTTTTAAACAAGTTGTTTTATAAATAACTTATATTTAAGATTTCTATTCTATTTTAGACTATATTAATTTTTCTTTAAATAAGAATTCCAATAGGGATTTAGGGTGGAATCACCACTTCTCGCCAATGCCCCACTTTTCGCCACTTATATTGAAATCGCTATTTTTCGCGATTTGTGAAATAAATGAGCCGCAAAGTTCTTTGTATTTTTACTGCTCCTACGTATAGAGTCGAAAAATAATAATTATTCGTTTTGGATTTACGATTTTGAGCATTTTCTGGAATAATATTTTTACCAAGTGCATCGAATCCAATATTTCTTATGGTAAATTAAGCTAATTCAAAACCTACTCCAAATGGAAATTTTTCGCTACTCCAAATGGAAACGTCACTGTTTTCATGATAAATACAGTACTAAATTACTATATTTATATATTTTATATACCACAGTTTCATTATTTAGTTAATTTTGCTCTAAATAAAGCGAAAATCCATTCATATTCACAAATTTTAATTTGTTAATTTTTCAGAAAAATTAAAAGTGTACATTTTCACCATCGAATTTTTCATCGATCGACCATGTTTTAGAAACTTTCCCTTGTCTCCATTTGGATTAATTTGTTTCCAATAGAAGCATTTTACGCTCGCGAATTTTTCTTGTATTTAAGAAGTTTTCAGAGAATTTATGAGAAAAAATATGAACTTAATGGGTTGAATCTTCTGTCAAAGTTAAAGCGTCTGGAAATGGTTTTGAATTAAGACATTTACCCTACCAAATATACTAAGTGTCATCAAATTTTCATCAAGCAAAAAATACATTTTTGGATCAATAATTTGTCCACTGAATATTTAATTACACTTGTGGAATACATAAAATTTGTATTTAGTTAATCAATATTTCATTTTATATAATTTTTATATAAAAATGAGGCATGGCGAAAAGTGGTAATATTTTGGAATGGTTTTACCACCTGTCGCCATATCTTTTCAATAGGCGACGCACAGTGGGGCAGTATACCCAAAAACCTGGCAAAAAATATTTTATGGTATTTTTGCATTCTGAATGACTCTACTACTCTAGAGTCACTCTAGAATGATTTATTTTCTTAAAATTGAACGGAATTAACACTTATTTATTGAAATTTTTATCTTAGTATTAGAAGAAAAATATTTATTTTTTAGTATGAAGACCTTTGAATTTTGTTTTGTAAAAATCTTGCTTTTGCAGTTTCATGATCTTTTCTAACCTTAGCTTTTTTTCAAGGAGAATATACTGTTTGAAGTGATAAATCCAATCACGTTATCCTTTTCGAGGCATTAATGATAAATCAAGGATTTTAGAGAAAAAATTGGAACATTACCGGGTAAATGATGAGAGAGGGATATTATTTATTAAAAAAAAAATGGACCTTAAATTTTCCTCTAAAATTTTGTCTTTTGGCATTAAAACAACCACATAAACACCGTTATTTATAATAAATCAAGTTTTATATAACAGCTTCACACTTGTAATGCTTGGCGCACAATAACTATTGTTTTGTAAACATATTTTTGATATTTTAATGAGAGTGAGTGAGATCTACATCTAATCATCTCGCTCACTCTCATAGAAAATTTTGAAAACATGTTTATAAATAAAAGTTATTATGCGCTGGGCATAATACAGAAGAAAAACACTCTTTTTAACAATTTTATTTAATTAAAATAATATTATTCAGTCTTATATATTACTTTTTTTAACTTTCATAATAGCTATAGAACTGAATTCTTAAAATGTTACAAACGACTTAAAAAATATCACTATAACCCAATTTGAAGAAGATTTTTTTGTTTATTAGGGGAGACAGGGGTAGAATTAGCCAGCAAATGAAGCTTTTTTTTCGCGAGTGACTTGTGAAAAAATGATAAGGTTTGTCTAATATTTTTATGTTTCATAAGTAGCATTAGGATATTGGCTATATGAAACAGTGTAGTGCAAAGCTCTAAAATCCTTGCCTTTTTCTGGAGAGGATAATGAAAAAAGTATGACACATTGGTTACACTTGCCCCGGCCTGGGTAGAAATAGCCACTTTTGGGGTACTAATTGTCACTAGTTTCCCAGATGAAATTTTAAACTGGAGATATCAAATATTGTTTCATTTGATACACTGAAGCCCACTGATGCTAAATATGTTACTTAAACCTAAAGAAAAGGGCTTTAGCCAACTTTTTTATGACATTTTTGTAATTGAGGCAAAATGAATGCAAACATTCTGAAAAAATCTATTTCTCAAGTTCCTCATACAAATGGCAATATTGCTTGGAATATCAATAGTACTTTTTCATCTAACAATTATCCATGGATTAGTGAAAAATCATTGATAGTTTTAGCTCGCCACGGAAGAGTGACTACAACTGCCCCGAGGGCTGTTTTAGTGTTTTTCATCTTATATAAAAAAGTGGATAATACTTATCCAAGTGAAAAATATTTTTTAATTAGGTTTATGAAACCAGAAACGAGGTAAAACTATGAAATCTTGACTACAAACTCAGAAAACCAAATGCTGGTCCAAAAACTGTAACATCAAATCTACAATTTTATACCCATTTTATAAAAATGCTTCTAAATTCTAGGATAACAGGATCAGAGTTATAAATATTTCTGGTAATATGGGGATGTGTTCCTACTTTCATTAAAAAATACTTTGCTCGATGTACATTTAAAAAAAAACGAGAAAAATCCACTGTCTACTTTTACCCCTGGCTATAGGTACCCCGGTCTCCCCTATGTATTTTATGTATAAGAGGAAGCTGCAAACATTGTGATTTTCTATTAGTTGTAAATCTCCTACACTGAGAAAAAACGGGGGTGCGATTAACTTTTTTTCCTCATAACTTTAACACTTTTAAGGTGTAAAAATATATCAATATTTTTTAATGTTAATTTTACACCTTTTTAAGGGTAAAATTAACATGAAAAAGGGTAACTTTAACCCATAATACACCTAAAAAGGGTAATATTTACACCGATAACATGTGATCTCAAGCAATATACTTCAAAGTCAAAAAATCGCACTAAAGTAGCAAGGTTTCTCGATGGTTTTTGACAGAGCAGGACCTCTACAATAAATAGAAATTGGTTATAAGATCGGGACCTCGCGGGCCTCTTTACTATTTCTTTGGTTCAAATTTATGTCATTTTTCCATATAAAATCGACTAAATCGCAATGCAAGGCCAACTTTGACGTGTTATTTCAAGGTACCATAACATTAAAGAAAAAAATCTGGGTATAAGGTTCAGTGGGGATACTAGTCAACTATTATTTAGCGGTATTAGATTTAAAAAAAAAAAACTCGAAATTTTTTTTCGATTTTTTGCCAGATATTAGGGTATTCTACCTCACTGTGCGACGCTAACTTCACTTCGCAGATTGTGAATTCGTCGGTTTTGCTTCAGCAACTGTGCTAAGTGCATCTGCTATGTGTCTGTATTCATTGCAAACGCCGCGCAGCGATGCGTTGCTTACAACGAATGCTGACACAAACCGACGAATTGTCAAATCTGCATTGTTTACTTTCTGCAATAGAAGGATATTTGATTTATCAAATAAAAGTAAAGAAAAATCATTTAAAGTGAGTAAAAATAAGGTGATCATGAGGAAGAAGAAATGCTGAATGTATTCTTTTTATAACATTGCCTAAAATAATCGAGTTTGGACATTTTCAAGTGGGTGGCGAGAAGTGGTTCCAAGACTGGCGAAAAGCAGTGAAAAGTGGCGACGAGTGGTTATTTTTGCATTGTTTATAAAAATTAGTTTTTTAAGTAGTCCAGCGTTAAATTCTATGACTATTGTTTTCACGAATCAAAAACCAATACATCTGAGTAGTGTTGTGTCAAATTTGAGTTATTTTGTAATAAGAGTTCAAAAGTTATGAAAAAATTAATTCCTCTTTTTCCTAAACATGGCGATAAGTGGTTACTTCACCCTACCGATTTATAAATCAGACAAAAAAATAATTGTTGCAGCATAATAAGATCCGTGATTCTAAGACCTTCACTATGAACCCAAATTTGTAAAAATCAGTTGATAAATTCGCTTTCTAGTCACTTTATCCTTTGTCCTTGAAACCCGTTAATAGGAATAGTCCAAGGGTATCCAAAAAAAAACATGTCGAAACCGTAAGACAATTTCTTCTTAAAGGCTTTTATTATATGAATACACTATGAAGAAACTGCCGACTAACAGTCGGAAAATAGATTTAAATCAGTTGTAATACATTATCCTTGATTTTGTAAAGCTAAAAAAGAAAAAATGCCCATAACAGAAACTTACTTGAGTGCCTGCAGTGGACTCTTCATTTGCTTGAGACAAGCACCCTTGAGGAGATTAGCCAGTGCTCTGTTGTCTGCATCAAATCGAGTCACAGGCATTTTATCATCAGCAGTAACTCTATCGATAAGTTTGAGTATCCCATCAGCTAAGTGAAAGTGCCTTCCGAGGATTTTAAACATGTTCCAAATGTACATAAGTTCAATAGCTCCCAGTAGCAGGAAGCGTCCTTGAGAGAAAAATCTCTCACATTTTTTCACCACAAATTTCTCCAGTGGAATTGACTTTCCGGCAATTCTCTGCTTATGCAGTGGAGCATCTCGCATGAGGAATTCTATAGAACGTCTCTCATCAGGTGTAAGTTCCTCTTCGGGAATTTGCATAAGAATCGCTGCCTTTTGGTATGTATAGATCGTACGTGACCATCGACTGTGATCGAGAAGATTAGCAGCATACAGCAAAGCTTCGCGCCATTGTAAACGCAGGCAGTTGATCCAGAGTAATTCCCAGAAGCAAACATGATGGAATTGTGGCCAAACTGTCTGGGAACGCCAGGATTTCTTGTACCAATGTGTAGCTTCCTCGAGATTACCACGCATAAATTCCAGGCGTCCCTTGAAAAACAGAAACCACACACCATTTGGATAGATCTCCAGCTGCTGCTCAAGGATTTCATCACAAAACGCCAAATCGCCCTCTCGATGACTCAGAACATAGCACACAATCAGATGATACCCTAGCAGTGTCATCACACAAAGCACTTGCCTCAGTCCTTGAAGTTGATATCCTGCCATAAGTTCTCTCATTCCCACTTCCTTATTCCCACTAAACCCTATAAATTCCAGCAGCCTGATGACTCTAGCCGGCAACAGAGACACCATCAAATTGAAGCCACCTACACCAATTCTCACTCCACTCTCGAAGTGCATTCGAGTTTCCTTCGAAGGCCACTTTACACGATTCAGAAGTACACTGCATTCCTTGTAGCTGCCAAAACAAGCCCTAATCTTCATCCCACCCTTAATGAGACTCGTCAATGTCTCGTCTTCGATGAACGTGATCATGGCACGCATGAGAAGTGCCTCAGCTGCACACAGCTCAGCATGTGCTTCCAATGCCGTGTAGGATTCATAGTTGGGACGCTTGAAGGTCTTCCCAATTGTCTCGGAAATTGTGATTTTCCGTCTATGGCGATTGCACACGGATAGGCACACTTTCAGTGACGATGCAGCTTCCAGGATGTGCTGTGGTTCAAACGTGAGGACGGCTTCGAGGACAGCAAACACAGAAGTACCCACAGAATGGTACATGCTTGAAGTGGCACTAAAAACAATAAAGAAAATTTCAGGACAAATGCCTTTATGCATTGAATTATTGTTTTAGTACTTTGTAGAAATGCATGATCAAAGTGAAATAAATATTTTATGTACAGTAGACTCTCTCTCAATTGGGCATTTGGGGCAAAATGTCATCCGGTTTAGCGATAGAATTAAGCGTCAAAGCCTTTGTAAATTCCACAAAAAGCCCTCAATTATAAAGGATCACGATAAAATAGGAAGAACTACAGCGAATTTGAGCAAATTAGCTTCATAATTAAACGTGAAAATTGTTAACAAAATTTGTCGCCCGATTGAAAAAGAGCCGATTGATTGAGAGTCTACTGTATATGAATATTTTAAGATATCTACTCTACAATCCTTACAATCTTATAACATCTATTGTATTGAAGTTTTTAACCCTTTAACGCCTAATTTTTCTTTTATCTTCTAGCTTCTAATCATTTATTTATTCTTCTTTAAACCGAGCCATATAATCCAACCAGGAAAGGAGAATAAGGAATTATAGAAAATGAGGCCCACTAAAAAAGGGCTTTCATAAGCTTAGTTATCCAATACCAATCGGAAAGTCTCAAATCTACAATCTTGTAGATAAATAATATGACGGATTTTTAAACATTATTTTGGGTCATTTACTGTAATAGTAATATTTATTCAATCACAAAAATAGGGTCCATCCCTCTCACAATTGTGATAAAGAGAAAAAGAAAAAAACTAGAAAAGCAAAAAAAACAACAAAAAAAAAGACAATAAGGATTTACAATAATATAGGAAAAGGAAAAGGATTAGGGTAAGTGTGCCAAATTCCGGCCACCTATTTTGTTCCTCGAATTTCCATGAATTTTTAGTTTCTACATACTTTAGAGATTATACAATGCAAAAGAATAACAAAAAATGTAACTTCGACAAACGAGATGACGTGAAAAACACATTGGAAGAATTTCCGAAGGGCAAGGAACTATGAGAATGAAGGTGGCCGAAATTGGGCACGAAAGCTATGTCTATATTTTTATTCATTTTAAAATGTATTAAGAATGATTTTAAAGTAAATACAGACGATAAACTGTCTACAAGGTTCTAAGCAACACTTCTTAAGTAGGAGGAATGAAAAAAATAAATTTCTATTAAAGATATTACATTTCAAACTTTAGACTTTGGCGCTTGCATGCAACTATGCCGAAATTTGGTACATTTACCCTACGTAAGAAAAAAAAGATCAAATAGGGGAAGTGTGCCAAATTTCGACCAGCTTCTAATTTCGGCCACCTTAAGTGTAATTTCGGCCATGCAAATAAATTTATTAAAATTATGTATGTAATCTTCGAATAGTCAATGAATTAATTTAGGTTTTAAATATTTATTCATTTTATTTATTTATTTATTTATTTATTATGCAGTTCATTCCCTTGTCGGAATACAACAATTTGGGACTATATCAAAAAATGTATAGTTATTGTTTTTTTTTTAACATGCATAAAATAAGTAGAGAATAAGATACAATCAGATGTTACAAAGGAGAAAACAGGCGGTGCAAAATGAGTCGTGAATATAAAATTAAAAACTTTTCAAATGAGCGAGTGGTTTACAGAAAAGAGCTTTAGTTGTTTAGTAAAAGTTTTTTGATTTAAATGTGGATTGGATGCTACGAACTCATTATATGATTCAATTGAGGAGTAGGGTAAGTGTGGCAAATTCCGGCCAGCTTGCAATTTCGGCCACCTTTTTTGTTCCTCGAATTTCCATGAATTTTTAGATTTTACGTACTCTAGAGATTATACAATGCAAAAGAATAACAAAAAATGTAGCTTCGACAAACGAAATGACGTGAAAAAGACATTGGAAGAATTCCCGAAGGGCAAGGAACTATGAGAATGAAGGTGGCCGAAATAGGGCACCAAAGCTATGTCTACATTTTTATTCATTTTAAAATGTATTAAAAGTGATTTTAGAGTAAATAAGGACGGTAAACTCTTTACAAGGTTCCAAGCAACAGTCTTTCAGAAGAAAGAATAAAAAAAAATCAATTTGTATTTAAAATATTACATTTCAAACTTGAGACTTTGACGCTTGCATGCAACTATGCCGAAATTTGGCACACTTACCCTACGTTAGACCACGAATGCCAAACTTAGTTGATTTAGGCTTTACATTTTTCAATGGATAGTGTCGTCTAATGTTTGTTAGAGTGACTTTCTTTTGTACTTTAAAGTTGGAGTGAGTTAAACTATTGGAAATTTTGAATATGTGGAGAATTCTCTGGGACTTGACTGTGACTGTGAATTTAGCAATTTTGTTGTTGTATATGTTCTTTGTGCTACATCTTTGATCTTTGATGTTTTAGGATGTATTAACACAAAGACCGTTAAATTTTAGGTATAATTTGAATTTAAATTGCGTTGTAAAAATTCAGTGTGCGGAAAGAGTATTACAAAAAATGTGACAGATCGTTTGTGTTTCTAGCAGTCTTGTGATTTGTGGTGGAGTGCAGAAGGTTTTCCTTCGGTGTTTTTCGTGAAAATTGATTAGTTTTCTTTAAAGATTGTTTCTGTTTATGTTAATAGTGAATCAATCTTTAAATTTCGGGTGAAATTTCCCAGCTGGATCCCGTATTTCCCGTAAAAAAGTATATACTTTGTGAGCGTCTCTCCAGTGAGGTAGTGTTGCCTATTCTGGCAACATCGTTTACTTTCCTAAATTTCCTATTCATTTTGTGTTTTTTTTCCAATTTCTGAGTTCTACAATGTCCAGAGAAAAAAAAAACCATCGCTTCTATGAAAAAGATGATGTGGAAAAGGCCTTGGAAGAGTTCAGGAAGGACAAATTGCTACGGGAATCTGCGCGTAAATTTGAGATGCTACTCTTCAGGTCTTCAGGACAAATTACATGGAAGATCTTAGGGCTTGTGGGTCATATAAATGTATTAAACTAAATATTAAACGCGTTCTGTATGACGTTTTGAAATTTTCTATCCGTTGCGTCACAAAAGCTGGCCGGAATTTCACTCAAGGTGGCCGGAATACCACCCAAAGCAATGCCCATATTTTTATTAATTTTTCAATATTTTAGGAAGTGATTAAAAAAAAACAAAGATGATAAACTAGTTTTCAAGGTTCCACACAACCCTCCCGAAAAGGAAGTAACAAAAAATATCAATATGAATTAATAATATTGCATTACAAACTTAGGACTTCGGTTCTTATATGGAACTATGCCGAAATTTGGCACACTTACCCTAATTCCACTCAATAAATTTAACACTAGAATTTTTATTTTTGATCAATTTAAGATTAATACCTTTTAGTAATTTTATTAACAATAATTAATAAATTAAATTCCATTTTGTAAACTTTTACATTAATTTTTGTTCAAATATCGTGAGGAAAATGCTTAACGAACAAAAATAAAGGAAAAATTAAAGTCTTGAAACTAAGAAAAATTACTAGATCCTATCAGATAATTATCAAATTTGTCAATATATCCAACATATATGCCTCTTAAGCTATTCCAAGAATCAAACGTCTTTTGTGGATAGAGGCCAAAATAGCTTTTTGCCTCTAACAGTGTTGCTTTTCAGTGGAAAAAAGGACTTTTCCGCCGAAATTTGATTGTAAAACGATGCTTTCTGTTTAGTTGTTATGTGCTGATGGTTTTGTATCAAAATCGCATTCGTAAGTGACCTTGTGTCATCGTCGCATCAAAACTAAAAATTAATACAAAAAAAGGCTTGTAACAGTTTGATAAACATGACATGTTTTTCGCTATTTAAGAGTTTCAAAGTAATTTTTTTTTTCATAAAAATGAATGATAGATCTTGCTTTCGTTTGTTGCTCGGTGCACATTTGCTTTCGTCTCTGTATCTTCGGAAATACTTCAAATTGGCTTCTGAAAATTTTTTAGTGATTTTCTTAGGTAGTTTACCTAAACAATAAAAATAATAGATTTCTTTGGACCTTATAAATAGGGCCCTCTTTAGGGGAAACTTCCTTAAAATGAAGTCTGCTGCTTGGACAAATGTTTCTTAAATATATTCGTAAGTAAACGCGTGATCATGTAAAACATTCCATCGGTGATTATTTGTTTTTAAATTCTTTCCGGTTTTTATCCATAAACATTATTTTTTAAATAAAAAAAAAACAGTCAAAAAATCTTATTATTTTTTTGCTCCATCTCAATTTCACTATTACTTGACTTTTATGTGCTATAAAGTCCCAATGACAGTTTTTACGTTGAAATCTTTATTTGTTTTATTCAATTTTTTTTTACTCAAGACCGCAGAATACGAAATCTTTATTGAGAGAACTGAGCCCTTAATTTAATATTTAAAACATCAACTAATAGTGTATTAAGTGAGATTCTTAACAATCTCACCTACTATAATCCTAACAAAATCTCATGTCCTCCGATCAGCCCCAAACTTTTCTAGAATGTGTTTGTCCACTTCCTGATCACGTATATATGGATGGCTAAAAACCGTTTCCGTCCGTCCGTATTTTTATGGAATTCTCTTAAAAAGTAAAAACTGAAAGTTTTTATTTCAAAGTAAAACCTTTGAAAACTAATAAGTAATGGCCTATACTAGAGAAATTCATGTCCATATTTGACAGATCTTCCTGCGCGAGCATAGGCAATTTACTTCAATATAGACATAAATTATCTGCATTATCTGTGTGTAGAGACCGGGAATTTCATGAAATCAAAATTCACATCTCTTTTTTTCTCAAAAGAGTTACATAAATCCATCCTACACTTTCGACTCCAAATTAAACCAAACTAAATTTAATTTAGTGTGATGTTCAAAAGAAGAAGAAGAGTGCAAAAGAGTAGGATAGATATATACCAAAATTTTATGAAAGAAAGGAATGTGAATTTCGATTTTATGAAATCTTCCTAATCTAAAAGGTGTGTCGTAATATTCTTAAACATACTTATCGTCCAAAATTTTAAGAATTTTGAGTGCAGAATAAGGAAACGAAAAAAATATTACAATTTTGAAACCTAATTTTAAGAATTTGTTTTTTAATGAGGTTTCTTTGAGAACTAAAATGCAATAAAATTCAAATTCAAAAGCTACACAAAGGATTTATCTCAAGGAAGGCTTTGAGGCTTTGCACACACTCTGGCTTCGAATACTTCATATTTTTTTCAATATTGCTTTAATGAATGTGGTCTATCTATGGCATTTTAATGGCTAGTTTTAAGTTACACCTTCCTGAAAAATTAGGTCAGATTTATTAAAGGAATATCGGAAAATATAAAGGGTTCGAAGCCAGAATAAGTATGAAGACTGAAAGCTTTCCCTTAACTCATTTTGAAGTTTCTTGATTCAAAAGACAAATCCAAAGGAATTTTTCTTTTTTTTTAAATATTTGAGGACTTTTCAAATCGTTTAAATCTCTAAATATTGAATTTTTTATTAAGTAGTAAAAGTAAGGTCACAACGCCATTTAACTCAGAATGAAAAATTTTACATTTTGACACCAAAAAATGGTTAAATGGTTTTTAATTTTTTTTAAGGAAATTTTAAATCAAATTCGATTAGTTTAGAGAAAATGAATTTAAGTATCCATCAGATTTTGAGCTTATAAATGAAGATCTATAGACATGAACTTCATATCTTGAAAACCATGAAATCAATTGAATCGTTTTGTAAAAAACGTTGCATTGTAACCATTGTCGCTTTTAAAAAAATTATAAAATAGTTCAAAAAAATCAATTTGTAAGGAAAATAAGATTTTTTTATTTACTAAAGGTGTTCAATGTAAAGTATTTACAATAATAAATTATTGCTCCAAAATAGAAGAATTCTTAAAGAAATCTTAAGAAAAATTAAAAGAAAGAATTTCACAAAAAGTGAATTTTAAAATTCCAAATTAAATCCCGCAGGGTAAAATTGATTGAGACAAACTTTTCGAAAGTTAATGGTACTCCGAAAGAAATTACACTTAACTAATTATACTATATTAATTTAATTTCTTCAGTTTTAGTAAATTCTATTATTCCATAATATTTTTTAAACTATTTTATATCGAGTGACATTTCCTCAAATCAAATGATCATGAAGACGTTTTTATTTAATATTGTTTTGCAAATATTAGCTCACTATTATTAGCTTTGTTTTGTAAATACGTGCTTCAAATGTTTAGTCAGTGTGAGTGAGTTTTCATTTAAGTCATGTAGCAGCATTATCAGAAATATGTTTACAAAACAAAAGTAATTATGTAATGATAATTTTTCTGCAAGCCATAATAAAATCAACATAATTTTATCAACTTCTATCATTTTATTGAAGTGCCATGAGTTGAAAAAAAATTCCAGAAGTTCAATTACTGATAAGAAATTGTTTGAATAATATAAATCAATATTAAATAAAAATATTACATTATCATCACAGAAATTTTTCTGTTTCCCCTGGATTAAACAGCAATTTGTGATAGAAATCTTATCAGTAGTACTTATGTACTGTTTTTATTTGTTCAAAGCTTAGATAACACTTAAAACAATCTGTTTTTTTTCTTATTTAATTAATACATAAAAAAGGGAATATTACGTAAAGTTGATATTGATAGATCCGGTAAACTTATGAAGATCGCACAAATCTTGAGTTAACACCAAAAAAATAGTTATCTAGGTATTAATTTCTTGTACTGTTTTGGCAAATTACTGAATACTTCATGCGTAATTTGTGCTTTTAAAAAGAATTAGATATTTTTTCACGTTTCATTGAATAGAAAGAAAAGTATATACGTGCGATATTCTTCAGACTTATTGTATTGCTCGTAACTTTTTTCTGCAATTTTATCTCTCCATAACTCTTAACAACTCTAATGACAATCACCTTTTAATTGTTTAGGTCTCCTCTAGCTATCCGCGTGTCTGAAGAGGTATTATTGAGTGCTTTTTTTTTTAGAGATTCATAGAAGCCAAAGACATCACTTGAAAAGTCCCCCTACTTAGAATATCAATCGGTCAAACAAAACCTCCGGCTATTCTTCTTTGGGAATTGTGTAAAAATTCTCAGACAATTTTTTGGCGTATTAATATCCAAAAAAAAAACCTTCACGTGTCTTTTTAGTGAAATTCATAGAAAGTGTGTATATATTTTTATTAAAATATTTGTCTCTTTTTCCATGACAACAGACACAGACCCTTCAATTATATAAATTACTTGACCATTACACCTCGTGACATTACATTTCTGTCCCTCTGTATTTTTTTTTGTTACCCCACTCTTGAACTAATGTCTTGGCAAAACTTACCATGAAATCTTAGTATTTTCATCCCATTAAAAATGATGATTTCGTCGCGGGAGAAATAGTCTTGCATAATTTCAAGCTCATGCAGGATCCTCCATCAAATATGTATTGTTGCATTGTTATAACGATTTTATTTTTTTTCTCTCACTCACAGAGCAAAATTGCACTTCCCCATGCATTGATGCAAATTATTCAAGCTATTATTCATGAAATATCTCGTGTGAATCCCAATGACAAACTTTTGACTTTTAATAAATTATACTAATTGATTTTTATTTGTAAAAATCAAAGAATGATTTGAAATTATACTTCGAACATGAGGAAAAAGCTTTTACGGAAAATTTTAAGTCATGGGCTTTTGGAGATGTTACAATAAAATTCTCGAAAATTTATAAAATTATATATACGTGATATTTTTTTCATACATTTCTACTCATTCTTTTCACTCAAATAATATCAAAATAATCACTTTCTTCTTTGTCTTCAAACACGAAATTCACCAGACGATTAAGCACAACATCGTGACAAAAAGAGAATTTTAACCTACTTCTTCTTATGTAAAAAAATAAATAAATAAAACTATCACACAATTACTTTACAGAAAATAGTTCAATTAACCATAAACAATATAAAGAAAAATAAGACTTAGGGGACACCGGGAAGAATTAGCCTCGGATAGAATTAAACACTGGGATGTTACAGTAGTGTGTCTTAGAATGAATATGAAGAAATCACAATTAATTCGAAGTAAATTATCTCCCTTTTTATTCATTTTTTACATTTTTTACAAAAGATACGCAATAAAAAATTTCATTCGCTGCTTTATTCTGCCCCAGTCTCCCCTAACAACAAATATTCATTAGATTTTCAAGAATTATGATAAGCTTTCATTTCATCAATCTATTCCCAATCAGGCGGGCAAAAAGTAAATGCTTAAGTTCGGTTTCTAAAAACCCGAAGATCAATCATATGCCAAAACTAGAATTTCTCGCCAATTTTGAGCATTTTTGATGTTTTTTTTGAGTCAAGGTCACTGAATAAACACTGATATAATCTCAGCTAATTCCGGCGGAGTTGAATCATTTAGAGAAGGTAAAGTGGGGCAATTCGGAATCATTTCTCATTCAGAATTTTGTGATTTATTTTAGATAAACAAATCAAGCTTTAGGGCTCAAATAGAGTCAGGACTTTAAGTATATTCAGTCTGTAAAATTTGGCAGTCAAGATTTACCCCAAACTATATACTGAAGATCAACGATTAGAGGTCCTTTTTGCATATATTTCCTTTACCTAATCCTTTACTGGCAAATTTTCTCGAAAATCAACCTGAGTTTTTTTGGGTTCTAACACTCAAGAGCACTTCTATATGCATTTTTTCTTTGCCCATCTAAAGCAGTGAAGAAATCTCAAAATTCTGAAATAGAATGATTCCGAATTACCCCATTTTACCCTATATTATAACTTCTTTTCCGTTTAAAAATGCGTGGCAAGCGTTTCAGCTTTGCGTTATGTTCGAAATCATTACTATCTTAGCTCGCAAAAGTGGTTTCGAATTATTCATTTAGAATTATATACTCCCTCTGTCTCAAAAGTCGTACCTTTGGGTTAAATTTAGCCAAGATTAAAAAAAAATAAAGAGAATTCTTTAGTTATTGGTAAAATTTTTAAATATGTTCATATATGTGGCATTTGCAGAACATTAAACATATTTATTTACTTTGTCTTAAAAGATCTCTTATTTTCAATGATTTTACCCAAAAAAAAAACAACTTTTTGCGCGACAAAAAAAATTTCACACGCATGACTTTTTTTTTGGAACAAAAAGTGTAATTGTTTAGCTGCCCAATATCGCATTTGAAAAGCATCATCGTAACCACGAGCCCAAACTAGTTCAAAGTTTTTTCCTAAATTTTGTTCTCAAAAGTTTTCAAACGATTTATTCATAAATAGCTGCAGTAGTTTGGTCAGTAAATTGGTTATCATGGTCAGTAAATATAAATTATCAAATACTTCACATCTTAATTATTACTGCATTTTCCGTGGATGAAGACAGTGAAATACTGTTAATAAAGGGAAAGATTCCGCAGAAAAGCTATGCAAGCGATTGTGACCCGAGGCAGATCTAGGACAAGGTGACTGAATCAAATTCAGAATCTTGCCTTGGAACGCCTTGGGATCGAACCTGAACATCTTCATGAAGTGGCGGAGGATCGACAAGCGTGGGCTGCTAATTTGGATGTTATAGGCCCGCGAACCCAATAGGCATAAGCGTTTGAACATTATTATGATGATGAAGGGAAAACTAAGAAGTTGTGAACCAATCAATTTTACGTTTTTACTGACCAAAATAAAATATTTTACTGATCAAAATGGAATATTTTACTGACCAGAAAAATTTTTGTCACAAAAAGATAATAAAGAAAAAATCAAGAGAGAAAAAAATTATTGGTTTGAACATCTTAGGAAGTAGTTCAGGTTTACCAAGGATTCCTAGATCGCTTTGACCTCACCAAAACGAACCTGAACTTGCCAATATATTAAGAAATATGCGCTTTCTAGAGTATTTTCACCTTTCATCCTTGGCATCTCGTCATCTAAGTATAATTTAAGGGCATTGATAACTTCGTATACTTATTTAAAAATGAAAAAAATCGGAAAATATGCACATCATAAGAAGGTCGTGTATTAACTCGACTGTCGTATGATGCGAAAGTCGGCTTTTCGAGGGGGTCTCCCGAAGATCACAAGCCGCTATCTCTAACTGTTTGAATAGTATTACTTCGGTAACATTACAGACAGTCATACGGTTAAAAAGCGTCTAATCCGTAAAAATATTTCAAAAAATTGTTCTTGGTGTGCTCGGAAGACAAAAAGCGAAAAACTTTATGAGATCAAAAAAATAGAAACTTGTTGAAATTAGATTTCCTATATAGGCACAATTCAAACGTTTCCGTTACATTCTTGTCTTCAGGTCTATAAAAGTATACTTCTTCATACGTTAAAAAGTAATTAAATAGGAGAAGCTTTCCATTTTTGTTACAAAGAAAAGCTTTAGATATTGAATAAAACGTTTTTCTTTCTAAGAAATTAATTGATTTGTTAGGGGAGATTCCCAATCCCTATTTTTTGTTGGATATGGGGTTGTTCGTAAAAGAATAAATTACGCTGATTTTTATAAATAAATACCTATGCATTGAAACAAATTGAATTATATTTTTGAACGATTTTTTTAATTAAAAATATAAACTCATGGGTTATCTTGCCAGCTTAAAATTAGGCACGATTTCTGCATAATGATTATATTTTTTTTTTCATTTTTATAATAATTTGATCAACTTTCCTATTTTGCATTTTTATCTTTTTTTTCCAAAACAAAAGTTTTTATTAGAAAAGGGTGTGAGGGAAGCTATTTTGAGCCATGAGGCTACATTTATATGCCATTTTTAACATATTTCTAAGTGAAGTTGTCTTTAGAATTATTTTAATCCTTTATGGGCAATTGTATCACCAGTAACCCATAGAAAAAATAATTTTTCTTGATTATATAAACTTATTTTTACTGCTCGAATTCCACAGAGTAGTATATTAAATCGATTAAATCCCTCGATTTTGAATTGTATATATTTTTTTTGACTCCTTGCCTCTAAGGGGTCGTATTTTTGTACAATTTTGGAAATTTGAACTTTCATGTTTTTTGACATCATGCTGTTTGTCTGACTTTGTGTCTGTCCGCTGACCTTTACCAAGCCTAGAGCCCAAAAGCTTAGATAGAGACTTGGAGCTATCGGGGGATCCCTTCATAAGTTGCTCTGGAGCCATTAACATACCATCCATTGTGCCCTACCCCTTCATAACCATGTTTTTTAGGATTACTCAAAACTGTGACTTGCGATTTTTTTATTGTTAGCTGTTTTAGAGATTATCCAGGTGGACATTTCATATGGATACAAAAATACCTTTGAATCATTCCTAATAACTAGTTTTTCAAGGTCAAATATTTAGAAGGCTTTAGAGAGTATATTTCTCAATCGAATGGTATCATGTTTGGGCACATTGGAAAGGTCTTGGGATTCCTGACAAACCTGAACCGATTCTAATCGGTTATGAAGCGAGAATAATAAACCGGTTCATAACTGATAAGATTAAGATTTGTATATGGGTCAGCTTAAACCTTTATCGGTTCCGCTGCATCCAGGCCACTTATTTGGGCCCATTATGCACTTCCCATTACTCCATTCTATCTTAAACCCCCCCCCCCCATGGCGGTCCTCTACCTCCATATCTCGGCTTCTTTTTGCCTGAGGTACACACACAGTGCCGTTTCTATATTGCAGCAGACCAGCTTTGGCTAGATCAGTTGCAGTGAACGTGTATTTGTATCGACGGTTCATTGTCAAATGCATTGGGCATTACTTTTTCATGCATTCACTGGACTAATTCGATACGGCTGCTGAAAAATCTGCAGCTGCCGAGTTTCGAACCAGAGACCTCACAGTCATAGAGACACTACTCTACTAACTGATCCACTTAGGCTCTTCATAACCGATAACTAATTTTTATCTAAAATTCAATTATAATAATCCTATGCTATTTTGGAAAATGTTTTGAGTAATTTATAAATCAGTTCAAATCGGTTAAAACCCGATAATACACCGGTTATGAACCAATAAGTAATTTTTATCCGAAAGTAAATTTTATTTTACTCTTAAAACTATTTTGTGCATTTTGTGGGATCTTTTGAGTAATTTAGTAATCGGTTCAATTAGGTTGAGAATCGGTAAACGATAAATCATGTAAAAGTACTTTTGAGGTATAGCATCTAAAGCCGTCTTCAGACTAGATTTAGCCCAGATCCCGAAGGTTCTAAAATCCTAAATAGCCATTAAATTTATTGGTTTTTCAGAATATAATTGATCAGTCCTTAAGAATCCAATCTCAAGTCCCAATTTTTTTTTTTTAAATTCTTGACTGATGGGAAAGCCACATGGCAAAACCTTAGGCCTGAAAAGTCACGAATTTGAGCACTTAGCAAAGCCTGGGATGCTTTGCGACCCTTTTTTATTACTGATTTTCGGTCAGTAAAACTCAATCCGTCCTTAACCTTTTAACGACGAGACAGTTTTTGTGGATTGAAAATCAGCAATAAAAATGAAACTGATAAACAAATTCAGTAAAAAATCTTACATCTGGTCTTAGAAAATCCAACAGAGTCTGATTCGGTGTATTTTTTAACTCTATGAGGGATAGGGACAAAAATAGCCTAAAAATTTAAATAATTTTTCTGACAATACTAATGAATGATAATTTTCACTCTAATGAAAAAAATTGTGGTTGGGAATCACTTGTTCTGATTGTCGCTCTCTGTGCATAAACACAATTCTTGGGATTACGTACCAAGCGAACAGATTTCTGTTCAATCACTTTCAAAAAAGAAAAATATTATGTTTGAGTATTGTAGTTTTTTTTTTCCCAAAACGGTTTTGCTTAAAGAAAATTGGAACTATAAAAAAAATAATTAAAATTAATTTTTTTTTTCATTATCAGAATTTAAAAATTCATAATTTTTTAGTTCAAAAATTTACTATATAGCAAATAGCTGGAGACTTGCAAAAAATATCCTAGATTCTTCCAACCTTCTACTTTGCAATTACGTGCAAACATAGGGGAGACTGGAGCAAAAAGTCACAAATAGAAAATTTCAATATTCAATATCATCAAAGATAAAAAAGATATCAACTTAAATTTTTTTCCACATATAGCCTCCGTTGACCTTCTTCAATGTCGTAAGTTTCTTAGAATTCGAACAAGGAATTTAGAAAATAAAAAAAATATTGAAATTTTTAGCCCTGTTTTTGAAATAATTTCTTTACAGGAGATATCATTTTTTACCTATTTTATTTTCAAAATTGATACACTGGTGAATATTTCCTAAATAATTTGGATTCTTTGAATATGAAGCCGCTATCTATTTTAGAATCTTACAAAGATTCTTATCTTCAAAAAATCATTTTATTAAAAATGACCAGTTGGGGTAAAAAGTAACAAAACGTATGGGGCAAAAAGTAGGAAAAACCGAAGCAATTTCTGATCCCTCACGGCTAAAAGAAACGTTATTACCATGTCTCACCGCTTGTTGTTTGCATTGGTCAAACGATTGCAGTCTTTTGTGTGTGTTTTTTTATAAAATTAGCTTAAAAAGAGCTTTTCTTGTTCAAATAGACAAAACGTTCTTTTACAAAGTTGTAGATGAACAAATTTCCCATGAAAATATGCTATCTATAGGTATTTTTTAATTTTACGGAGGCCCGTTATAAAGCAAATCAAATTGTGATAATACTCAATGTATGGTACTATTTGCCCCAGGATTTTTGAGAATGGTCACAAAATTACCTTTTAGAAAACAGCTCGATAAATGTATTTACTTACAAAATAGGGGAAAATGACTTTCACAAAGTGGTAGAGCGGTAAATTTTCTATAAATCTGCGATAATTATAAATTTCTGGGGCACTCGGGTAGCTTGTAAAAAGATAAAATATCCTTTATGTGACTTTTTGTCTCAGTTTCCCGTATTATGGCCTCTACACATTAGTAGAAATTTCTTTAAAAATGTCTTTTTAAAGAAAATTTCCCCTATCCTTGTAGGCAGAAACGTCAGAATTTTTTAAAAAATGCATTTTAATAAGGAAATAATAAATAATAAGGAAAATATTAAGAATAAAAATAAGAAAGAAAATAATAAGGAAAAAATAATTTAGGTAGTCAGGAAAAATTATTTTCTTTATGGGACACCGGTGTTCCAATCGTCCTTAACCCTTTAAGGACGATTGGGTCACCCGTGACCCATAGAGAAAATAATTTTTCCTGACTACCTGAAGTTATTTCTTTCTAATGTTTGTTCATAATCACGAAGTAGAAAGATGTGGGAATCTAGGATATTTTTATATTTAAATATTTGAGCTCAAAAATAATGAAAATGATGAATTTTCAAATTTTCACGTTGGTGCTTGAATTTTAAGATTTTTAATATTTCTAATTTTTTTAAGCAAAAACCTCTTGGGACTAGAAACTATAATAACTATACATAATATTTCTCAACAAAGTAAAAATTATAGTTTATTGGTATTTTCATGAAAGCTTAACAATTTTCATGGGTCATATATGACCCAATCGTCCCTAAAGGTAAAAAACACCGAATCGGTTTCTAGTGGATTTTCGAAAATTTGAGGTTAGATTGTTTCATGTTTTTGTGCAAATCATGTGTGCGCAAAATAATTAATTATTCGTGTAATATTGTGTGATATATCAATTAGCTTAGATTTTCCAGTGCAATACTGACTGAAGAAGGTAATATTTTGATAATTTATAAGATACTTCTACGTATATGTTGTAAATTCATAACTTTTTACTCTTGTAGATGACTTCAAAAATGGAGAAAAAAAAATTCATGATCAATGAACCTGAAATCATCCACATATTATGCCCGGAAGATAGCGATGATGCCGACAATCATGTCCTGAACGAAAGCGATATAATATATTTGGAACAAGACGTGGATGAAGTGAACTTTGAAGTCTTCATTGAGAACGCATCAACTCCGGAAGAACTCCCGGATCAACAGCAATGTGCAACTGTACGTCTGAAATTCCCAGAGACAAGCAACATTGCACCTACCCATTACCATCAAACATGTTTCGAAGAAAACTGAGGTGAACATGTTACTATCAGAAAAAAGGATTATAAGACCAATTGTATTTGTGAGGCATGCGACATTTATCTCTGTGTTACCTTACCAGTATGCGAAATTTGTTTTGATGAATATCATAAAAATTAAAAATGAAGTAAACAATAATACATTTTTCATAAAAATTAATGTTTTTGTGTACCAGTCTTCAAGATTCTTTGAGACCAAAAATTGAATGAAGTTTTTTAAAATTAATTTTTGATCGTTTTATTTTTTACTCGTACTCTAAATATTTTTTTTATTATTACAAATATATTCAAGTTATTTATCCTTCAAAAATAACAGAGCAAACGAGTAAACTAGTCGTCTGGAAAATTTTGTGCTTTTTTACCTTTAAGGACGATTGGGTCATATATGACCTATCGTTTTCCACCAGGACTCCTAGGGATGGGAAAATTTCTTTTTAACCGTAAATGTCTTATTTAGGCTAAAATATGGAGGGAAACTCGATTTCATTGAATTTCGCTCAGCGGAAAGCTTCTCGTCCTTAAAGGGTTAAAGTGTTAAAGCCCTTAAGTTTTCCTTACGAATCTAGAAAAAATGCAATATTTAACGGTTGGCACGTTCGTAATCTAACCACCTTGCCCTATTCAAATTAGAAGTAAAAGAATATTGTAATGATAAATGTATGCTTTAGGAGAACTCTAACAAAATATTCACATGGTGGCTCTTAACAATGTTAATTCATTAAAAAGCATAGTGGAAGCATATAATAGATATACAGCAAAGATTATATTGAAAAGTAGAGTTAAGAAATCTTAATTTTGTAAACTTAAATTAATAAAGTTTTCAGAAATATATTTCACTTCTACAATTGTTGTATTATTTATAAGAAACTTCTTCTCTATTTTGCAACACATTTCTTTGATAAAACTTGTAATAAAATCTACTCAAAATGAACTTTCAAGGTACAGCTTCTATATCACAGGTTAGGCTTTTAAATTTGGAGCTTATATTTCACTAAAAAATTATTCAGTTTTTTTTTTCGTTAATTTGAAGAACAATAAATCCGGGAGAAAGAACATCATTCATAAGAACGTCTTAAATATATTTTTTTTACGATCAATCATTCATCAATTTGTTTATTTTTATCTTTTTGTGTTTTGTTAGTAAATAATCGATAAAAACAAAACTTCATATCATTCTGCAAAATATTAAAACTTGCAGGAAAAAAACTGCAAATTTTAGTTAACAGAGTTATTAGGCGTGTTATTAAGTTAAATCCCCCAAAAAAACTGGTCTGAAACCAAGAGAGACCCTGAATATTATCGCACAATTTTCCATTGGTAAAAAAAACACGTGTGTTGTGCAGTGTAGGTTTATTTGAGGAAAAACCTATCGCTCACGATTAATCATTATAATATCATTAGCTGAAAATTGTCTGTGAGGGAAAAGTAGAAAAATGGTCAGACCATTTATTTTGAAATTTTTCACTCATAAAATTGAGCTGAACAGTGAAAAGTGATATTTTAAAGGAAATTGCTCTTTGGACATAGGGAGTACTTGAGAACACATTAATGTGGTTATTTCCTAGAAGATTTAATAGTCACTGTGTCTTCTCAATTTTCATGTAAAAAGCTACGAGGAGGAATCTCTTTTTGCGCGCGCCAGAAGAGACGAAACAAAAAGAGCAATGAAGAAGCAAAAGAACATCAGTGAAATCAGCCATAAAAGATATGGTCAAAGTGGAATTAAAAATGCTTAGTAATGAGATGCACAAGTGGGTATACTAATACTTTTTAACTCACCGGAGCTTCAAGATGTTCCTGGCCTCTTCGAAGCGATTGTTGAAGAAGTAGTTGAGGGCAAGGTTAACCTCTTGTAGGGATGTTTCTAAGTCCACTGTGGTGGTGGGTTGGGGTGGAATGGACTCACAGGCATCCTGGAAGTCATCCTCATCATCTTCAGGTATCTCCCTGGCCACAGAGCAAGTGTCCACGGGCACATAGCTACCCTCGAGACTTGGGCCCAAATGTAAAGCTGACATATTTTCTCTTTTCTCTCTTTTTTTTTCCTCAGCACTTTCTCGCACAAAAACAATCGATTTGCGTGGTTAATTTGCAATTGGATGGGAGACTTTTGCAAACTGACATCAATAATCTCTGCACACCATGTCCATCACTTGTGTGATTTGTCTTATCGGTCAAATTTATCGCTTGATTACGGGGGTATTAATTTCTGTTTCAATTTCTTTTCAAGTGATCTAGTGTCGTGCTTAAAAACAAACAAAACCTCCCCACTTGCCAAGACAGTCACGTTCCAACTGAGGCAATCGATAGACTGGAGACGGGATGTCGTAGTGAAGACTGCGCAGAGAATTTTTCTGACCACCTCCGGGTTCACTTCGGACTGTCTTTCGTCTTCTCTCACACGCACCCACTATATCTACACAATTTTGCACCAAAACAACCACTCCATCGTGACTATCATGACTTTAGGGACTTTTCTCAGGCCTTAGCCACGAAATTCAGGGAAAATTCCCTGTTTTTCCTGCGTAAAATCTTCCCTAGCTGATTTTCAGTCTATTTTCCACTAATTTTCCAGTTCAACTTCCAGTTGTCACAAATTTTGACCTACTTCCCACGCGCGCATTTCCAGTGTGGCGAAAATAGAGATATGCGCCGAGATAATTTCGGCGGCGGCGGCTAATAATTATAATTGCCGGCGGCTGGCTGCGCGCCGGCGCGTCAGCTGAAGCAATCGACTGCGGCTCAACTAGGCGCACCAGACTTTTTTCCTTAATAAAGTGCGTACCATTACCATAACCCTCTAATGGTGTTTTCTTTAATATGCGAAAAAAAAGTTCTAAAACAATGTTTTCTAGGATAATTATGATCCAATAAAGTCGAAAAAACCATATCCATTCTTCATTATCTCTTTTAGTTTAGGCGCTAGGTGAGAAAATATAAAATTTTTTTGAAACTCTTTTTGCTTCTAAAATTCAGATTTTTAGTTTTTTCAAATTTTTTAAATAAAATATACAAAGTAGAATGACACATCTTTCAGTAAAAAATAAATTTATTTTACTGTGTTATCAAACTTGCACATTAAAATTTTAATATGATTCACATTAATTGTCGCTGGTGAGAGTCCAAATGTGTAATTTGTGTGTTTGAATCATTTTATATTCAAAATTTGATCTATTTGTTGATAAAAAGGTAGCCTTGACCTGCAAAATTTGATATAAATTGATTTATAGCATTAATGGGAAAAATAATGCGATTTTCTCTTTAATTTTTTTAATGTGAAAAATATTTATGCTTTAGGTAAATTTAAACTTATTTTTGCAGGCCAAGTCCACTTCTTTATCAATAAATAGAAAAACCCCAAATATTAAGTGACTCAAAGACACCAATAACATATTTGGACGCTCACAAGCGACAATTAATGTGAATCACATTAAAATTTTAATGTGCAAGTGTGATAACGCCGTTAGTCAGATAACTTTAAATCGGTATTTTTATGGAAGTTGGAAATGAGTTTTTTTGCACTAATATTTTTTGTTGCTTTTTCTCTGACCTGTCACACAAAACTGGGAATAGCAACAAAACGAAGAGTCAAAATGAGTTCAAACTTTCAAGAGTTGTTTATAAGTCTATTACCGAGGACACTATAGCACTTTTAAACAAATAAAACCTTTATTGTCGCTGTAAATGTGATTTTTGTGAAGACCGCCTGGAGGCGGTCTTACCCGTTAGAGGGATAAGGTCACTTTGCAGAACTCAAAATTTTTTTCTGTATTCGTTTTATTTAAATTTTTTCGGCAAAATACTTTGAATTGTATTAATTAGATTATTGTAATTTTTGACACTGCAACGGCTGTCCCATATTTCCATTGAAGAAATGTTGATTTTTATGGTTTTCCAGTGTATCAAAACCATAAGGTCACTTGTCAATAATCACATTTTCTTCTACATATATTTTTTTATTTAATTTTTTTTCCACAAAATACTTTGATTGGATCCTATTTATGATAATTTTTTGACAGTGAAACATCTTTCTTAAATTAGAATTGAGAAAATATCAATTTTATACGTTTTTGATCGTAAAACTACGATAATGTCAATAAATTCTTTTGTAATGTTATTATTCGAGATAATTTTTATGCAAGTCTTTAAAATTAGTGATTCCAACGTTTTTCTGAAGTATTTCAAGAATGTGATTGGGCATACTATCGATTAAATTTTCTATGAACTTATCTTCAGGCTTGTTCCAGGCATCCAAAATTGCAGATTTTAACTCCAAACCGTAAGTGTATTGGCGAATATCGGCGAAAATATGGCAATCAAGAATCCCCCAAATATTCTCAATTGAATTGAAGTCAGGAGTTCAAGAGGTCAGGTGGTCACGCCAAGATTTTAATATTCTGAGCTCGGATCCAAAATAAAGGTTTTGCGCTCACATGGATGCGAGCATTATCCTGCTGGAATATGAAGGTCTTAGTGCCGGTTTACTGAAATAAAAGATAGCAGACCATCTCTATGATCTTCAATATAATCCTGGCTTTTCGAATAATGCTCGAAACCATATGAGCGCAAAACCTTTATTTTATTCATATGGTCTGTATGTCAATCATCAGGCAATATAAACCAATTTGTTTACAAGGATATCATTGGACAAGACATGTACAGTGTCCGCTCTCTAATCCGGATCGCCGTAATCCGGACGAGTTATCGACGGCTACATTTAAAATCATTTTGAAGTTATGTATGCACGAGTATTCAGAAATGAAAATGAATTTTCCTGTGATGTTTTTGTTTAATAAATGAAGTATAATAGCATAGAATTCTCTAATTATGTCTTTTTAAACTTCTTTAAAGCTTCTTAATTCTAGAAAAAAAGGTTCTAGGTTTTTTTTCTAATTCTAGAAAAAAAAACTTTGTATTATATTTTCGAGACGTTGAACAAATTCAAAAAATCCATCCGGATTACGAAGCGGACATCTGTCATATTGTCTCCCAATTATCCGGATTAGAAAGCGGGCACTGTATAAACAAAATTCGCCACAGCGCGCTAAAAAAGAACTGGCGACGGCGGCTGGCGGCACGCATTAAATATTTGGCGACGGCGGCTAAGCAAAAATCCCGGCGGCACGCGCCGAGCGGCTAAAATTGCCTTGGCGCACATCTCTAGGCGAAAAGCGGCGAAATTCCAACTGATACGGGGTGATTCCCCATTTCGCCATGTTTTTTGACGTCTTGCAATCCAAACAATGGGTTTTTCTATGGGTCTTTAAAAAGGGCTTTTTTATTGTATTCCTCAAAGGCGATAGTGAATAATTTTCAGCAAGGGGCTTCTATGAACCACCGAGAATCATTTCCTCATAGTGTAGTGCAAAATTCTTGAGGAAATCTTGTGGAAAAATGCATCCCAAAAATCAGCGTCTGCAGCCTGATGAATCTGATGAAGAACTCCTCATTGATGAGGTAAGTCCCCTTTTTCCGTTTGCTCCTCCGGAATTTCCTTACTGAAAGGACTACTGTAGGAACCATCGATTAATCATGTGGAGATAAACACACAAATTCCGGTATTTGTGCGACCAGAGAGGCCTCCAACCAAGTCCATTTACGAGAGTCTCGATTACGAGGTGATCGAAAATGATCTGTGGAAGGAAGATCGTCACAAGAGACCCCAAAATTTTGAATTTTGGAAAGATTTCTTCAGATGGTTGATATTCATATCAATTGGGATCTTAACAGCACTTGTAGCTTGCCTCATTAATATTCTTATTGATCAATTCAGCGATCTCAAGTACAATTTTCTCAAGCACTGTAAGTTTTTTTTTTCTTTCGGATGACTCATCCGGAGATAAGGTTGGACTTTTCTAATTATATGCAACTTGATTTCATTGGGTAGCTGTTGACGGAAATGTGATAAATGGCGATCTATCAATTCCCTACATCTACTGGATGTTGCTCAATATACTTCCCGTGCTAATTGGAGCAGTTCTTGTGACTTATGTTGAGCCCATGGCTGGTGGTAGTGGAATCCCTCAGGTAAAATGCTATTTAAACGGGATAAAAATTCCCAGATTGATTCGGATTAAGACACTGGCTGTGAAAGTTGTCGGTGTGGCAACATCGGTAATTGGGGGTCTTGCTGGTGGAAAGGAAGGTCCCATGATTCATTCTGGTGCCATCATAGCAGCTGGTATATCCCAGGGAAAGAGTACAACCTTCAATATGGACTTTGGAGTACTCAGATATTTCCGGGATGACCATGAGAAGAGGGATTTTGTTGTAGGTGGGGCTGCAGCAGGAGTAGCTGCAGCTTTTGGTGCTCCAATTGGTGGAGTGATCTTTTCTCTCGAAGAAGTAGCAAGTTTCTGGAATCAGAGTCTCATCTGGCGCACAATGGTGGCCTCTGTCATTAGTTCTTTCACCCTGAACATCGTTCTATCCACTTATTACGGGCAGTCCGGATTGGTCTACCCAGGTCTCTTCAATCTGGGCAAATTTGAACCTCTACCCTTCACCTACCTGGAATTGTTCATTTTCGTTGGAATGGGAGTTATTGGGGGTCTTCTAGGTGCCCTCTGGAATTACATCAATATCAAATTGAATATCTTCCGGATGAAAAATGTGAAGCAAAAATGGGGAAAAGTGCTCGATGCTCTTCTAATAGCTGCTCTAAGTGCCACTTTTGGGTGCATCCTCATGTACACCCTGAATGACTGCAAACCCCTCGGAAATGATCCCATCAAGTACCCTGTTCAACTCTTCTGTGAGGACAATGAGTACAATGCCATGGCAGCTCTCTGGTTCCAAACTCCAGAAGCCAGTGTTAAGAGCCTATTCCATGATCCTCCTGGATCCCACAAAATCCTCTCATTAGCTCTCTTTGTACTTATTTACTATCCTCTCTCGTGCTTCACCTTTGGTCTCAATGTTTCTCTGGGAATCTTCATTCCAACCCTTCTTGTTGGAGCTGCTTGGGGACGACTCACAGGAATGACAATCTCAACTCTCCTTCCAACGGTGGTTAGTAAAAAAGAACCCTCTCCCAATCCTTTTCAGCTTCCTCAGCTTTTTATCTTCCAGGATCTTCATCCCGGAAAGTATGCCCTCATTGGGGCTGCTGCTCAACTCGGTGGTGTCCTAAGGATGACAATAAGCCTCAGTGTGATTCTAATTGAAGCCACAGGCAACATTACTTTCGGATTTCCTCTGATTGTGACGCTAATTACGGCTAAATGGGTTGGAGATTATTTCAATGAGGGCATCTATGATACTCAGATTGCAGTCTGGCGTGTTCCAATGCTCCCATGGTCTCTCAATCCCACTTACCAAAACCTCAATGCATTTGATATTATGAATACGCCAGTCGTAACGATTAAGCTGAGAGAGAAGGCAAAATTCATCTATGATATCCTCAAGAATTACTCCTTCAACGGTTTTCCCGTGGTGGATGATCGTGGTTGTCTCCGAGGATTGATTCTAAGATGGCAGCTCGTGGTGATTCTCATGAGAAGCCTGTATGATGAGAAGAAGAAGTTCTGGGAGGATGAGGTGTCCATAGAGACCTTCAGGAACGAATATCCGCGGTATCCTTCGATCGAGGTAAGAAAGATTTCTTTTTTTGTACAAACAGAGATTTCAGAACTTCAACTCATTGAAAAACTCATTAAATTTAAAAAAAAAGTGCTCGAATTCGTGACTTAGGTCCTTGACACACTTAAGACTTAAGCCGAGAGACGGCTTAATAGAAAATGATAGAAATGTGGTTTAACCATTATTTTTAATATAATTACGCTAAGTCGTCTCTCGGCTAATCCTCAAGTCTGTCAAGGCCCTTAGATGCTATACCGCAAAAGTACTTTCGCATCATTTACCGTTTACCGTTTCTCAACCGATTTGAACCGATTCATAAATCTCTCAAAAGATTCCCCAAAACAGTTTTAAAAGTAATAGGATTCATTTTCGGATAAAAATTAGTTATCGGTTATGAACCGGTTTAGAACCCGTTTAGAACCGATTAAAACCGGTTCAGTTTTATAGAAAATTCCAAGACCTTTCCAACGAGGCCAACCTGATACCATTCAGATGAGAAATGCGCTCTCTAGAGCCTTTTTAACTTTTGTCCTTGAAAAACCGTTATTAGGAATTATTCAACGGTATTTTCGTATAAGGGCGAAATGTCCGCCTGGGTAATCTCTAAAACATATCCAAAAATAAAAAAAAAAACGCACGACGCGCTTTCGAGCAATCCCAAAAAACATGATTTTGGAGGGGAAGAGGAGGGGTGGGGGGAAAATGAGGGGCAATTTAACGATCCTTGGGTCGACTTATGGGGGGTCCTCCGAAAATGAAAAATCGCTAAATTTGAAGTTTGATTTACTAAACAATTTTTTTTTAAGATTTTATTTTAATATTTAAAATTATTAGACCATTTATAAGTGGTTTAACAAATTATACTGTTGAATTAATAACTTTCAAGGAGGGTTTTTAACCTTTTAACCCTCGTCCTTAAAGGTAAAAAAGCACAAAATTTTCCAGATGACTAGTTTACTCGTTTGCTCTGTTATTTTTGAAAGATAAATAACTTGAATTTATTTGTAATAGTAAAAAAAAAATATTTAGAGTACGAGTAAAAATTAAAAAAATCAAAAATTTATTTTAAAAAATCTCATTCAATTTTTGGTCTCAAAGACTCTTGAAGACTTGTACACAAAAGCAATAATTTTTATGAAAAAATGTATTATTGTTTACTTAATTTTTAATTTTTATGATATTCATCGAAACAAATTTTGCATACTGGTAAGGTAACACAGAGATAAATGTCGCATGCCTCACAAACAGAATTGGTCTTATAATACTTTTTTCTGATAGTACCATGTGTACCTCAGTTTTCTTCGAAACATGTTTGATGGTAATGGGTAGGTGCAATGTTGTTTGTCTTTGGGAATTTCAAACGTACAGTTGCACATTGCTGTTGATCCGGGAGTTCTTCCGGAGTTAATGCATTCTCGATGAAGACTTCAAAGTCCATTTCATCCACGTCTTGTTCCAAATATATTATGTCGCTTTCGTTCAGGACAAGATTGTCGGCATCATCGCTATCTTCCGGGCATAATATGTGGATGATTTCGGGTTCATTGATCATGATTTTTTTTCCATTTTTGAAGTCATCTACAAGAGTAAAAAGTTATGAATTTACAACATATACGTAGAAGTATTTCGTAAATTATCAAAATATTACCTTCTTCAGTCAGTATTGCACAAGAAATCTCAGCTTATTGATATCACACTATATTACACGAATAATTAATTATTTTGCGCACACATACACAAAAACATGAAACAGTCTAACCTCAAATCTTGGTAAATCCACTAGAGACAAATTCGGTGTTTTTTACCTTTAGGGACAATTGGGTCATATATGACCCATGAAAATTATGAAGCTTTCCTGAAAATACCAATAAACTATAATTTTTACTTTGTTGAGAAATATTATGTATAGTTATTATAGTTTCTAGTCCCAAGAGCTTTTTGCTTAAAAAAAAATTAGAAATATTAAAAATATTAAAATTCAAGCACCAACGTGAAAATTTGAAAATTCATCATTTTTGAGCTCAAATATTTTTTATATAGCAAATAGCTGGAGATTTGCAAAAAATATTCTAGATTCCTACATCTTTCTACTTTGTAATTAGATACAAACATTAGAAAGAAATAACTTCAGGTAGTCAGGAAAAATTATTTTCTCTATGGGTCGCGGGTGACCCAATCGTCCTTAAAGGGTTAACAAAATTATACTGTTGAATTAATAACTTTCAAGGAGGGGTTTTAACCCTTTAAGGCCGATAAGGACACCGGTGTTTCAAAAATTCTTTTTGCCTATTATGGCCATATTATTTTTTCTCTAAAAAGTTAGAAAAATTGATTTTTGACGCTCTCGTATAGTAAAATAAGCAAATTTTGAACGTTTTTTATGGATGAATGTTCTATAATTATCTAAAAAATGATAATGTTTATGAAAAAAAAAACGTTTAGAATTTTTAGAATTAGACGTTAACCCTCTAACAGTGTTTTCTTTAATATGCGAAAAAAGTTTTAAGAAAATGTTTTCTAGGATAATTATGATCCAATAAAGTCGAAAAAACCATCCATCCATCCATTGCTTTTAGTTTAGGCGCTAGGTCTAATAAAATAAAAAAAAGGTCTAAAAAAATATAAATTTTTTTTGAAACTCTTTTTGCTTCTAAAATTCACATTTTTAGTTTTTTCAATTTTTTTAAATAAAATATACAAAGTAGAATGACATATCTTTCAGTAAAAAATTTATGGAAATTGGAAATGAGTTTTTTTTGCACAAGTATTTTTTGTTGCTTTTTCTCTGACCTGTCACACAAAACTGGGTATAGCAACTAAACGAAGAGTCAAAATGAGTTCAAACTTTCATAAGGTATTAGTAATACTTATTACCGAGGACACTATACTATTTTTAAATAAATAAAAACTTTGTAATCGCAGCAAATGTGATTTTTGTGAAAACCGTCTTGAGACGGTCTTAGGGTTAATGAAGCTGAACGTGTCAATCAGACTGATTTTTAACGAATAGGGTTCGGGTCAGGTATGAAAACGTGATTTTTTTTGTATAATTCGAAGGTACATTAGGTATATTTTAAAATTAGGTATATTTCACGATCTGTGGCATTCACGGTCGATATTAGGGAATTTATCATCACTCTTGAAGTCTGCTTTTTATCAATTTCGCTTAATTCACAGAAATCGACCATTTTTACTCATTCTGCGCAGTATTCGTGTCATTTCAATTGTTTTCTATGAAACGCACAATAACTTTTGTTTGTAAACATGTTTTCAAAATTTCCCATGAGAATGAGCGAGATGACTAGATCTAGATCTCACTCACTCTTATTGAAATGTCAAAAACATGTTTACTAAACAAGAGTTATTGTGCGTTGGGCATTATCATGTTGCAAAACAATAATATACAGTAGGTGTCAAAAGTTTGTTGCCTCATGTATGTTCGGTAAATCAGGTGCAAAAAATGATAGAAAAAATTACTTTTTCCAATTTTTCTTTTTGCAAATTAGTTACCTGCAATCCGTAGATCTTATTTATGTATTTCGAAAAAATATTTCATTTGATTACATATAAAAAAAAAATAATTATTTTCCAAAAGTTGTTCATTTTTCATGCGTCAAAAGTTTGTTGCCTCATTTGAACATGCAACTAACTTAAAAGGGACAGATAATCCTAACCGGCTTATGTAGGTGAGATTCTTAACGTGAGCTAACTCGGAGTGCATGCAAATTCGATTTGGAGCTGAAGTTGGGAGACGCCATTCAGTTATCTTGAATCAAATTCGTGAAATTATACAAGTTTTGTATTTGAACCAAAATATCAAGGATTGGGATGAACTGGCACAAAAGTAATATATTGGTGAAATGTAGACCAGAATGTACTCTATAATTTTCCCATAGAACATGATCTCATCGATTACTCAGAAGCCAAGATAAGCGAGGTTTTTTGTTTCTTAACTCGTTTTTTCATCCAGAGTACCCCAAGTAGTCATTTGTTGAACTTCAACTATATCAAAGAATTGTTGTATTTTGTGGGACTTTCCATTTAAAACCCTATTTTAAGTGTCTTGGTGGAGTATAGGCAGTCAAATTTGCATCTGAGTGATTTCAAAGCGTTATTATGGGAAAAATCAATTTTTCACACTTAAACGGCAAAATCTGAGTGATAGCGTAGTCTGAGTGGAAAATGATGTATGGACGAAATGTAGAGACAAATGTGCTCTACAATTATGTCGAAGTAATCATCAAAATCGGTTCAGCGACAGTCGAGATAATTGAGGTTATGTGATATTGAAATTGGTTTTTCGACTGTGGCGCCCCTGGTGTTGGTCTCACGAAGTTCAAATATTCTAGAAAGTTGTAGTATTTGGTGAGATCTTTCGTTTAAGCCCTCATTCATCAAAATCGGTTACATAGAACCGGAGATATGATTTTTTGAATTTTGTGAACTTTGACCCCTCATATCTCCGGTTCTGTTTTAACCACAGCGCACATACGCACCATTTTGGAAACGTCCTAGACTGGACTACAACATACTAAAATTTCATTAACTTGCACAATGCCGTTTTTGAGAAAAGTGACTTTGAATTTCGATGAATTTTGACGCTATCACAGCGCCACCTGTGGTGACTTTTTGAACTTCCATTTGAAAGTGCTCATCGAGACGAAACCAAAAAGGTAAAATTTAGGTCGCTATGTTAGTTAGAACCGGAGATACAGTGGGTGTCAAAAGTTTGTTGCCTCACGTATGTTCGGAAAACCAGGTGCAAAAAATGATAGAAAAAATTACTTTTTAAAATTTTTCTTTTTGCAAATTAGTAGCCTGTTATCCGTAGATCTTATTTATATATTTCGAAAAAAATATTGCATTTTATTTCATATAAAAAATTATTGTTTTACAAAAGTTGTTCATTTTTGAAAAATCAAAAGTTTGTTGCCTCATTTGAAAAGTTACTCAAAAGGGTCAAAAACATGCAACTAACTTAAAATAAACCGACCATATTTTGAGTTTATGTCATTTCAGAGGCAAATGGTGCATTTGGACATATCTAAAGTTGTATATGATAAATACATGTGTTTAAAAGTGATAATAAATAACAAGAAATAATCTGTTTTTTGATAATTCATAAATTAGGTTAAAATGGCATGTTAGACGGAGTTAAAAGGTGGGAAATTATCCAGAGATACTGCCGGAATGAATCTGCGTCGTTAATTGCCAAATTTTATAGAAAATCACTAAAGGTTATACATAAAATATTCAAATATGATAATAATGAGGTACGAGTACATCTGAAAAACGCTACTGGCAGACCTAGGGTATCGACTCAGAGGGTTGATAACAGCATTGTAAGTATCTCTGATAGTAACCCAATAATGTCTGCTTCATAAATTAAAAGACAGTTGGTTACTGAAGGAACACAGGTCCCTACAGTTGCAAAAACGAGCTCATATTGAAAGAAAATGGTAAGAATGTTTGGGTGGCTCTCAATATTCCATTGGTAAACAAGATCAATCTGAATAAAAGGTTGTAGAATTACTTGAAACATGTTAAACAAGTAAAACTACAATATTTTATCCAGATTAAACTAGCTAACCAATGGAATATTGAGAGCCACCCAAACATTCTTACCATTTTCTTTCAATATGAGCTGGTTTTTGCAACTGTAGGGACCTGTGTTCCTTCAGTAACCAACTGTCTTTTAATTTATGAAGCAGACATCATTGGGTCACTATCAGAGATACTTACAATGCTGTTATCACCCCTCTGAGTCGATACCCTAGGTCTGCCAGTAGCGTTTTTCAGATGTACTCGTACCTCATTTATATAATATTTGAATATTTTATGTGTAATCTTTAGTGATTTTCTACAAAATTTGGCAATTAACGACGCAGATTCATTCCGGCAGTATCTCTGGACGACTTCCCACCTTTTAACTTTTTGTTATTTGCCATTTTTAACCTAAATTATAAATTATCAAAAAACAGATTATTTCTTGTTTTCTATAATCACTTTTATATACATATATTTACCATTGACAACTTTAAAAATGTCCAAACGCACCATTTGCCTCTCAAATGACATTAACCCAAAACGTAACCGGTTTACATTAAGTTGGTTGCATGTTTTGATCATTTCAAATTAGTTTTTTAAATGAGGCAACAAACTTTTGATTTTTCAAAAATGACCAACTTTTGGAAAACAATTATTTTTGATATGAAATAAAATTAATTTTTTTTTTTGAAAAATATAAATAATATCTACGGATTACAAGGAACTCAACTGCAAAAAGCAAAATTTGTAAAAGTAATTTTTTCTATAATTTTTTTCACTTGATTTCTCAAACATGCATTAGGCAACAAACTATTGACACCCACTGTAGAGGCCGGTCAATGTTCGAACTTTGACCCCTTATAGCTCGGGTCAAGGGTTATGGATCGACTTAAGGTTTTTTTTGTTTGATAGGTATAATCAACGGCTACAACATACTAAAATTTCAGCCCGATGCACAATGGAATTTTTGAGTTATTTAACTTATAAGATTTAAAAATTTTCTTTTTAATAATAGCGCCCCTAGCGGTGGTTTTATGGACTTGCGATGTTAGAAGGGGAAGTGGCATTTCACGAGAGCTTTCCAAAAAGCCCTCACTTTTTAAATTCTGACAATTAGAACCGGAGTTATGGCCATTTTAAGAAATTTTTTTTGGACCCTTATAGCTCGGGTCAGGGGGGTCGGGGGACCTTAAGTTTGGTATGGATGGAAAGCTCTAAGGCCCAGCTATAACATACTAAAATTTGAGTCCGCTGAATGCCATAGGGGCGGAGCTATTGAGAAAACAAAAAAAGGGGGGTCTTCAAAATGGCGGAAGGAGGGGTGGGGGGTGGGGGGTCAATGTACCAAGTTGCAATTTTCACCCGATATATAACCTTTGCCGAAAACCGCAAGTCGATATCTTTTTTAGTTTAGGAGCTATTAAGCTCCAAAGAGCGGCCGGCCGGCCGACCGGGAACGTAAAATAGCCACATATATATTCGTGATCAGGAAGTGGCGAAACACATTTTGGCCAAGTTTGAGGTCGATCGGACGACATGAAATTTTGTTAGGATTATAGTAGGTGAGATTGTTAAGAATCTCACCTAATACACCGGCTATATTTTTATTTTTTAGTTTATGTAATTTGAGAGGCCAATGGTGTGTTTGGACATTTAAAAAGTTGTCTCTGGTAAATAGATGTGTATAAAATGATGATAAATAACTAGAAAAAAATCTGTTTTTTGATATTTCATAATTTAGCTTAAAATAACAAGTTAGAAGGGCGGATAAGTTTGATTCAAATGAAAATTTTTAAATGAAACAAGAAACTGTAAAGTCTTTAACACTTAGAAATTGTGGAAAATTTTTGTCAAATACTTCAGACATGATTTAAAGAGATTTAGAGTACAATAAGGGGGAAATTTTTTATAGAACCGAATTTTGAATTTCGAGATTCCTTTACTGTTTCAGATGAGCAAGGATAAAAGGAGAAGGAAATAGTACTTCTACGTGGTCTTTATTGCTTTTACCCATGTGAAACATCAGTGAGACAATCTTATGGTGCTGGCGGTGCTGGCACACCTTTTCAATTGAGTGAATTTCAATCGATTGAAATTTTACCTCTTACTCTTTCAAAGCGAAATAAGATATATGTGTCTCTTTCTGTCAAATGAAAATTGAAATTGAAATTGAAATTTCATTTGACAGAAAGAGACACCCATATCTGATTTCAGTTTGAGAGAGTAAGAGATAAAATTTCAATCGGTTGAAATTCACTCAATTGAAAAGGTGTGCCAGCGCCATTAAAATTCAAAATTAAATTCTGTTCAAAATTATCCCATTGTAGCCTGTAATCAATTTTAAGTTATAGATCAAATTTGAATATTTTACTGAACAAAATGGAATATCTTACAATTTCGATTTATCTTTACCGACTAAAAATGTTTATGACAATTTTGAATACGTTTGATGTTACCCAGATATCCAATATTAGCTTGTTCATCTTTTTCCTTGCAGCAAGTTAAATTGAACTTGAACAAAGTAGATTACACGGTGGATTTAAAGATGTTCATGAAACCTTCTCCGCATTCGGTGACCAAAGTAAGGAACAAATATCTCGAAGATCACTATGATTGTGAATTTATTTTCATATTTTTCTTTACATTTTCACAGGATACTTCAGTGCCTAGGATTTTTCAACTATTCCGTGCTCTGGGGCTTCGTCATTTGCCAGTTGTCAGTGTTAATAATGAAGTTGTGGGAATTATAACGCGCAAAGATTTTCTGAAAAGCCACAATCACTGAAATCAGCGATTGGTAAGTGATCTTCAGAGAAATCTTCCTTCTCGTCTTGAAGAAAATCATGTATTTTGAACTGGTATTTTTCCATTAAATTAAAACAATTATTTAAAAACTTATTACTTTTTGCAACATTTCATTGAAATCTTAAGCTTTTTAGTGAGCTTTTCTAAGCCGAATTCTATGCCAAAAACTCCTAGACTAATCACTATTCCCCATGCGAGGATTAACATTGCCGGTTGAATGTCCACAAGGCTCACGGTGATGAAATTCCCACCCACTCCCTGGCATCGGGGTTTTTTAGTGTACAACAATGAATTCTCGCGCTCTTGCAGTCCGTGCTCCTGCATCCGGAAAAGTCCAATCTTGAAGACCTCCTTGAAGGAGGAGTTCTTCTGGATGGCATACCAGGGATCGATAAGCTCGTAAAATTGAATTTCCTGTAGGTCGCATTTCTCGTTCTCGAAGAATGTTTCTGTAACCACCTGAAAGATTGGGGATTATCGAATGGTATTTTGGGGTCAGAAATCTCTTACCTTGTATCCAACTCCTGTTTCCATGTGAAAGGCAAAGAGTCCACCCCGGAGGAGGCTGACTCCCTTTTCAAGAGGCATAAATGCAGGATTTGTTCCTTTTTGGAGGATTTTTTGCTCGTAAATGGCTTTTCTCGTGGGTTCAGTTTGATGGGTGAAGTAGTACCGATTGAAAACCGTATCATCTACGCCGAATTTTAATCGAGATGCCAGGAGATCGGATAGTGTCTTGATCTTTGTGGAGGGAGATTGTAGGAGAGCAACAATATTGGCTGAGTAACTGGTATAGAGGAACATGAGGGCGACAAATGTCAGGAGAGTTATGCATTTGGTGGAGAATCCACGAGGGGTTTGGGCACAGCCTTGCTGGCAACTAGCTCCAAAAACCAGGATGAAAGCTTCTGTAATTTGTGGACGGAGAGTCAAATTGTCCTGGGGACGCGAGGGTGCAGCTCTCCACTCAATAGCCGTGGCCAGGGTAAGGAAGAGAATGAGAATGACCATTAAACCGATCAAAGAATACCATACCAGGGTTTCAAAGGGCAAGATAAAGACATTGTCCGTGAAGGAGAGTTTTGGGGAGCGAAAGACGAATTTAGAACGCGTGGGAGTTGTCATTGCAATGTACTGAATCACTGGAATCCGATCAATTGTGTAGAAAAGGGGAGATGCTCCCAAATGAGCCAGATTCCTATCCAATTCCCCAATCATCCCATCCCAAGCGCTTCCATTGAAGTATCCCCATGTTGATACAATTGAGTACTCAACAGTTGCATTCACGTAGTCAATCAAGTGATTGGTCAGGATGTAGTTGACCTTTGTGATCGTATCAATGTGCTTGTCTCTATAGTCGGATAAATGATTGATGGTATCGTTGTGAGTAATCACCATGCTAGCTTTTAAAAGAGCTCTCTGGGTATTCTGACGCCTTCTGGATGTGATTGATGTGCTCCTAAGATCCTCTAGAACTCCTTCATTTGCTTTCCATATTCCAAAAGTCTCAAAAATTATCGGAGTTTCCAGAAGATAGCGGTATACTTGCTTCACAACGAAATTCTCACCATCCGGATCCAAAATGAACACTTCACTGCTTCCAAGAACCGGAAGATCAGCAAAAAAGTCCGTCTATTTTAGAAAATACAAAGCTCCTTTTAGCCTTTTGTCCTAGACACACTAACGACTTAAGCCGAGAGACGGCTTAGTGGAAAATGATGGAAATGTAGTTTTATCAAGGGGTAACTCAAATTGAGAAACCCTCGTCAATTGTCAGAGAAACGCTTCGCGAAACGCGAGAAACCCACTTTTTGCATCGCGAAATCCGAGAAACCCAAAAATTGCATTGCGAAATCCGAGAAACCCAAAAATTGCATCGCGAAACCCGAGAAACCCAATTTCTGCATCGCGAAACCCGAGAAACCCAAAAATTGCATAGCGAAACCCGAGAAACCCAAAAATTCATCGCGAAACCCGAGAAACCCAGTGTCTGCATCGCGAAACCCGAGAAACCCAATTTGTGCATCGCGAAACCCGAGAAACCCAAAAATTGCATCGCGAAACCCGAGAAACCCAAAAATTGCATCGCGAAACCCGAGAAATCCAGTGTCTGCATCGCGAAACCCGAGAAACCCAATTTCTGCATCACGAAACCCGAGAAACCCAAAAATTGCATCGCGAAACCCGAGAAACCCAATTTCTGCATCACGAAACCCGAGAAACCCAAAAATTGCATCGCGAAACCCGAGAAACCCAAAAATTGCATCGCGAAACCCGAGAAATCCAGTGTCTGCATCGCGAAACCCGAGAAACCCAAAAATTGCATCGCGAAACCCGAGAAACCCAGTGTCTGCATCGCGAAACCAGAGAAACCCAATTTCTGCATCGCGAAATCCGAGAAACCCAAAAATTGCATCGCGAAACCCGAGAAACCCAAAAATTGCATCGCGAAACCCGAGAAACCCAATTTCTGCATCGCGAGACCCGAGAAACCCAAAAATGCATCGCGAAACCCGAGAAACCCAAAAATTGCATCGCGAAACCCGAAAAACCCAAAAATTGCATCGCGAAACCCGAAAAACCCAAAAATTGCATCGCGAAACCCGAGAAACCCAATTTCTGCATCGCGAAATCCGAGAAACCCAAAAATTGCATCGCGAAACCCGAGAAACCCAATTTCTGCATCGCGAAATCCTAGAAACCCAATTTCTGCATCGCGAAACCCGAGAAACCCAAAAATTGCATCGCGAAACCCGAGAAACTCAAAAATTGCATCGCGAAACCCGAGAAACCCAATTTCTGCATCGCGAAACCCGAGAAACCCAAAAATTGCATCGCGAAACCCGAGAAACTCAAAAATTGCATCGCGAAACCCGAGAAACCCAATTTCTGCATCGCGAAACCCGAGAAACCCAAAAAATGCATCGCGAAACCCGAGAAACCCAAAAATTGCATCGCAAAACCCGAGAAACCCAATTTCTGCATCGCGAAACCCGAGAAATACCAAAAATTGCATCGCAAAACCCGAGAAACCAGAAACCCTTGTCAGAAAAAATGGGAATAAGTTACCCCTTGAGTTTTAACCTTATTTCTAATAAAATTACGCTAACTCGTCTCTCGGCTAATCCTTAAGTCTACCAAGGCCCTTTGATTCATTTATTGAGAATTTGTTTTGTAATATAAATTCAAATTTGCATTTAAGAAAGCATTTATGTGCTAGGGTGTAGCGAGGAAGGAGCAAGGACGCCTCTCCTATACGATATTCAATAAATGGAAAACATAAAATTAAAAATAATCCAAAAACTCTTAAGTTTTAGTTCTTATAAGGCATTTTCTTCTGAAAAAAAGCGCTTTTATACTGGCTTAAAATGCCTTTTGTAGAAGCTTTTATAAGCTTTCCAAAAAAAAACAATATCATTCAATTTAGTATTTAAAATGGATTAGTAATGGCCCTGGCAGTCCTTTCGATCGGGAAAATTTCATGTGACCGAAATTAACATCCCTTTCATTCTCAAACGTTTTGCATATAACTATCTCACTCTTTCAGACTCTTCTTCTTATTTTACACATCACAATAAATTCAATTTAAGCTCAATCGAATTTAGAACCTGAAAGAATGACATATGCAAAACGCGTGAGAAAGAAAGGGATGTGAATTTTGATTTCATAAAATTACCGTGATCTAAAAGGTGTATCTGAGACATAATGATTACTTTTAAAGATACGTCGTACGAAATCTAATTTTATAAACTTCAAAATGATTTCTGGGAGGTCCTTGTGGAAGATTTTGAACAACTTTTCTCAACAAAAACTACAAAGTTGTCTTAGAAGAGCTTTTAGGTAATCTTTCAAGCTTTTCGCATCTGCCCTAGAGTAATCAAAATCGACGCATTATTAATTTTTTTGGTAAAATTATCGAAAAAAAAATCTACAGAAAAACTTTTGAGACCCTAAAGAGCATCTTCTATTGAATATATTGAATTTTTGATCATACTGGAATTTTCTTCAAGAAAGTCTTCTTGGTGCTTTTAGCTTACGAAATCAGTTCCATTTAAAAAATAAGAGAAAAAACTCTCAAAGGTGCCCAAATTTGAAGGTATCCCGGGTACCCCACTTCCCCGTACAGTGTTCCGAATCTCATACCCTGTATATCATCAGACTATATTACAAAGTCAAAAGATAAAATTTGACCATTATGAGGAAGGCTTGAAGTCTGATCTGAGCATAGCTGAAAGCTTTGGGAAAAATTGAAATTTTCGAAGGTACTTTTTTCCTAATGAAGCTTTCTACATCTGACAAAAATAATCAAAATCGGTTTTTAAACATTGATTTTTTACCTAATTTTAATAAAGAAAATGTACAAAGCGGTTTTTTGGTGCCTACCAAAATTTTTGCTTAAGAAATCCCTCAGATTCATCAACATTACGATTTAAATAAATATATTTTAAAACATATTTCTTTATTAAAACTTTCCAATTTTTAATTATACTTAGTTTCAGTCAGTTTCTACCAAGAAAAAAGTCTATCTGGAAACGTTTTCGACAACTTTTGAGGAAATGTTTATGCTTTGCAAAAAATGAGATTATAGAAATCGATATTGTATAATGAAATTATGGTAAATTTTAAGCAGAAAGCTTCTAGAATACTTCAAAAGTTTCAAATAAAAAAATTGAAGATACTTTTGATTCCATTTCTTTATTATTTGAAAAACTAATAAAAAGTGTATGAGTTGTACGTGAATCACTTAAACTCAACTAAATCATCAAAATCGGATTAAAATAGGACAATGACGATTTATGGGAAAACGCGCTACCCTCGGCGACTCATGGCCATGTCACATATAAGATTAATATTAAGATTAATACTTTCTGAACTGCGAGAATGGCAAAAAAAGATAGCAATTGTTTTATCTTGCCTCTCTCTCTCGCATTTCCCCTCTGCGTACAAAGTTGGCAGCACTACATAGCTCGAAAACTGACCGAATCACAGTTGGCACGTGTAGGTTTTTTTCTTCAAGTAATCTGTCAAACAAAAATGGAAAAAGTAGCGTGGACTATTGAAATGGAGAAGATGGTGATTGAAGAATTCCGCAACTTACACAGAAGGCGTATACTCCCACTCCAATCACGGCTAGAGCCCACAAATTTACTATATCATCATCCATTGCACTCTGTTTTGCATAACACCAAGACCATAGACAATCGAAAAGTGCACGAAGTGCTAGAATTAATATGTTTCAGATTCAGACGATTCAGAAAACTATTTATACGAACAGTAATATCTTACTCATCGTATTAATTCACTAGAGTGTACTCTTTCTAACACACGTCATATTCCATTTGAATTTCGAAAACTATATAGCCTATATAGCTCTCTTTCCGGCTTTTCTTAATATTAATATTAATCTTATATGTGACACCACGGTCAAGCTTCGAACAATTCATTTTCTTTTAATACGTTTTCAATGAATTTGGCCCATTCTAATATCATATTTTAATAGCTAGTCCACTACCTCAAATAATATAAATAACACTGTGCAACGATGATTTTGTCGCCGGGTTCTCATGCTACTTTTTCTATTGCTAGGGTCAAATGATTTACGAAAATACTTATCATTTTGATTTCATTTGGATTTTGCGACTGGTATTTACGAAAAACGGTTTTTTCCGTTTTTTGATACTTGGGTGCCTATATCTCCGAATCTACTGAACCGATTTATTTCTCACTAAGGAATAATTTGTTCTCCTTTAGATGCCCGATAAATCCTCTGAACAGATGAAGTTCGTACAACCGACACCAGGGGCGCTGTAGTCCCATAAATGTCAGAAAACATGTAAAAATCGAAATTTGTAGCAACTTTGATCAAGAATATCTCGAAAACTAAAACTGTTCTTAACAATCTTATTTATGGGTTTGATAGAGAATTTTATTAGCTACATTTTTGTTCATATACAACTTTTTGCTCAGATTATTTTTTAGCCTCGAAATAGAGGTTCAAACGAAAAATGAGCACCCAGCCAACTAGAGAAAACCCTCATTATTTCACACATTTTGACTTTTTCTTTTCAAGTTGAGGTAAATCCAGGATATTTTCATACTTTTTCTAAATTGCATAAGTTTAATAAATATATACATATTTTTTCTTTTACATCGGAAAATTTCTTAGCCCAAGATACACAGTCTCAAAGATGGCGTGACGCGCTTCATATTTCACTTGTGATTTTTGACAAAAATTTTAAAGTGCTCTATTTCGGGAAGAGGCCAAGATATTTTTTGCTATTTTTTTTTTTAAATCTGACATGTAATTTTATTCTCTTTAAAGGCGTCTCCAAACTTTCCCCTATCATTGTAGGAAGCAACGTCAAAATAAAAAAAAAGGCAATTTGTTTATGAAAATTGATTCTAGTGTATAGACACCATAAATCGACATACTTTTGATTTTTTTTTAAATTAAAAAGTATATTATTAACATAAAAAACTACATTCCCTCAAAGAAAGAGGGTCCACTTTTTTGTTGAACTACTTAATTTTTTTTTTTTGGAAATTCCCCAAAACAATTGAGTAGTTAAACTCAAAAATGGATAGACTTCTTTTCAGGGAGTATAGCACCACAATAGTATTTACCAAAAGGAAAAATATTGAAACTTTTGGATTTGGTATTTAAAAAAAAGAGTCCAAAAATTTTTTTTTTGTCAAAAACAAAACTTTAACATATATTTGGCACATATACTCTATTTTGAAAATGTTTTAGACTTTTATTGCGAAATATATAAATAAAAAGTCCAGTACGACTCTGATAGTATTAATTCCTAAAAATTTCAAACACAGTGAAAAATATGTAAAAATATGTAAAATTTCAAATTTAATGTCAAACTTTTAAACTACTTTTGTCGAGTAACAATCTGAGTCAATTTTGAATGAGTGAAATAGTAACTTCAACAAGAAAAATAACTTAGAATATTGCAGACATGACATGTGTTGACTCTATTGGAGTCGTACTGTATTTTTTTCGAAAAGTAAAGTGATCAAAGTCTAAAACATTTTTAAAAAAAAATAGCGTATATGTACTAAAAATGTGAAAAACTTTTGTTTTTACCAAAAAAAAAATTTGAACTTTTTTTTCTTTTAAATACCAAATCCAAAAGTTTCAATATTTTTCCTTTTGGTAAATACTATTGTGGTGCTATACTCCCTGAAAAGAAGTCTATCCATTTTTGAGTTTAACTACTCAATTGTTTTGGGGAATTTCCAAAAAAAAAAAATTAAGTAGTTCAACAAAAAAGTGGACCCTCTTTCTTTGAGGGAATGTAGTTTTTTATGTTAATAATATACTTTTTAATTTAAAAAAAAATCAAAAGTATGTCGATTTATGGTGTCTATACACTAGAATCAATTTTCATAAACAAATTGCCTTTTTTTTATTTTGACGTTGCTTCCTACAATGATAGGGGAAAGTTTGGAGACGCCTTTAAAGAGAATAAAATTACATGTCAGATTTAAAAAAAAAATAGCAAAAAATATCTTGGCCTCTTCCCGAAATAGAGCACTTTAAAATTTTTGTCAAAAATCACAAGTGAAATATGAAGCGCGTCACGCCATCTTTGAGACTGTGTATCTTGGGCTAAGAAATTTTCCGATGTAAAAGAAAAAATATGTATATATTTATTAAACTTATGCAATTTAGAAAAAGTATGAAAATATCCTGGATTTACCTCAACTTGAAAAGAAAAAGTCAAAATGTGTGAAATAATGAGGGTTTTCTCTAGTTGGCTGGGTGCTCATTTTTCGTTTGAACCTCTATTTCGAGGCTAAAAAATAATCTGAGCAAAAAGTTGTATATGAACAAAAATGTAGCTAATAAAATTCTCTATCAAACCCATAAATAAGATTGTTAAGAACAGTTTTAGTTTTCGAGATATTCTTGATCAAAGTTGCTACAAATTTCGATTTTTACATGTTTTCTGACATTTATGGGACTACAGCGCCCCTGGTGTCGGTTGTACGAACTTCATCTGTTCAGAGGATTTATCGGGCATCTAAAGGAGAACAAATTATTCCTTAGTGAGAAATAAATCGGTTCAGTAGATTCGGAGATATAGGCACCCAAGTATCAAAAAACGGAAAAAACCGTTTTTCGTAAATACCAGTCGCAAAATCCAAATGAAATCAAAATGATAAGTATTTTCGTAAATCATTTGACCCTAGCAATAGAAAAAGTAGCATGAGAACCCGGCGACAAAAAAAAAGTTTGAAATTGTTGCACAGTGTAATGGGTGAAATCCATAAGGAACATAGAAAAAAAATTAAGTTGCCCGAAGCTTGAGTCGTCCGAAGATAGCGTGCTTTTCCCTAAAGTCTGTCTAAAGGCTTTTTGGTCTGAGAACATCTTAAGCTTAAACGTTTCAGAACGTTTTTGTACCTTTTTCTAAATCCAGTAAATCGTTAAAATCGAGGTTCGATTGGGTTGAAATTTTAGTATGTTGTAGCTGATATCAAGACCTTTTCAGAACGTATGTATGTTCCGGTCTACGTCAAGTATTTACTTTGATACAGAGGCTCAAAGTTTAAAAATTTGAAATATTCATATTTTGGCGATCTTTATTTTCTAATCCTGAATTTTAAAACCTAAACGGAATACCTCAGTAACCATTATAAATGGTTGAGGCTTTTATTTTATATAATTATTTACTCTTACATAATTAAAAAAAATAAATGAAAAGTGCATTTATTTATTTTTTTTATTTTTTCATCTTTGCAAAAATTTTTCAGATCTTCAAATAATATGCTGTTATAAAGAAAAATATTACTTTTCTTTTTGTTTGTTATTTAGATCTCATCGCCTAACGATAATACTCCCTTTTTTGTGATGGTTTCGATAAAAGAAGCTCTCCGTAGTTCTGTATTAATGAAAATGTCAAAAATTTGAACTTAGAGTCCCAGTACCCAGACAATCGCTTGACCTAGGTCGGATTTTATATATGTTCTGAAAAGGTCTTGACATCAGCTAGATAGAACATACTAAAATTTCAGCTCAATCGGATAAGTTTTTTGTTTTGACAGTTATTCAAAATGGCGGACAAAATCGTTAAATCAAGATGGCGACTACACCATCTTGTATATCTCGGTCATTTTATCTTAAGTTATAAAAAAATTGGATAATTTTTGGCCAAATACTTCTATAATAAAGCTTAAGAAAGTCCATTATATGCAATTTTATAATATAAATCATGCGTTCTTAGGAAGACTATAATGAAAAAAAGGAATTTACTAAAAATAATGAACAAAATCGAAGTGGATTATTCTAGCCAGATAAATTTAGAATAGATTTGGGCAATTTACTTCTCTGAAATCGATTTTGGAATTGCATCTTCAGATAACTTTTCAGCGGAGTCGTTTTTTGACAAAATACCTATACTAGGATTTCATTGACTATTACTGAAACTACAAGAATTCTTTTGAGGATCATTGTACCTTACTTGGTACTTAACATATTCCTATATACTTTGATATGGTAGACCGGATCGGCGAAGACTATCAATAAGTGCTAGAATTGTTCAAACTCTCACGAACAGCAGAGTGCAAAGTCACCCCCCGAGTGCAAAGTCACCCGCAACGACGGTAGGCGCATTTTGTAGGTACTGTTATAAGATTAAATACAGCCTAAGGGAAGCGTGCTAACATTGGTCGACTATAGATTCGGACAACTCATTTTTTCTATTTTTTTAATAAATTTAACCCATGGGTCTTTTCAGTAAATTTGAAGCATTGGACTAGTTATTAAAATATAATACAATTTTGGGTAAAATTCATTAAAAAAAAAACATATTGAAAAAAATGAGTTGTTTGAAGTTCCAGTCGTCCGAAGATAGCGCGCCTTCCCCTAATATAATTTCGTATTTGGCCCCTTTTTTTACTGTAATCCCGGTTACTCCTTTAATGTGCCACATCTTTAAATTGGTTTAATAAATTTTCAAGTTTAGATATATAGGGTGTCCCTGTCCCATAAATAACGCAAGATTCAAATTAAATAAAAAAACACATTTTTTCTCCATTATGTTTTTTTCTAAATTGGAAAACAAAGTAAGATAGGGTTTATGTATTAAGTATCGCATCCAGTAATTAACCTTCATGGCTTTGCTGGCATATGAATCCTTTCGTCTAAGGTTTTCATGACATTTTTGGACAAATGTGGCTAAATTTCGTTAATTTAGGGTTAAAAGTCCTCTTTTAATGCACAGAGGTGGATGTAGGCCTGTTGACTTAGGCTTGTGACTTCGAATAACCGAATAAAAAAATGTTATGATCTAAAATTACATGATCTAAGGGACCAATTCTGATTTCTGATCACCAATAGAGAAAATCACAATCAGGAAATGTCTTATGTAGGAATTGCATTATTTCATAGGCTATATGACATGTCACACTATCCTCCTAAATCCACATGTTCTCAATATTAATGAATTCATAATTAATTAATTATTAATGAACAAATCCTTCGAATTAGGTTTCATAAACTCGGTTATCATGTCGCGATATCGAGCGTCAGTAACAAGTAACACTTGATCAGCTTTATTTTCGGATAATATACTGATACGATATTATTAATCATTTTAGGGACTTGTTCTTGGATGGAAAGTGTATTTAGCCTCCAAAATTAATTAGGTTTTGTGAATTTTTGAATTAGACTCTTCATAGTTGACGAAGTTAAGTCAATTTTCTGACCAATTCTCGAACCAAATTGTTTAATTATTTTTGAAATATTTTTTTAAGAACAAAAAAGCGTTGGTCTGTCATTAGTGATGGAATTTTTAATAACCCTAAAAACTATAAACTGTCACGTAGTATTTTTATTATTCGCTGGGAACCTTTATTTCAGAAATGCCGCTCAATTTAAATCTTGCGTAATTTCTGGGACACCCTTTATTTTGAAAACGACTTAAATAAACCTACAACATATTAAAAAAAAAAGAAATTTGCTACATAAGTTTTTGAAAAAAAGATGTTAAAAAATCCTTTTCCCGGACATTACCTTCCATTCAAATTTATCCCTTGGATTGCTGTGAAAAAGGATCCATTTGTAATTGAAATAGATTGCTTGAGAAGCATTTGCTAAGATTTCCATTGCCGAAGGACAATCAAAATCAATTAAGATTGCCGTTCGATGTTCTTCCTGGTTCACAAAATTTGCCCCAGTCAGAGAATCAGCAAAGAAAGTTGAATTATCATCGGTAAAAGTTGTAAAGCTTTTGACGAAGTTAAAATGTTCCCGGGAATGAGAACAAAAAACTTCCCCACTGAGCCGGAAAGGAGAGTTCATCAGCTGAAGAATTCCTTTAATTACTGCACTGAAAATCAGAGAACTTTTCATGATTTTCGCGGAATTGCTGGGAATTGCAATTTTTCAAAAGTGAAAAGGGTTAATGAAAGACTGAAGATTTCCTCAGGAATGGCTGTATATTTAAAGTCAGATGAATATAGGAAAGAGGGTGTGTTTGGCCAGGACGGAGGGTGGACAATGATGGTATCAAAAATTCATTTGTCATTCTTTGCTTTTGGTGATTGAAATAACTCCACACGCGACGATATTGCCTACTTTCTGCTCCTCAGTCTGCGGGAGAGTTGGATTGTCTTCTTGAGACTCTGATGGAGGTGTAGCGATATCTGGGAAACGGTTGTACTCAATGGGCTTCTCGTGGATTACAAGAGAACGCCCAATGATTCCATTAGGACCGCAGAGGCTCAAGTAGGGACTAGCGAATTCCACTGAAGCTGTTCCATCTTCTTTGGCTTCGATATTCCCAATCTGCTCATAAAATAAAGTTCAGTAAAATAGTTGGAGGATGGAGGAATTTGATAAAGGTCTTACCAAACTCCTTTTGAAATGAGGTCCTGTGGATTTGCAGCTCTCTGTGAGATCACCATACTGATGGATGTGAACACCATGCTTTCCTGCTGTGAGTCCAGTTACATTTATGGACACCACAACAGGATCAAAGTCTGTAAATTGCCGGAAACTCACAAGTCCAGCAGGTCCCCCTTCGGCATTATCCCCCGTCAGGGTGGCAGAAGCTCTCCAGATGGGAGCAACTTGATTGTTGAGGAACAAAAACTCCCTTGCTGGAGCCACCTGACGCAATGCCCGTGTCTCATCGGCCAACAGCTCGGCCTCGAGGAGGATGGGATTTGCCAGGGCTGCATGGGACACCCACAAAATTGCCCATATACCCAAGAACATGGTTCAACCTGTGCGAATCATGCGAGATTCGAGCATTTTAATGACTATCTTTATTAATTTTGCGCAATTAATTGCCAACACCACGTTCCGTGTGGGGGAAAAAAGGGTCACGGTCTCACACGGACAAGATAGGTAAATTTTCCACATGACTAATTAACTAATTTTCATCCATTGTACTGAGATTGAGCAGATGATCGAGAGATCAGCATAGGATCTTCTGCTCGATCAGTGAAATATAAGCGATTTTAATGTAAATTTTGAGAGTAATTGATACTTTATGGAGATTATTTTGAAAAGAACTGAATTTATAAATTTTTAAAACTCTAATATTACTAATTTTATGGACTATTAATGCAAAAATAATATATTTTTAAGATTTAAAGAAAAGGTGATAGAGAAACACGATTGAAACATTGAAGAAACATGTAGTATAGAAATTCAAGATTTTCTTCAATTTCTTCTAATAATATTTTCAATTTAAAATATTAAATTTAAATAAAGAAAATAAACTCAAAGAGAAAAATATTTAAAGAATCTAAAGATATTTTTATCTAACTATTGAGTTATTTATAAATAAAGTCATTATTGAATAAAAGAATTTTATTTTTAAATTCTTTCCTCAAAACTAATAAAATACGATTAATTTTGCAAATTGCACTGTAAAATCATAAAAATCACAAACCCCATTGTCTAACTATAAGTGTGCGAAAAAAAAGCCAAGAAAATGATCCAGGAAATGCAGAATTACCAGCAATTGGAGAGAAAATGCACCTATCCGTCAAATTCAACAAGATCACTGATAAATCCAATTAGGTGAAAATAGCACAGTAATTTATGGAGAAACTTTTCCTCAAAGTCGGAAGATATAATCTCCACTTGTAGTCACAGCTTTTCACGTTCCGTGCGATCGCGTATGTGAATGAAAACTGTCAATAGAACCACTATGATCCTCGATTTTTATAGCATTCTCCACCATACAAATGAATCGGTCAGGTAATGAGGCACACGAGAGGCCAGCAAGGTCACAGACCCCACCGAGACGCCCCCGAAGATCCCATAAGTGAGATGGTGGTGATGGGAAAAACTCCTGAATTTCCCACTTCTCATCTCTCACGAATTGCATCACACGCGCGCAGCGATATGATCGTGCGATAGCTCTAGCCAGAGAATTTTCCTCGGACTTTTGGGTTGGCTGAAGAGGAGGGAAAAAGCCAGAAGCACATGCAATCTCTACCACACTGTTCTAATTCCAATCACGCAAATTTCCATGCTCAATTGTTTGTCAATTGACTGTGCAAACATCTCTTGTGAAATACTAGCTGCACAGATTTAAAATAATTTCCGGTCAATTTTTATTGATTGTCCCAAAGACTTTTTGTGCCCTTTTTGTGCAGCACGTGCGACAATAATTGTAGGATTCTTCTTTGAGAATTTATTGCGCTTTTTGGATTTAGATTCCAAAGTATACTTCCTGTGCAAAGTATAGGAGCAAATACGGTAGTAAGAAGATCCCTTCAGTAATTTGTGTAATGTAGGAGAGATTGAGGCAATAAGTTTACAAATCAGGAAGTTCATTTTTGAATATTTTTAAAGATAAAAGAGACTGATGACCTCTACACAGTAGAGAAATTTATGTCCATCAAGTAGTTTCAGTAGTAGTAGTTATGTCCATCAAGTAGTATCAGGGCTGAGTAATTTATTGACCTTCTAAATTTTTTAAGATAGGGTCTTGGGATCGTTAAGGTCTCACTCCTACTCGAACCCACATTCCCACTGAAAAGTATAGGGGAAAGGCGACTTTCTTCCCCCTTATGGTACACGTCAGCGATTCTAAACACATATGCCTAATTGGTAAGATTCTCCAGGACTCAAAGAGAGGTCGTGAGTGTTCTCTTCTCACAGCAAAGGACATTACGCGAATCGCCAGCTTCTGCGCAATCACAAGCGGGTTCAAATGTGCATCGTATGTATTGCCCCAAAATATGATGCCATACCTAATTCTGGACTCAGCAAGCGCGCAGTAAAACATGAGGAGCAAGGAGCCAGAGCAAGACGATCTGAGAGCATACAACTGTCTTGATGTGACCGACCGCACGTCGCAGCGGATTCCAGGTATGTGGGCTCTCCAATTTAGAGAGGATTCAATAGTTAATCCAAGATACTTAAACTGGGAAACACGCGTTATAGTAATGCATTCTCTTGGACACGGCCCAATCTCGCGCTGGCAATCGGATGCATGACATATGATCCAGTTCAACAATCCATGATTCGTCCATAGTTTTCATAGACTATGGACGAGATCATGGATTGTTGAACTGGATGATATGTCATGCATCCCTACGTTTCCTTATGCTTGCGTAGGAAAAACTCTTCAATATGGACTTAATTTTTTATAGTGTGTAGAGACCATAATATGCATGAACCTTCTTAGACATGCAAAATTTTAAGAGATTCAAGCAAGAAATATGCAAAAAAAAAACTTGAAATTTGGAGGTATATTTTCTGAAATTTTCATTTAAAATTTTAAAAATTTCAGCCTCTGGAACTTGATTTTCGGAAACTGTTTTGAAAAAACATACTTTTCGATTAACAAGATTTTACGGAATTTGATCATCTGAAATCCAAAAACCAAATATTTCCTGTACACGAAGGATTTTATGTTTACTTGATCACTATTCTACAAGACGAAACGTGGTGGAAAATACGTCAAAAATTGTATTTTTTCATAAAATTCTCCCAAAAATTCAAGTTTTATTTTATTTTCAAAAATCATTCGTTCTATTAGGACTAGTTTAACTCATCAGCTAAAATGAAATATTTGGTTTATGGATTTCATATGACCCAATTCCGAGAAATCTTGTCCACCGAAAAGTAAGTTTTTTTTTAATCGGTCTCCGAAAATCAAGTCCAAGAGGCTAATTTTTTTTTTTACTTTAAAATAAACATATCAAAAACATAGTTTAAATGTTGTACTTTTATATGCTCAAGAGCGTAAATTAATTTTTTTTTATTTATGTTGAAAATATAGAGGGGAATATTATGCTGTTTTTTGTCAATTTTGACCCACGTAACCGCTTAAGGCTTAGTGTTATTAACCCATTCAATCAATCTAGGGCAAAGCGCGCTAGATTGCTTGACTCATGGCACCCATATTTTAAAAACTAGAGAAAAGTGTCCCGTTTTTAAAATATATTGCGGAGTCACACTTTATAAAGAAACATATGAGAAATTTCGTCGTTATGAAGCTTGGGACCGTGCAAAGCATGGGCAGGGCACTTTTCCCTACTGAGAGATTTAAGAGCTCTTAGCGATCAGCATTCAAAATAAAAGAATTTTTTTTTAAGCAAATGTCATTACTATTTCACCCTATTTAATATTATGGGAGTCCCAAAAGATGCAATTAAATTAAGGGGCAAATATTTTTGGTCAACAAATAATTCAAAATAGTCAGTAAAACAATCAATTTTGATCAGTAGGGGAAACTGGGGCAAAAAGTCACAAATCGAAAATTTCATAATTCAATATCTTCCAAGATAAGAGAGATAGCGGCTTAAATTTTTTTCCATAGATGGCCTCCATAGACCTTCTTTAAAGTCGTAAGTTTCTTAGAATTCGAACAAGGATTTCATAAAATAAAAATTTTGAAATATTTAGCCCTATTTTTGAAATATTTTCCTTGCAGCAGATATCAATTTTGGTCTACTTATTTTCCAAAATTGATGCACTGGTAAATATTTTCTAAATGATTTGGATTCTTTGAATACGAAACCACTATCTATTTTAGTATTTTACAAAGATTCTTTTCTCCAAAAATCCTAAAAAAAAAGTAACAAAAGGTATGGAGCAAAAAGTAACAAAAAAATTAATTTCTCAAACAAATAGGGTTTGCTCCTCTTATGTCCAACGCACAATAACTTTTGTTTTGTAAACATGTTTTTGATATTTCAATGAGAGTGAATTAAACAGAGACCTAGTTATCTCGTTTTCTCTCATAGGAAATTTTGAAAACATATTTATAAACAAAAGTTATTGTGCGTTGAGCATTACAATGTTTGGCAAAAGAAGAAGAAAAAAAAAAGAAAATTTTCTATAAAAATATGTTACCTAGGTATTTTTTTAAATTTACGGAAGCCCGTAATAAAGCAAATCAAAATGTGATAATATCCCATACCTTGTACTATTTGCCCCAGCATTTTTGAGAATGGTCACAAAATTACCTTTTATAATACAGCTCGATAAATGCATTTCCTTACAAAATAGAGGAAAATTACTTTCACAAAGTTGTAGAGCGTTAAATTTCCTATAAAACTGCACTAATTAGAAATTTCTGGGGCACTCGGGTAGCTTGTAAAAAGATAAAATATCCTTTTTGTAACTTTTTGCACCAGTCTCCCCTAAAAACTGAAAAGTGATCATGGCACCAGTACATCTTTTTAGAATTTCATGAAATCAAAATTCACATCCCTTTCTTTCTTAAAAGTTTTGCATGTGTCTATCCTACTCTTTTGCATTCTTCTTCTTCTTCTTTTAAACATCACACCAAATTTAATTTAGTTCAGTCCAATTTTGAGTCCGAAAAAGTGGAATAGACTTATGCAAATCTTTTGAGAAAGACAAGGACGCGAATTTCGATTTCATGAAATTTTATCGATCTAAAACGTGTGCCGGAGGTACAATGACTCTTGCACATCTTTTAGGTCAGGAAAATTTCAAGCAGTCGAAATTCGAAACTCTTTCTCTCACGCTTTGAATATGTCTATCACTATCTCATTATTTCGCACTCTTCTTCTTCTTCTTTTATACATCACAACGGAATTGAATTTAACTCGGTCGAATTTAGTATGCAAAGAAATGAGATAGACATATGCAAAGCGTGTGAGAAAGAAAAGGATGTTAATTTTGATTTAATGAAATTTTCCTGATCTAAAATGTGTGCCGGACCAGCCGGAGCTATAAATTCTTTTTTTTTTAGATTCAGAGATGGTTCGCGACTTGTTCACTTTTTCTTTTCAAGATTTTTTCACTTTTTGGCTCTTCACAATTTACTTTTCCATTTTATTGTTCAATATTGCTACAGATTTTAAATTAGTCAAACACTTGATATTTTTTTTTATCAATAGGAATAAATTTCACTGATTTTAAATGTTCACAATCACTTTCTCCCACAAATCAACATGCACGCAAAAAACGGTAATTTTTCCAACAGTATCGTAAGAACAACTTTATAAAATTAATTGTGGAATTTATCCTTGAATTCCTTAGATCAATTTTCATGCCTTTTCCAATTGAAATACTCGTTTCAACAAACTGCACATTTATTGACGAATTCCCTCCTCATTGTCTTTGGGTGAATGAATAGAGAAAATTTAATTATTATATACCCAAGAATGATTTCCAAGAATAATTAATTCTAATTATTTTATTCGCTCCTTTCAATCACGTCTCAATATTGAGAAAAATATCTGCACATTTGTAGTTGTTTTCTCCACCGTCTCCATCTCTGTCCCAGAGAACAAATCCCAAGAAAATCACCAAAATAATTCCTGTCACAGCTAAACACATTTTTTCCTTCTGCAACTTGCTTTGAATTGAGACACTCGAAAAAGTAAAAATGCCCTTTAGGCTTAGAACCTGTCCATTGCGCCGAAATATTAAACGGAAGTTTAGTGATAATTTCCTGTACAAGTAAATTTATTCTCTTTTTTTCTAATTAAATTTACGAGCTGCACATCAAAAGTGGTTGCTTTATCTCCCTTTACATTCGCTTATAAAACTTCGTCAGAGGTCATTTGCGAATTGTGAATAGCATGAGAATTTTTTATCGCACACATGTTTTTTTCTCTCAATTTTATCTTTCTTTTTTTTCTTTAAATATTTATATTTTTCTCACCTACATAATTGCAAACGTACACAATTTCTCTCACATGAGATAAACACAACAAATTACATTTAGACTCGGACAGTTTTCTGCTCTTCTATTTTTTTTCTTTTAAATTAAATGCCTGGCTTGGAAGCTCTCATAACAAATTAGAGACAAAAATATTCTTCTTTTACGTAAAATACAAATTATTTATTTACACTTTAATGCTTTCCATTTGTTTATCTCAAAGAATTCTTTTCTTGCTGCTATCTTGCATTATATTTTCACGTGGAATGAACAAAAGTTTCTGAAGAATTTAGTGTTTGGCCTACCTTTGATTTGTCTCTCTCTTTCTCTCTCTCATTCTTCTTAAGTATCAAAAGGGGGGTTGTAGTGAATTTTTAAAATCCATTTTTCTCACTCTGTATGCGCTAATTTTAAGTCTTGACAATTTATTTCCATCAATAGAATTTCTTAGCCTTGGCTTCTCGAGAATCTCTGCAAAAAAGAAGAAATTTAAATAAAACAAATTAGTTTGTTGCAATAAAATTGTGATTTTTAACCCTTTAAGGACAATTAGAACACCGGTGTCCCATAAAGAAAATAATTTTTCCTGACTACCCAAAGTTATTTCTTTCTTATGTCTGTTAATAGTTGTAAAGTAGAAGGTTGAAGGAATCTAGAATATTTTTTGCAAGTCTCTAGCTATTTGCTATGTAGTAAATATTTAAGCTCAAAAATGGTGAATTTTTAAATTCTCAAATTCATAATTGATTTTATTTATTTTTTATACTTCCAATTTTTTTTAAGCCAAACCCTTTTGGCAATAAAAACTACAATACTCATACGTAATATTTTTCATTAAAGCGAAAAATATTATTCATTGGTATTGTCAGAAAAATTACTTAAATTTTTGGGCTATTTTTGTCCCTATCGTCCATAAAAGCACAAAACACACTGAATCAGAACTCTGTTGGACTTTCCAAAATTAGATGTAAGACTTATCACTGATTATGTAGTCCGTAAAAAGTGTCTCGTCGTTAAAGGGTTAAAGTAACTTTATCGCTTTTATTAGTTCTATAAATTTTCAAGTTATTCGTGATAAATTTCTTTATTGAATTTACTGCAAATCTGATAAAATATTTTACAAAGAAAAACACTTTTTCTTACCCACCGAAAAAAAAATTGTAAAATTGTTAGCTAATTTTGTGAATTACTATTGAGAATATACGATATGCTTGTAAATCGTGCAACCTACTAAAAAGTTTGTAAAAATTTGTAATTTTTCATAAACATTGTCCGTAACATGATCACTTAACGAACGTTTTTTTGTTTTTTTACAAATATTTGTTCGTAACATTTTTGTTTACCGGCAAAACTATAGAAATAAGTGACAACATTTTACAATTATTTTTTTAAATTTACGAACAAATATTACGTTGGTTATTGACACTAAAAAAGAAGCATATTATTGTTTATTTTTTACTGCTCGAACTCAAAGGAAAGAACAATTATATAATCTGTTTTTTTTTTCAACTTGTCAGCGCCTTGGAGCTTAAAGTTAAACAGTAAAAGATATCAACTTGCGGTCTTCGGTGACTCCCAATAAAAAAGAAACATCATCTCCAGTCCAGACGCTTTTATCCGCTATTCAATGATTTTCAGATATGTTTTAAAGTTAGCCTAAGCGAACATTTCGCCTAAACATACCTTATGACCGGAAAAATTGCCATTTTGAATTATTTAACAACAAAGGTCAATCACTTTGGACGGCTTATTTTTTAACCGATTTGGTTAAATTTGATATTTTTGGAAAGATTTTGAAATTTCTAACCTGCTTGCAGCGGTCTTCATTGGTCATAAATCGGCTAAGTACGCTAAGTACCGATAAATTGAATCAATTTTTTCCGAATTTTTTTTCTGGCCCTAAGTTTGTTCACCAGCTAAATTCACACGGTAAGAGATAACGACTTCCGGTCTTCGATAAACCTCCCTCCCCCTGTGGACATTATCTCTGACGGTTTTTTTCTTTTTCCCCTACACAGAAAAAAATATTTTGTCAAATTGTTCGTAAATGTTTGTGAAATCCTATGGAGGACTTAAGAAATGCTCGTAAATCCTATTTTTTGTACTTTTACAAACATTTGTCCGAAAATGTTCGTAAACACACAAAAAATGTTCGTAAAATTTTGTCATATGCTCGTATTTGTTCGTCAATTTTTGTTTGTCTAGTGTGTTTACGAATATTTACGAACAAATGTTTGTAAAAGTACAAAAAATGTTCGTCAAATGATAATTTTACGAACAATGTTTGTGAAAAAAAGTACGAAATTTTACGAACTTGTTTGTGAGTTATATGATTCACGAGCATTTCGTAACTCCCTCATAGGAATTCACAAATATTTACGAACAATTTTACAAAATACTTTTTTCCTGTGTACCCCTCTCTGTCCCCTCCAAAACCATAATTTTTCGGTTTTTTTCAAAATTGACCAAAGCCTTTTCAATGATTTTCGGATATGTTTTAGAGGTAGTACAGACGAACATTTAGTCCAAACATACCTATGACCGGAAAATTCGCCATTTTGAAATATTGAACACTGACCACAAGTGGTAAATTAATTTCAGAATACTACCACTTTCCGCCATGGCGTATTTTTAAATAAAAATTACTAACTAAATAAGAATTTTGGGTATTCGTCGAATGTAACTAAATTTTCCATAGACAAATTATTCATCCAAAAACGTAAATTTTGTTCGATGAAAGTTTTATGACTTCTGGCATACTTGATAAGAAATATTGGATTCAATGCACTTAATTAAAATATTGCTCTAAATTCAAAACAAAAAAATAGTGTTTTTCGACTCTATAAATAGTAACAGTAGAGATACAAATAATTTTACAGCTAATTTCACAAATAATGGAATAATTGCGATTTCAATGTAAGTGGCGAAAAGTGGGGCACTGACCGGCGAGAAGTGGTGATTGCACCCTACATCAAGTATTCAAGATCATTTTGTTTGTTGACGAATTGTTAAATATTCTAAAAAATTTCTCAACAGAGAAAATTTCGTTTGGTAACTGACCTCTAACTGCCTAGCAAAGTGATTCCTTCGCTTTATCGAGCATTGTTTTTATGAGATCCTTTTTTCAATATCAGTTCCATGGTTATTTGCAATATATGCGTCTCACTTTAAAAACGAGGACTAGCGATTACGAGTTTTATTTTACTTCATCATAAATTTTTGAAATACTTTCGCAAAGGTTGTAGCTAATAAAATAAACTATCGTAATGCAAAATATGAGCACGTTCTTAAGATCATTTTGAAGTAATAGCAATGTGGATTTAGTTGCAGATCAATTGCCTCACCCTGTATATATCTCAGAATCGAAAAAAAAAATTACGATAAATGTAGACTGAACTGACGATATACCTATTTTTCTTCATATTTCCGCCATTAAAAACATTAATTGACGAAGGATACTGTGGCCAAGAAGATCAAATAAACTTGAATGTTGACTATTGAATATAATAAGAAAATAAAATAAATACTCTTGAATAATCACAAAAGAGATTAATTCGCGGGAGCCCTGGTCAAAATTCGATTTCAATATATTATATTATTTTCCTAAAATTATATTATTTTTCTAAATATTATATTATTTTCCTAAAATAATGGTTCCTTTTAAAAAGGGTTAGTCATTCCTCCACTTCTCTAAAGTGATTTACTTATTTTAAACTTAAATATTAAAAAATATATTTGAAAACCTTAAGAAAACATTTGAATAAACTGTTAAATTATTTAATAAATAAATTTTTGGTTAATTTCCTTTGGAAGGAAATTAAAATTGTACAATTTTTTATTTCACAAAATTAAAGGCGATAAAGTTCTCCAAAAATTTTAAGTACTCGACTGCACTGATAATTTATGTAGTAAATAAATAAAATGTGATATCACATTTTTGTCGGTTTTATTGCAAGAGCAAATAGTATTATAGAGAGTCTCCATAAGTGGCCAGACTTGCAAACTGAGGTAGCTTTATCTCTCTACAAATATCAGATAAAATATTTAGATAGGAACTCACCTGAACAGACTGTAGGCAAACACAACACTGAGCTGGACCACTGTGATAACGAGGAAGGTCGTGAGACCCAAACAATTGCCGGTGGGACATCCCGTAGCGCCATCCTTTGTATTGAGCGTATGCCCAATTTGCGCCAGTCCTTGCTTCACATTATTCATCGACTCACGCATCTCATTCATCAGTCCCTGAACCTCATACCCTGATCCCTGAATCTGAGCTGTGGGCTGACGGGCCTGATTCTGCAGGATGGTATCGGAGCGCGATGAGATCTCAGCAATAATTGAACGGACCTCTTTGGTCGTCTGCGCGATGTAGTTATTGTTCTGCAGGATAGCTTCAACTTCCTGGCGCGAAAGAACTGCCGCTGGCTGCATAGCCGCTCCTCCGGCAGGTGGAGCACCACCCTGATGCCCGCCAACAGACAAAAGCCCCAGAGTTCGCTCCTGACGCCCAATAACTTCATCCATTTTGCGCGATAGATCCCGAATGACTTCCGTCATTCCGCTCTGAGCTTGCCAGATTTGACGCAATTCCCTCTGATTGTCACTCTCAAACCAATCCTCAAGCTCCTCCTTGGGCTAAAGTAGGAAATGTTCCAAAAATTTCTTATTATTCGTACTCCCACTACATTTACGAAAACTATTTCGTCTATATACGAAAATAGCTTTGAATCAATTCTAATAGGGGAAACCGGAGCAGAATAAGCCACATACAAAATTAGACAGTGACTTTTTTCAGTTTGCCTATACTGAGGAAACCACTATCCAAAATAAACAATCATTTTCCTATTCATTGAAATACTTATCAATCTGATACAAACATTTTTTTATAAAAATTATACGCAATGAAAAATTCCATTTGCTGGCTGTTTTTGCCTAGACTAGAGTTCCGTTTTGAGTGACATTTTCAAAATCGAAAATCAATCTGAGAATTCACTCCAGGGACACTGTAAATTCCATAACCTGTACGAGATATTTTATGAACACTTTACGGAAACACTGTGATGGCCGTAATGTATACAAAATATTTTCGGCGTCATTTTTCGGCTTATTTTCAAAGCTAACAGTTCATAAAAATACATTTATGGGCTTTTTAAAAATTAGAAATTAACCCACAATTTCATATGAAAGCCATTCAATTCGTTGTCATTCAGGAAGTCCCGGTAAATGTTTTTCAAGGTCACATGTTAAACATCTCTAGAGAACACATTTCTCAAGCGATTCAGGCAAGTATATAGTTTCATTTGAAAAGTCTTGAAATTCCGAACAAGTCTGAACCAATGTCAATGGCTAATTAACCGATAAAGCATCCATTTTGAATCAATCGTTTGCTCAAATATCGATTACACTCAATCCCGGGATTATGCACATTTTCGGAACAGAAAAAAACACGCGAAATGGTATTACGAATCGAGAAAAATTGCATACCCGCAGGGGTTTTCCTTTGAATAAATTGGCTGTAGAACGAATTTCGCGTCGAGTAAAAGTAGTTCAAATAAAAAGATTCAACTGTTTAATAGAAATGCATAAACAAACAGTACTTTTAGGCCACACAGAAAAAAATATTTTGTAAAAATGTTCGTAAATGTTTGTGAATTCCTATGGGGGAGTTATAAAATGCTCGTGAATCGTATAAACCACAAATATGTTCGTAAAAGTTTGTACTTTTTTCACAAACATTGTTCGTAACATGATCATTTGACGAGCATTTTTTGTACTTTTACAAACATTTGTTCGTAAATGTTCGTAAACACACAAAAAATATTCGTAAAATTTTGTCATTTGTTCGTAAATGTTTGTTTTCCTGTCGAACATTTTACGAACATTGACGAACAAATGACAAAATTTTACGAACATATTTTGTATGTTTACGAACATTTACGAACAAATGTTTGTAAAAGTACAAAAAATGTTCGTCGAATGATCATGTTACAAACAATGTTTGTGAAAAAACTACAAACTTTTATGAACTTGTTTGTGGGTTATACAATTCACGAGCATTTTGTAACTCCCGTCGTATTCAGAGGATTGAAAAATTATCCTGGAACATTTAGCCCATAAACTTTGGAAAATAAATAGCGTAAACTTAGTATCTCCCCTGTGGTCCCTGTCAAAATACTGATAAATAAGATAATGAATAGATCAAAATCCCGAAAGCCAAAATCCTAAATAGCTAAAATCCCGAATGAGCGAAAATTTAGAATGAGACGAAAAGGCAAAATCTCGGAAGGGCAAATACCGTACGCTAAAATTCTAAAAAGCTAAAATTCCGAATGGGTCAAGTTTTCGAGAAGTCATAATCACAAAAGCCAAAAATCCGAACGGCGAAATTCCGAACGCCAAAATCTCGAATGGATCAAAATCCCGAAGGCAAAATTCGCGGAAAAATGCAAATCCCGTTATGCTAAAATCCCGAATGGGTCAAAATCCCGGAAGGGCAAATACTGTACGTCAAAATCTAGAGAAGGCTAATATCGAGAAGAGGCCAAAATCCAGAAAAGCCAAAATCCGGAACGCTGAAATCCCGATCGCCAAAATCTGAAAGCCAAAAACCCGAAAAGCTAAAATCATGAGAGGGTCAAAATCAGAAAAGTCAAAATTCCGAAAGAGCCAAAGTCCTTAATGCCAAAATTCCGAATGGGCCAAAATCCTGAAAAGCTAAAATCCCGAAAAGACCAAAATATTTAAAAGCCAAAATCCAGAAAGGGCCGAAATCCGAAAATTAAAATTTCTTAAGTGTCATAACTACACCCATGATTGTACCCCGCTGTTGTAGGGGGCGAAGAGAAATCTTGTTTTTTTTTGAGAAATTATTCCACGCATTATACTCCGTATAATTTCGTCTCTTTCAAAATTTTGACCATTCGGATTTTTTCTTCAGAACTTTGTCCCATTCGAATTTTGGCCCTTTTAAGATCACGACAAATTCGGGAATTTGGCATTCGCGATTTTGGCCGGTACTGCTTTTCAGAAATGAAAATATTTTAAAAAACAAAACTCAAAATTTTAAATATTTTAATAATTCCCTTGCTCGATTTTTTTAATTTTGAATGTTTAAAAAGGCTCATGAAAGCTATCTAAAGTCAAAATTTGTACTCTTGGTCTTTTTTTATCTTGGAAGATCAAGAACTTTGAAGTTTTTTGCTTGTTACATTTTGCCCCAGGCCCCCCACTAAAGAGCTTGGAAATTAAAAAAAAAGTGAAAGATAATTTTTGCTTTTTTCTTTCTGAAAACCATAAAAACCAGATTTTTTTATTGAAATTTTATTTCTCTCCTAAGTTGCTTCAGTAGAAACTCTTGGATTTTTTTTTAAATAAAAACGTTAACGCTAAGACGACGGTGGCCGCTAAAAATTTCAATGTATTCATTTGCCACTCTTTTGCTTCTCATTATAAGCATTACTAATGAATAAAATCTATCTTATCAATCCCGAATTATTTTTTTTCCTGATTTTTTTTATTTTCAGGTATGTCAGAACTGCCCCGCTTTCTCCTAAAATTATTTCCCAAAATTTTATATTTCTCAAATAATGCATATCCGAACTGCCCCGTTCTCTCCTAATTGTTATTTATTTTTCGATTAAATATTTAGAGTGGTTTACATTAGACTTACCGCTTTGTCTGGATGATCCCTCCTGTACTCCTCCTTCTGCTGTTCCAGCTTCTTCTGGTACTCAAGGTACTCTTTCGACAGACGATCTGCCTCGTCCGAAGGCTGCTGCGGGTCCTGGCCGGCGGGATGAAGTGACGTGGTGAGGAAATGGAACACATCGTGATCATCCGCCAAGCCTCCTGTAGCTGCCGACAGACCAAAGTATCCGTACTTGGGCAGATGAACACCCTCAGCTCTCAGGCACATCTCATAATCCTGATTATTATTGGTCATGCCATTGTGGAAGAGGACCGTGAGGACATTGTTGTAGTACTCAATGCGAGCTCGTGTGGGGAAGGGCTTGTTGCGGAAATCTCTCAAACATCCAGACAGGAGTTGGGTAGTTCCATCATTTTGATGGTCAAATTTCTTGGTGCCATCATTGAGAACAGCCATTATGTATGGATTATTGTGTTTGTTGTCATTGTCGAAGGAGTCAAAGAACAATCCCAGACCATTCCAGCGATCTGATGACCCAAAGACATCCCCATTGTAATCCCCAATTTCCGTGGTGTACCAGAAAGCCTGCGAAAAATCGCAAATTTTAAGCATGTCAACAATCTTAGACAGCTTCTCCTCCAACTCACCAATCCATCAGCTCCCACTCTTCCCCGCCCTGACACCCGGAACACAATCTCAACGTCCCACCAGTCGAAATTGGTTTTGCTCTTGGTCCAGATAGCACCCTTCTGGCTTTTGAGTGATGGGGCTATTCGTACACTATCAGCACTGGCGATTGCATCTGAAAAAAAAGAGAAAGCAAGACCATCCACGTCAGTCATCCAGGGCAATAACATTCCCTCCAAAAATTTTTCAGGGGCAAAAGATGCCCCCTACATCCAAAAAAAATCGTACGCGTGTCCATTGAGACACGTATACGAGAATTTGACAATATTTTCATTATTTGCTATCTCTTTCGCACTTACGGCCTCCATATTGGAAAAAGGGTACAGTGGCATCTTTTTGTGCCAAATACGGTGGTTTGAAGGAATATTTATACTGGAAAGTTCGATGCACTAATCCCGGATTATTTGCCCATACAACACGCAGGGATATCACAAGAAAAAATGCCAGGATAGCACTTTTAAACGCGCAAAATGTGGACCCGGTGCCCATTGTTGGTTTTTTCTGTCGCACACTACACTGTCAAGACAGCAACCCGATAAAGTTAATCTTCAGATTTCTACAGAAGTCTCGTTGGATAAATCTGGCATTTTGTCAGACTCTTCCCCTATCCCTCCGGCCGTCGTATTCAGTATTCTCCAGATGTGAGAGTTTGATTTTGTGGGAAAAGCCAACTCTCCGTGTGAAACTCGCCTATTCTGTATCCTCAAAATTTTCAATTGGAAATTTTCTCATCACGGGGGGAGAATTCTCGAGTGGTATTCCCGGTGAGAGTTTGATTAATTTACATAGAAAATAAGCAAATAAATTAAAATATCGCGTTTTTTAAGTTTTAAATGGTTTTTAAATGATTATTTCATTTAATAAATACAATTTCCGTATATTTACGATAAATTTCTATGAAGTTTTTTTTCTTAATAAACTCTGCAGGAATTTCGAACATTTTTCCTATTATAGTAATTCGAGGAGAGATGGAACAGTGGGAGAGATGGACCACTTCGCCTTCAACATTCTAATGAAAACCCCCCAAGTTACAGCTTTCTATCTTTAAAATTGTGCGAGAAAATAGAAACCGAATTTTTGGGTGTCTGAAAAATGGCCAAAAATTTTTATTTCTCCATAAGTATGCGTGTATTATTGGAGATTGAGGAGAGACGGAACACAATAGTTTTGGCAACACTTCCAGAGTGGAATTTTGGTCAGTGTTCTTCAAAATCTTTTCAAGTTAACCTCAGATATTATTTTCTCTGAATTTCTGGTAAGACTGACTTGATACACAAAGTGGAATTGTCATCGAAGTAGATGAGCTACATTTTCCACAAAATAAATTATTTATACTGAAAAATTAAAATAAACTTCAACAAATTCAATGAAATAGCATTCTTATCTAAAATCACTTCCCTCCTATTCTAAATTAATAAAATAAACTATAAATATTTTGCTAAAATTAGGGGTGTTCCATCTCACCCTCACCTTTTTTGAGTGCCTCAAAATGCAACTTTTTTTAAATCTAATTTTTCCAAATGACTATTTTCATTTAGCCTTTTCTAATATTGATATCTTAAGTCTAGAGTTTTCAAATAACAAACCAGTGAGATTCGTCTTTGTCTCGCGTTAAAAACATGTCCACATGAATACAAAAAAGGTGTTCCATCTCTCCTCGAATGACTATACGAGTTTGATACAAATCATTTTCCAAATTGTTTATTATTTTAATGTTATTTTGTTTCAGCTCTCGTAAATAAGAAAACGGTTGTGGCCATTTAATGGTTCGATTTTTGATTAACCTACTTATATTCTCAATAAATACGAATTTAAACAGATTTTTAGCAGTTTACTTGGCCACGAACTGTTTAAAACTCTTAATTTTTGTTTTAACTAAACCTGGAGAAAAAAGATCGCATAATTTTTATAGGAAGTTTATCGGGAAAAGATTCGTTTTTAGTTAGTTGAAATTGTTGGATCTTAAGAACCAACAAAACAAATATTTTAAGCAGCAAAATAATACCACTTATTATAAAATTAATAAATGGATAATAATTGAACAAATATTTAAAAATCGTGTAGTTATGTGTTCTTCTTTAAATTAGAAAAAAATATATTGAGTGAGATTCTTGATATTCGCATCTATATTTATGCCTTTTTATTTGACATAAGAAAAATTACCTTCTCTATTAAAAAACTATTTACAATGCATGAAACGCTTTTCTTTAGTAGGTTAATAAAGTCTTTTCCCCCCAATTCTGAGATAAAGAAGCCTAAAGATTTAAGTTAAAGCTTTAACTTTGACAGTAAGATTTCGAATTCTAAGTTATAGGAGTTTTGGATAAAATAGCCTTTAGCGCCACTAAAGAAATTTGATTCCAAGATGTCAAAGACGTTCAGTAATGGTACATAAAAGTTCGAATTTATTGTCAACAAAAAGAACAATCACAACAAAGAAGAGGAGAGGAGAAACAACAGTTCCTCCTCTCCTCAGTGTCGCAATTCCGCTGCAGTATATCAAACAGAGTTCAGTTATCTTATCGCTGAACTATCGGCTGTTGCTCCACCAAACACCAAACCCAATTAGCAGAAGGCACAGGAAGATACTCATAGAGATTTCCCAGTTTCAGAATTTTTTCTGGCAAAAAATGAGCAATTCAAGTCATTTAATTTCAAGTGGTAAGTAATTTAAACAAGAAGTTGTTGTAGATAAGTGACGAGGTTAATTTATGGTTCCAGAAGCTTCATCTGGACCGAATAAAAGAAAGAGGGGCCCCAACACACTTTTAAGCCAGAAAGAGTGCTTCGTCAATTTTGTCCTGGAACACAGAGATACTCTGGACGCATTAAGCGACAGATATGATCCCCTTTGGTCAAACCTTTGATTAACGCTCTTTCCGGAACATCAAAAGGATTCGATTCATCTCTCAAGTACCTCATTCGTGATCTCTGCGCACGACTAAAGAGGATAATAAGTTTTAAATCAGTTCAGAAGTTCATTCCTGAGAGCTCGACACACAGCTTCTTCCAGTACTAGATCCATTGACTTCGAAAACTGAAAATAAGCAAAAACTATGTACAGTAGAGACAGTAGACTCTCGCACAATCGGCTCTTTCTCAATCGGGCGAAAAACTTTGTTGACAATTTTCACGCTTAATTATGAAGCTAATTTGCTCAAATTCGCTGTGGTTCTTCCTATTTTAACATGATTTTTTTATAATTAAGCGCTTTTTGTGGAACTTACAAAGGCTTTGACACCCAAATCTATCGATAAACTGGATTGCATTTTGCCCCAAATGCCCAATTGAGAGAGAGTCTACTGTATATGATCAAGTACATCACTCTCCAGAAAAATATACATCTTTGTGATAAATTAAACTCACCTTTTTGATTAAACACATCTCTTGAACAATTGAAAATCTCAAATTGAACTGGACTTAAAGGTTTAAAAGGTCCTCTCAAGCAGCTTTTAAATTAAAGGCTATTTTATAGACGTTTGACATCTTTAAGTCTGTAATGTCAAACTTTAGCGTAGAATTCGAAATTCACAGTCTTAAAGGTTTAAATAAATTTGACACTTTAAAATTAAAGATTTTTATCAGAGCATACGAATCGGCCTTTAAAGGGCGATTTAAAGATTTAAGACTTAAAGATTTATCTCAAAATTGGGGGGTTTATTTGAGAAAAATCCGAAAATTCCTTCAAATACTCCACGTAAAATAGAAAAGAAAACGGATAATGTCTAGAATTTTCCGCGAAAAACATATCAATTTTGAATTTTACTCTTGAGTGATTGTATGTACACTGTACAGTATCTTCATATCAGTATCTTCATAAATTTAAAATTTTCAACGATTTTTGTATTTTTCTTAAATTGACTATAGTTCGTATATGTGTTTTTATAAAAATAAAATCGAATTCTAAAAGGGAATAAATGTTTACAACAATGTTATTTAATTGTTTATTCGGTTTATTCATTCATTGAAATTACTTCAGTATTCAGTTTTCAATTTCCACACGAAAATATCACCTGATTCTCTCCGATTTTCGTGAATGAGCAGGCAGGTGGGAAAAATAGGAGAAAATGTCACGGAGAGAAGCTCGCATAAAATTTTCTCTCACAAAGTGGAGGATACGGTGATACGGACCCAGCCTTCACATTTTTCGCCTGCTTCGCAAAAAAAACAATTCACTTATAAAGAACACAATAGAAATTTCATTTGCAAAAATTTATTATATTATTTAGTATTTCAAGATAATTTTTAATTTAAAAAAAAAAAACGAGAAAAAATGCACAAATTTTTCGCGCCTGCTCGCGCGCTTTTTAGCCAAGACACTTTCCATTGGAAAGCTCTTGGAAATATTTTGAAATTTCAAATGACATCCGCCGAGATCATGCTGCTGGTTGCTCTGCTGCATTCAATTCTAAGCCAGGAATGCCTACATCTCTTCATATCAGCTTTGAGGGCGTATTTCCTCAGACAGACTGGGCACTCATGAGGCTTCAATTTCAAGTGATATCCCCGGATATGCTGCTGAAGTCCATTTGAGCGTTTAAATACTTTAGGGCAGAGTTTGCACTGGAAACTTCGGATGTCCGTGTGAGAAACTTTGTGCTGCCACAGAAGATTGGCCCTTGGAAAGCTTTTGCCACATGTCTCACAGATGCAAGGCTTCACTGAACGTACCTGATGGGAGGATTCATGAAGCTTGAGGCCATTTTGCGATGAAAACTGCCTTCCACAGACTGAACACATAAATTGCAGAAGATTCTTCAGCGGACTCGATTTTATGCAGTTCTTGGACATTTTCACATGGCGTCTCAGATCGTGGGATTTGTCAAAGATATCACCACAATTTCTACATCGTTGATCCCATTCTTTCTGAGGCCGATGGAGACGTTCATGGCGAAGGAGATTGCTAGTCCTGCCGAATGTTCTGCCACAAATTTCGCAGGAATACCTTCCATCTTCCCGGATCCTATGGATCCTCTTGGGGTTGCTTTCCTGGGAATATCGCCCTGGGGCTCTTGGATGACTCTCCAGGATGTGTTTACGCAATTCAAGGAGTTTGGGGAATTCCAGTGGACATTTGGAGCAAGAAAAACTCAATCCCTTCCTTCGTTCACAGAGGAATCTCTGATGATGATTGTGAGGGAGTTTACTGGGAAAATCCTGACCACAATCACGACATTTTACTCTTCTACTGGCTTTCTTCCCATCGATTCTGTGAATTTTGATCTTGTGAACCAAATATTCCCTCAAATTCTCAAAAATCTCTCCACAAACTGAACATTTGGACACTTTCCCCGAGTGTTTGTCCATTTTGTGATCACTCAGCGCAGCTGGAGTCTCAAAGTGATCCTGGCACTTGTCACATTTATGAGGTATCAGTAGATTTTTAATTATATTAATTCGCGGAGTTGAATTGACAGTTTTCTCACCCGGAATGCCCTCCAATTTTTCCATTTTGCAAGTTTCCAGCGGGGATTTTGCATAAGTATGATCAGAAGGGATGGAAAAAGCCCCAAAATCCGTGATCCAATTTTCAGGTTTCAGTTCACTCTTCACAGAAATCGAACTAATGATCTCAATACGATTTTTCGGTGGAATTTTCACTTCAGTATCGGACGTTTCTTCAGCAATATCAATAAAAACCTTCTCGAGATCATTGATCTCCAATATTTCGCAATTTTCCGGCTCATCCGATTGATCATAGTTGAAGATATCATCGAGATACTGTTCACAGAATGTTTTCTCACTTGACTGGTTGGGTATTTCCTCAGGGATGGAATCAAATGTAGCCTCTCGGACTTCAATTGTTGGATGTGAATTGACTTCTTCCTTCACAGTTACTTCCTGTTTGATTTTTACTGGTTTTACCTGCTTTTCCGGAGACAGTTTATCCTGGGAAATTTTCAATTTCTCACTCTGACACCTCGTCACCATATCCACAAAGGCTGCGAAGGATTTCAACAGGGAAAAGCAGCTCCAGCATGGAGAAATTGGCGATGTACTGAAGGAAATTGTAGGAAAACACTTTGCTATCCACTCAGAGACATTTCCATCACCACTAGAATTTTCTTTTCCCTCCCATTGGCATCCACAGAGATGACAAAATTGCTTTTCTGGTTCTTTTTCTGGAGTTTTCTCCCTGATTTCCTGAAAAACAGCCTCTTTGTCATCCCTGGGATTCAGCTGTGATGGAATTGCTCGGCTTTTGAGACTCCTCCGGCCACAGTGTTGCTTGAAATCTGTTTGTGCAAAGTGACGACTGCAGATTGATGTCCATCTAGATGGTTTCCAATCACTCCCTCTCTCCTGGACAACAAAAGCCTTCCATTTCTCCAGCAAGGCCCGATCTTTCCGCGGAAACCTGAAATATTCGATTTTAGAGCAAATCCTCCCTTTAAATCTTGATTATTTCTATCCAGTCTTCTTACTTATGAAATGATATGTCAGCACTGTGAGAATATTTGTCCACACAACTGGGAATAGCACAGAAAGAAGGCATTTTCTCAGCAACTTCCTGTACACAAAATAAAAACAAACTGACAGCTGAAAAATTGAGGTTATGTTATTCAACTTTGAGGTTAGGTCGAAGTGAAAATGCGGAAAATTTGCCGGAAAGCATGCATTTTATTGGCGATAAGAATGTATGACAATAAATAGCAAAAAAATCTTCAAATGCCTTTTCTACTTCTTGCCCTTGTCCTTCTTGGCAGCCTTCTCGGTGTCAATAGGAGCAGGCTTGACGAAAGGAATCTCCTCCTGGTACTCCTCCGGCATAAATTTCTTAAGGACTTCGGGTACCTTTACTCCTGTCTCCGTTTGATGAGTCTCCAAGAGGGCACAAATCACCCTAGTGGTTGCACACATGGTCGCATTGAGCATATGAACAAAATCCACGCTAGTATTCATCTTCTTGGTCTGACCATAGCGCACCAGAAGCCTCCTTGCCTGATAGTCCAGACAATTGCTGCAGGATACAAGTTCTCGGAATGCCTGAGATCCACCAAACCATGCTTCCAAATCCAACTTTTTAGATGCTGCATGATTCAGTGCTCCTGAAACAATATTGACAATTCTATAAGGAATACCCAGAGATTGGCAAAATTCCTCCGCATTGCCAATCATTTCGTCCATCATCTTCCACGATTCATCGTCAAATGGTGAAGTCAGCACAAATTGTTCAATTTTCTCAAATTGATGAACCCGAAAGATTCCACGAGTATCACGCCCATGAGATCCTACTTCCTGCCGGAAGCACGTTGATAATCCGGCATATTTGATGGGCAGTGCCGATTCAGCAATCCACTCATCACGATGGTAAGCTGCAATGGGTTGTTCCGAAGTTGCAATCAAGTATTTCTCATCGAGAGATCCTTCTTCCACTTTTTCACTGCCTTTTCCAACCACCTTATACAGCTCCTCGTCGAACTGGGACAATTGGGCAACTTCCTGCATCACCTGTAACATGGATATTGAAGAAATATATCATAAAGATGATAGCCATAGATGAATATCGCTATGAAAGAGCAATTGGTTTCTTCCAACCTTTAAATCCAAAACTTTTAGGTTATGTTCGATCTAACCCTAAAAAACTAAAGTAAGATTTTTTAATGTCCTTTTTAAAGAAATTTCTGATGAGTAGTTTTCGCTTTACAAAGATTAAACTTGGAGCTCTACAAAAATAAAACTGAGAATAAATTTTCTTTTTATTCCCAAAGTATTTGTTTTTTTTTTTTGTAGTGATCTTGCATCAAACCGATCTAACCTCAATCCCGGCAATGTTTAGACAAATAATTCTATTTAAATTAATTTTTTAATGTTAATTTTGACTAGTGTTGAAGATGAATATTTGAACTCTTTTTTTAAAAATTTTTCGCTACAAATTCAATTAAAATCAGAACTTTAAAATATTAGTTTTATGTGCAAGAAACCATTTGAAATCGCAATAAAAAAGTGACACAATTATTTATTTGTATTTAAAAAGGTTAGATCGGAAAATAGAATCCTGGGATCCCTGAAAAATGTAAAGGTTCCCAGAAAAAAATGTATGGGTTCCCGGACTTCCCAGAAAAAATGTATAGGTTCCTTGAAAAATGTATAGAAGTTCCCTGAGTTCCCAGAAAAAATGCATGGGTCCCCTGAGATCCCTGAAAAATGTAAGGGTTCCCAGAAAAAAATGTATGGGTTCCCCGAGTTCCCAGAAAAAATGTATAGGTCCCCTGGGATCCCTTAGAAATGTAAGGGTTCCCAGAAAAAAATGTATAGGGTGGAATCACCAGTTCTCGCCAGTGCCCCACTTCTCGCCACTTACATTGAAATCGCTATTTTTCGCAATTTATGAAATAAATGAGTCGCAATTTTTTTGTATTGTTTCTGCTTCTACGCATAGAATCGAAAAATAATAATTATTCGTTTTGGATTCACGATTTTGATCACTTTTTAGAGCAATATTTTAAGCAAGTGCATCGAATCCAACATCTCTTACCAAATGTACTAAGTGTCGTCAAATTTTCATCAGGCCAAAAATACCTATTTGGGTAAATAATTTGTCTATTGAATATTTAATTGCACTTGTGGAATACATAAAATTTGTATTTAGTCAATTAATATTCATTCATTCATTTTCAACCGCTTATCCCTATTGGGGTCGCGGGCCCATGACATCCAATCTAGCAGCCCACGCCTGTCGGTCCTCCGCCACTTCAGGAAGATGTTCGAGTTCGATCCCGAGGCGTTCCAATTAATATTTCATTTTATATTATTTTTGTATAAAAATGAGGCATGGCGAGAAGTGGTAATATTCTGGAATTGATTTTACCACCTGTCGCCATATCTTTTCAATAGGCGACGCTAACTTCACTTCGTACATTCTCAGTTGTCAAATCTGCATTGTTTACTTTCTGCAAAAGCCCCATAATTTGATTTCTCAAATAAAAGTGAAGAAAAATCATTTAAAGAGAGTAATAATAAAGTGATCACAAGGAAAGAGAAATGGTGAATGTATTCTTTTCATAGCATTGCCTAAAATAACCGAGTGTGGTTCTTTCCAAGTGGGTGGCGAGAAGTGGTTACAAATTTTACAAAACTGGCGAAAAGTGGTAAAAAGTGGCGACGAAATGCTTATTTTTGCATTATTAATAAAAATCAGTTTTTTAAGTAGTCCAGCGTTATGTTCTAGGATTATTGTTTTCACGTATCTAGAGCCAATACATCTAAGTAACTTTGTGTCAAATTTGACTTATCTTGTAACAAGGATTCGAAAGTTATGATTAAATGAATTTAATTTTTTCCTAAACATGGCGATAGCCGGTTATTCCACCCTAGGTCCCCTTAAAAATGTATAGACGTTCCCAGAGTTCCCAGAAAAAGTGAATGGGTCCCCTGGGATCCTTGAAAAATGTATGGGTTCCCAGAAAAAAATGTATGGGTTCCCCGAGTTCCCAGAAAAAATGTATAGGTCCCCTGGGATCCTTGAAAAATGTAAGGGTTCCCAGAAAAAAATGTATAGGTCCCCTTAAAAATGTATAGACGTTCCCAGAGTTCCCAGAAAAAGTGAATGGGTCCCCTGGGATTCCTGAAAAATGTATGGGTTCCCAGAAAAAAATGTATGGGTTCTCCGAGTTCCCAGAAAAAATGTATAGGTCCCCTAAAAGATGTATAGGCGTTCTGTGAGTTCCCAGATAAAATGTATGGGTTCCCCGAGTTCCCAGAAAAAAAATGTATGGGTTCCCTGGGTTCTCTAAAAAATGTATAAGTTCCCCGTGTTCCCAAAAAAAATGTATAGGTCCCCTTAATAATGTATAGGCTTTCCCTGAGTTCCCAGAAAAAAATGCATGGGTCCCCTGGGATCCCTGAAAAATGTATGCGTTCACCGAGTTCTCAAAAAAAAAAAAATGTATGGGTTCCTCGAGTTCCCTGAAAAATGTATGGGTTCCCCGAGTTCCCAGAAATAAATGTATGGGTTCCTCGAGTTCCCTGAAAAATGTATGGGTTCCCCGTGAGTTTCCAGAAAAAATGAATGAGTTCCCTGTGAGTTCTCTGAGGGAAATGTATGGGTTCCCCGGGGTCCCCATAAATTCTCCGAGTTCATCGTTAGTTCTCTGAAAATTGTGAGTTACTCGTGTTCCTCGATCAGATTGGATTGAGTTCCCGTACATGGGTTATCCCTTGTTCATAATACAGTGCTGTCTCGCTATATGCACAGTTTGGGTACTTTTTTTGACAGTTCTCTCTCTGAATATGCACAACTTTTTTTGAAATTCCCAACGGTTTTTTTCTTTCTTTTAAAACATTATTATTTTTTTATTGTTCTAGAATTCCCCGTGTTATTTTAACTATAATATGAGACAGAAAAAATAAAATTAAGATAATTAAAAACGAGAAAAATTAGTTACCAAGAAAATAATTTTCTTTATTACTTTGTCAAAATGTAAACAAATTGATTTTGAATGCAACCGACACAAAAGCTGTGCATATAGAGAGTGTGCATAAAGAGACAGAACTGTACCAAGATTACAAAGCAAGAAATTTCGGCATTTTATGCAGATCAAATTATAAAAAAATCAATTTTTTCTAACCACTGAAGTCCTTAAATTCTTAATATTCCCTTGGAAATATATTTTTTTTACATCAAAAAATATTAAAGTTTGCAAAGAAAACAAAAAAAATAAATAGAGGTTATGTTGTTCTTCTCAAAAATATTCCTAACCTTTTGTTTAAGAAATTCCCTCCCTTCCCAACATTGACGGTTAAATGAAGGAAAATCATTTTCATATCTTTAAAAACACGCAAATATCCAGAAAACAAATAAAATAACTCAGAAAATAAAAGAAAATGCAAATTTACCTCTTTGCGCATAAAGAAAGGAGTGTAAAGGGGTTTGTAGCCTTTCCGGAAGAGAATATGCAGAGCGTGCTGGATCAATGCCTGTTCTAGGAATACAGCGGCTCCTGTGAGAAAATATCCTCTGGATCCAGCCACTACTGCTCCCTTCTCTGCATTCATCCCGTCAATCATGTGAATGAGATCAACATGCGAGTATTTTCCAGTCCGGGAACAATCTCCAAAAGTTCTCTCCACTCTATTCTCGTCCTCGTCATTGCTCACGGGTACCGATTCATGGAGATAATTGCCTACTTCCCTGAGAGCACTATTACGCTTGGATTCAGCTTCCAGGAGGGCTTTTTCATTGAAGTCAATGGCCTCATCGATAAGGACACGAACTTTCTTAATCTGATTCACTGTCAACTTCTGCAGATCATCCAGAGTGATCCCTTCGAGATTCTCCACCATCGACAGTGGTACAGCCTCATTTTCATCCCCCACAGCTTCCTTCTTCTTCATCTTCTCACCAATTGCCTTGCTGCAAGTGTTTTTCATGCGATTCCAATTGTCTGCCTTGTGCCTCCGATTTCGCCATTCCGTGTCTTGTTCAATCACCGTCTCCACCAGAGCTACATCCTTAAAACGCTTCACTTGATTCTTCCTCACAGCATCGGGATCATGTCCCTTATCACTACGAAACACATCGAGATCCAAAACCATGATTTTCCTGCACAATTTTCGTCCAAAACACGCGAAAATTTTTTCTGTTGCAAAAATTCCACTGACACTCAACGTGGCGGTGTGGTGGCGCTACAGTCGTCAAGAAGATTGGCGATGTTTTATCGGCGCGAAAAAGACTGCATTTTTCTATGTTTTCTATCACTAGTGTTTGTGACGTTTTTTGAGGAAAAAGAAGCTCTTGCGAAATTCCCGAAAAAACTCATAAATTGGTGCAATTTCACCGCAAGAAGTATTGAAATCTTTAGAAGAGACAACAGAGTATCTTTTAACGTAAAAGTTTTGCAAACAACTCGCGAGTGCTTGGCGTGAGAGCGAAGGAAAAGTGCCGATTGTGAGATTGAGGTTAAAGAGATTGTCACCCCAATTGCGCAAAAAGTACCCCCTTTTGCCGGCTAAACATCCAACCAAATGGCTAAAGTTCATATAACCAATGTCGTGGTACTCGATAATCCCAGCAGCTTCTTCAATCCCTTCCAATTTGAGCTCACATTCGAATGCATCGAAGAGCTAAAGGAGGATCTCGAATGGAAGATGATATATGTAGGTTCGGCTGAATCAGAAGATTTTGATCAGATCCTCGATACAATTTATGTCGGACCAGTACCCGAGGGACGTCACATCTTTGTCTTCCAAGCCGATCCGCCCGATGTCACGCGAATTCCCGAACAAGATGCTGTTGGTGTTACAATTGTCCTCCTGACCTGTTCATACCGGGGTCAGGAGTTTGTTCGCGTTGGGTATTTCATCAATAATGAATATGCTGATCCGGAATTGCGTGAAAATCCACCACCAAAACCCCAATTTGAGAAACTTACGAGAAATATTCTGGCCACAAAGCCCAGAGTGACGCGATTCAAGATCAACTGGGATGATGCTTCTCAAAATGGTAAGTTTTAACTTGATATAGGGGAACTGTGCCAAATTTCGGCATAGTTGCGTGCAAGCGCCAAAATCTCAAGTTTGAAATGTAATATTTTTAATACAAATTGAATGTTTTATTCCTTCTTAAGGAGTGTTGCTTGGAACCTTATTGGCAGTTTATCGTCTTCATTTTTACTCTAATCATTCTTATTTCTTTTTAAAATAAACAAAAATGTAGACATAGATTTGGTCGCCTATTTCGGCCACCTTCTTTCTCATAGTTCCTTGCCCTTCCGGAATTATTCCAGTGTCTTTTTCACATTATCTCGTTTATGGAAGCGACATTTTTTGTTATTTTTTGCATTGTATGATCTCTAGAGTATGCAAAAACTAAAAATTCATCGAAATTCGAGCAACAAAAAAAGTGGCCGGAATTGCAAACCGGCCGGAATTTGGCACACTTACCCTAAGGTCATTTTGTCTCACAAGAACTGTGATTTTTTAAGCTAAAATGTAGTTTTAGAATTTTCAAATGAGCCTAATCTAATTTTAAACATAAAAATCTCTTACAAGGGAAGTACTCGAGTCATCAAATTCAGAAAAATCTGAAACTTTGCTCAACTACGCATAAAGGCATCAAATTAAACGTGGTATATTCAAAAAGTGCGAAATCGGGTTAATTTTTTTTTAAAAATTCCCCAAAGTTGAAAATGACACCTTACGCAGCACATAATAAAGAAAATTCGTATGGGACTGCATGCGGCGCTGGCTCAGCGGTAGCGCACCGGGCGTTCAACGGGAGTGCCGCGGGTTTGATCCCCTGGCTCTGCCTATTTTTTTTCCTATTGATATCTTTTTTTTTTTCAATTAAAAATTCTATTCTTTATTAAGTAGTATTATTGTAGTGTAAATTGCTTATCTAGAGTGGTTAATCAAAATCCTCAACAAATTTTTAAAAGCGATGAAAGTGCATCCCATAATTTATCAAATAATCAGTTTACTAGTAGAAAAATAAAAAAAAAACTGTATGTACTTACAGTCAGCTATCTGAGGATCGTTGTAAATATTATTTAAAGTTTTTTATTGAAATTTTATAAAAGATAAGAAAGGTCGAAGACCCAAACCAATTTTTTTTTGAAAAATCATTTGGAAACCTGCACTCAAACTGATTGTGAAAGTATAGTTTTTATTCGATGTGCACATTGTGATTGCACTCTCTCTTTTAATCATTTCTTTACTGAAATCCATATTCACTAATTAGTTTTAAAAAAAAACTAATTCGTGTATTGTGGATTTCGATAATGAATGATGAAAGCCGAAAGTACCACAACGAGAGCATATGGATTGAAAGTATGACTTAAACATTTATTTGAGTACAGGTTTCCAAATGATTTTTCAAAAAAAAATAGGTTTGGGTCTTCGACCTTTCTAATCTTTTATAAAATTTCAATAAAAACTTTAAATAATATTTACAACGATCCTCAGATAGCTGATTGTAAGTACATACAGTTTTTTTTTTATTTTTCTACTAGTAAACTGATTATTTGATAAATTATGCGATGCACTTTCATCGCTTTTAAAAATTTGTTGAGGATTTTGATTAACCACTCTAGATAAGCAATTTACACTACAATAATACTACTTAATAAAGAATAGAATTTTTAATTGAAAAAAAAAAGATATCAATAGGAAAAAAAATAGGCAGAGCCAGGGGATCGAACCCGCGGCACTCCCGTTGAACGCCCGGTGCGCTACCGCTGAGCCAGCGCCGCATGCAGTCCCATACGAATTTTCTTTATTATGTGCTGCGTAAGGTGTCATTTTCAACTTTGGGGAATTTTTAAAAAAAAATTAACCCGATTTCGCACTTTTTGAATATACCACGTTTAATTTGATGCCTTTATGCGTAGTTGAGCAAAGTTTCAGATTTTTCTGAATTTGATGACTCGAGTACTTCCCTTGTTAGAGAAATAGTCAAAATCGACTAGACAAGATTTTTCACCTCCTAAAATCCAAATCATAATCGAATTTACACGTATCCCGAGAGTCGGAATCGGAAGCACACCTAGCAAGGACATTTGAAAATAATCAGTTCCCATAAGATGGAATACGAATTGTAGATTTCAATCTCATTCACGAAGGTTCCCAATTTTTAAACAAGAAGAAGAAGCACTTAATTTTAACATAATTACTTTTATTTAAACTATCCCAAGACAATTTTCGCAAAAATTCAGCTCTTTCGATTTATAAGATTTAAACTTTAAACCATGTAGTATAATGCGCGCTTCAGATTGGAGGTTTAACCTAGTACTCGAAGGTCTTAAAAATCTAAATAACAAGCAATTTTATTGATTTTTCAAAATCTAATGAATTTGCCCTTATCATCCAATCCTAAACAACAATTTTCTAAAAAATCGTGCCTGATTGTGATTAGGAATTAGAAGAGTTAAACCAAATGGCTAAGTCTTAGGTCTGAAGCCGGTATAAGACCCTCAGACCTGAAGCTCGTATAAGTTAATTTAGTTTTTTTTTTAAATTTTTTTTAATTAGCTTGAATGCAGAATGTAAAAGTTAAAAGTAAATTAAGAATATTAGCCAGGTTATGGAGAAATGCGACTTTTGCGATTTATCATCAAATAGATTTATTAACCTTTTAAGGACGATTTGGTTCACCGGTGATCCAAAAATGAAATTTTTCATACGGTCACCTGATGATTCGTTCTAAAAACGCAGAAAAAATGATGTGTTTCGGCTGAAATACATCATCGAAATCAAAAATTCGTATTTCTTGATATTCCAAATCGAAATTTAGACATATTACGATTTTAGCGCCCCTAGTAGTAGTTATGTGATGTTTTGTAGTATTAAAAAGTTGCGGTATTTATCACAAGATATTAAATTTTAGTTGATGTTATTTACAATCTCAGGTTTTGTGGTCCGAGGTGAAATCCGACCTCGTCAGATCGTGCCCAAATTTTGAATCTACAGGTTTTGACACTCATAGATTATAAATATAATTTGCCTTTAAAAATTGATTTTCGTGCCCATATCGTCCCATCTGTCCATCGTAAATATAACAATTTCTGGACAGAGATATCGACAAGCGGTTTTCGACAGAGATTAAAGATCGTGTTAACGACATCAGATGGTGATATAAGATTCATCCCCCTAAACTAAACCTCTTTCTGCTTCCGCCTTTTTAAAACACCAATACAACTAAAGCATCGGACTCAAATTTTAGTACGTTATAGATGGACCAAAGACCTTTCGATAAAAAAAAAACTTAGCCTCCCCTGACCCTCCTAACCCGAGCTATAGGGGGTAAAAAAGTTGTTTTTTCAATTGACCATAGCTCTGGTTCTAATTGCAAGAATTTAATCATCTTTGGTGATTTAGAAAGCTTTCGTTAAATGTTACACCTTATTAAACACCCTAACTTCACATGATTTAATGGAAAGTCCAATTAATCAAAAAACCGATTTTTATAAATTCGATGTCGAATATTTTGAATTTCTTTAAATTTTTGAATGTCTTAGCCGAGGGCGAGACCTTTCCAACAGTGGGTCGCAGTCCCGCCTCAATGTTCCCTGATCAGAACTATAACAAAAAATGTATTGACCGGACCATATCTTCGGTAATTATAAAGCGATTTCGATAAAATGTTATTATATTGTATCTGAGATTGAGACCCTTCTAGTAACGAGTCGCATCCGTTCCCCACATCACCACAATGTACCCCGACCTTTACTATACCGAAATTGAGCAGGCCCTATGTCTAATGTTTATTAACCGATTTCAATGATTTTCTTTCTTTTCTTAGTCTTCTGTACTCATAATATTTAAAATGGAAAATGATCAGTAATAAGCCAGATAAGCTCATTGCTCAGAATAATACTACGGAAAGGACGTTAGAATAAAAATGATGTGCCAGTTTTCATGTAAATTTTCCTCAAATTGAATTAAAATTAGTGTAAGGCCGGTTTCAGACTGGAGGTTTAGCCCAGTTTCCGAAGGTCTCAAAAATCTAAATAACAAGCAATTTTACTGTTTTTTCCAAACCTAATGGATCAATTGCCCTTAATATCAAATCCTAAACAATAATTTCCTCAGAAAACATTCCTGATAAGGAATAAGAGGAGTTAAGCCAGATGGCTAAGCCTTAGGTCTGAAGCCCGTATAACCGGCACTGGTTTCTCAGGTGATGCTGGCACTTTTATAACGAATTCATTCATTTCGGGTTTCTTTAATTAATAGCTTATTTTGGACGAAATACAGATATAAATGTCTTCTACAATTATGCCATAGGTGCAAAGTAATCATCAAGATCGGTTAGGCACGTGCCGAGATAATTTAAGTTATGTGTAATGCAAATTGTTTTTTCGACTATGGCGCCCCTAGCGTTGGTCCTACAAAGTTCCATTATTCTAGAAAGTTGTGACGCTTTGCGAGACCTATAATTTTACCCTCACGTGTCAAAATCGGTCAAATAGAACCAGAGATATAAGGTTTTGAATTTCGTGATCTTTGACCCCTCATATTTCCGGTTCTATTTTAACCACAGCAAACCCACGCCACTTTTTGGAAACTTCATAGCTTAGACTAGAATACTCCTAAAAGTTGATTAACTTGCACAATGGCATTTTTGAGAAAAATGAGTTTGAATTTTTTGATGCTATCGCAACGCCACCTGTAGTCACTTTTTGAACTTCCATCTGAAAGTGCTTATCGAGACGAAACCAAAAACCCAAAATTTAGGTCAAAATGTTAATTAGAATCGGAGATATAGGCTGGTCAATTTTCTAACTTTGACCCCTTATAGCTCGGGTCAGGGGTTATCGATCGACTTAAGTATTTTTTGTGTTTGGTACGTATAATCTGTGGACCGAAAGTCGATATCTCTCTTAGTTTAGAAGCTATTAAGCTCCAAAGCACCCATATATTCGTGATCAGGAAGTTGCTAAATACATTTTGGCAATGTTTGGGGCCGATCGGAGAGCATGAGATGTTGTTAGGATTATAGTAAGATGAGATTGTTAAGAATCTCACCTAAAATAGCGTCGAGAGAATTCTATCCGTTACTGTTGCACACCTTTTAGATCAGGAAAATTTCATGAAGTCGAAATTCGAATCCATTTCCTTCGCACACGCTTTGCATATGTCTATCTCATTCTCTCGTACTCTTCTTCTTTTAAACATCACTCCAAATTCAATTTTGCTCAATCGAATTTTGTATGCGAAAGAATGAGATAGTCATATGCAAAATATATATGAGAAAATAGAGATTCGAATTTCGACTACACCGTAAAAAATTTCGGCACATATTTGTTCCAAAAATTAGCTCGTCCACGGACACCATAATTTTTGGCACAATCTTGTTCATTTAATGAGACTCAAAAAAGATACAGTAGACTCTCTCTCAATCGGGAATACGGGGGGAAATGTCATCCGGTTTAGCGATAGAATTGAGCGTCAAAGTCTTTGTAAATTCCACAAAAAGCGCTCAACTAAAAAGAATCACGATAAAATAGGAAGAACTACAGCGAATTTAAGCGAATTAGCTTCATAATTAAGCGTGAAAATTGTCACCAAAATTTGACGCCCGATTGAAAAAGAGCCGATTGAGTGAGAGTCTACTGTAATCAATATTAGTAACGAATTTGTTCCAAAAAGTAGCACGTCTAGTATAATATCGTATCCCTCCTTTCACACTCAGTCACCCGTCACCTAAGCGAGGAGGACCCCAAATCTATGGCAATTTTCGTACTACGTACATGGTTTCACTTTTTTTTAATTCGAGATTCCCTTCCCCTGCTGCTGCCAGCACTCGCATATGATTTCGTCATGCACGCGTCTGTATAAAACACTCTTAAGATGATTTTTTTATTTGATGTTCCTTATGAACTTTCGCCACTGAAATCCATCTCGACTGAAGTATAAGCCTTAACTGTAAGACGAAATCTCTTACACGAATTTGTTACAATGGAAACAAAAAGATTCCCCATATAAGTAACAACTTCGTTCCAAAAATTACCTCATCCACGAACACCGAAAATTTTTGGGACAAATATGTTACAGACGTAGGAATAATATTGTTATAAAAAATATGTACCAATTTGTTTCTGATAGTGGGAACAAAACAGCCGAGTGCAATAAATTCTATTCCAACTTTCAGGAATAAATTTGTATGAAACGAAGTCAACTCAAATTTGTAGACATTCCACCGTATCAAAACGGTTCCAAAAGAAAACTCTAACACAATTGTAACTATATTTCATAACAAAACTTTAAAGAAAACTTTTTGGAACAAACAAATATCTTCTCTAGGTGCAAATTTATTCCAAAAAAAATTTGTTCCAATATTTTGGTCAGTGTCCAAAAGTTTTTACCGTGTAATTTTTTAGCCAAAATTTGTTGAGACTGAGGCTTGATTAGCTGTCGTCCTTGAAATCGTTAGAAGGAGTAACTCAAGGTTATTTTCCTAGTTTAAATATATGGAAGAATTTAAAAATAATGGATGCTTTCTTCAGATATCCTGGAAAACATGTTTTTAACTGGGGAAGACGAAAAGTAGATAATTTTTTGGGTTCCTCTGCGTCACAAATCGGTCATCGTTTGGGTTGCAGTTCTAAATTATTTATATTAATTTCGGTTTGTGGAATTCGTGCTAAGAGATATGTATGATTGAAATCGGTGGCAGCCAAAATCCCGAAAGACAAATTTCCGAATTTTCACGCGGGTAGAATCGGGGGAGTAGCTATGATACCGTATGATACTTTTAAGAATTCGGGATTTTGGCTTTCGGGATTTTGGCTTATTCGGGATTTTGATTTTCGAGATTTTGGCGTTCGAGATTTTGGGTTTCGGGATTTTGACCGGGACCCGTTTGAAATATTTTTACAATCCGGCGTTACGTTAAGTATTTGGCTGGCATTCGGTTATTCGGTTACTTATATGGGGATAGTTTATTTTTGAAATCAAAATTTTCAAAGAACTTTGAATGTGTAATCCCGATTAAAGATGAAAGAGAATCACAGCTAAAATGTCTTTTGGATGTCTCTGTGGGTATTTTAAAAATGTGCCAAAAATATTCCAGGAGCCACTTCGCACAGCGCCCTGACTGATGAGAATATGGAGCAGGAAAATATGGGATGTTCAGTGGATGAGAACAGCTTGGCAATGCCAACAGACACCACCCAACCCAATGGTGTCAATGAGAATTCTAATTCTCTGGCCATGATGGAATGCTGAAGATCTCTCTCTGTCGACAACGTGGTTTTTAAATCCAGTTTAGCAAAGTTAATTTTACTTATCAATCATCCTTTCCCAATTAAATCTCATTGCGTTCACTCGGAAATTTCGTTGTAAATAATAAATTTTCTACACATTTATCAAGTGGATTTTTTCTGTTTGTCTGTTTATGTCCAGAATCCCTTGAACGAGTTTGGGGATTGTCTTGAAACACCAAAACATTTCTTCATTGGTGACTTCTTTGGGAAGAAGGGGAATTTTGCAAATGCATCCTCTGTACAGGTAAAGATTCCGCGCATGATGAAGAACAGCAAAGCGTTTTCTAGGCGTTGCGATGAAGAGCCTGTTGGACAGGGTTAATCCTTTGCGTATGAGCTTATTCAGGCTTATCTCGGAACCTGTGGCTGATTGCAGAATTATTAGATTTTCCGATTTTGTTTCCGCAAAATAGCTCTGAGAAAGGATACTTTCTGCCAGGGAGTCTTTTCTCATGGGTTCTTTCTTGATATCGTAGGTTGCTCCTGACTCTGGCATTCCCTCGAGATCTTTCTCCGTTTCAGAAGCATCGTATACCATCGTTGGATCATGGATCGTGTCATCGATAGCTTCAACGGTCTCTTGTTCCTGAATACTTTCTTCTGGAGTTTGCGATTCGATGGATTCGATGTCTCTGAGATATTCCGGTGAATTTTGGTGAAGATTCTCAAATTCAGGTTCTCTAGACAAAGTTGAGAGTGTCTCAGAATCTACTTCACTTTCTGAATCAGATTCAAAAGCTTCTTCATTTCCTTCAACGCTTCCAGTAACTCGTCTTTTGCCCTTTCTGACTCTCTTTACCTTGGACTTCAACTGCTTATATTTGTGCTTCAGCCGGCGTGTCATTCTTCTTAATTTCGATTCATGCTTTTCAATCCCTTGTCTATTAACTAATTGATTGATCACCTCGCTGATGACTTCCAAGGATGTCATATCCTGCCTTGAAGTCGATTGTTTAATTGCCTCATCACCGCTTTCCGGAAGCGCTTCTTTTTCCGTAGGAAATTTTTTGTCTGTCTCATCCATAATGTCCAGAGATTTCACAGTAAGCGTAGACAAATCTCGTCCTATCCCTAAAGGATTGCCTATCTTATCAAATATTTCCAAGGATTTTGATTCTGTGTCAAATGAATTTTTTTCTGAAGCTGATTGACTGCTAAATTCCCTGAAAACTTCTAAGAATTTTGCTTCCTGTGGAGACAACTTCTTACTTCGAGAAGATTTGGACAATTTTGCTCCTTTCCCTTCTGAGCTAAATTTACTGATTGAGGATTTTGTTTCTTCCAAGTGCTCTGCCTTTTCCAGCAAATTTTCCGACCGGAAACTCATTTCAGAAGTATTTTTTTCTTCTACTGAATTGATTTTGACTGCATGGAGAGTAACTCTTGTGCTCTCTTCAGCCAGCTTCATTAGGATTTCTAGAATACCATCAAGTTTGAGGTGCATCTGCAGAGAAGCCTTTCCAAAGGGATCTTCTCCGGAATTGTCGTAGGGATTGAGAAAGTAGAAAAGATTCTGCTGTATTATTGTCCAATAGAAGCTCTGATATTCAATGATTATTGCATATCGATGTTTTAAAATCCGCTCAATTCGTCGAATGTCCTCCAGGACCTCTCCGAACTCAGCATAAAAAGCCGTTTCTGAATCCAGATATGCTCGATAGGGACCACATGAGACCAGGTAAGAGAACTTGTTTAGATTCACACCCAGAGTCATCCTGGACAGATTCTGACTTAGCCAAATAACTCTGTCGAGATCATCAGAGTCCCAGGAATTTAGAGATATTTTATTGGCCACAATTGCGGCGCTGTAGCCAACGAAGAGTCCTCGATTTCCAGGTATGTTTGATTTTGAGGGAGGTTTTAGGCTCTGAGTTCCTCTGAGGATGGCCATATTATCATTAACAATGACATACCCTCTCCCTGGAAGCTTTCCATGATCGCCATCTTCGTGAATTGTTTGCTCAAGTCGAGTTACAGATACTTCTGAAATTCTATAGGAAGTGCCTGATTTGAAGAGGATACGCAAAGCTGTAGCTAAATCCTTCAAACGCCCCACCAGGAGGAGGGTATTTTTATTGGGCATGAAAGTGAAATAGCCATAGGGATGATTTGGATCATCTTTGGTCCAAATAATTACACATTCCTCTTCAATAATGCATAGGAGACACTTCCTTCCCCTGAAGCTCTTCTTGAGATCGCTAAAACACGCATCTATTTCTTCATTTAGAATTCCCGAACAGATTTCCGTGACTTGGACATCAAAAGTATAGTTATCGAGCTGGAGTGTCCTTGTCACTTCTGAGAGATCTCCTTTGGAATCAATATCAACAACTAATTTGCCTTCTGATACTAAAAGAAGCATTTCATTGAGAAAATTTTCTGACCAAGAACCTTCTGGCAACAAATAGGAATAGCAGAATCCAACAATGGAAGCACAGAGACTTTCTTCAGCCGAGAAATCATAGTGAATGTTGCTGGAAATTTTACCAATAGGATATTTGAAGTAATTCTTGGGCAGATACTTGTACCTCCTTTTCTTCTGAGATCTCCTTGGCTGAAACGCAATTTATTAGACCGATTCTAATAGCCAAATTCTACATTGTACCTTTCGTTGCGCCCTGACCACATTCATATCTTCCAGGAGATAACTTTCTCGAAAAAAAAGACAATAAAATTCTGAGACAAATAGATTTTAATGCAAAATTTGTAAGAGCTCCCTTGCCCTCAAATAGCGACTCCCTTTTAGTAGTGCAGTCTTCTGGGAGTCCTCCTCGATAGCCTGATCAACTTCCTGAATAACCTTTTCGGCTGTATCGATTAGAAACTTCCGACTGGCGCCTTTGCTCTTTTCCAGGTACTCCAAAACAATTGGCCACATTTCCTCATCGAATTTATCCTCATTGAGGGCATTATTCTGTATGAAGATCTGCTTCAATTTTTCAAATTTCCATCGATTCTTCTCATTCTTCCACTTCTTCAGGTAGGTAACAGCTGATTCCTTCTCAAGATTCTTCAGCTTTTCCTTAGACTGCTCTACATTTTTCTGTGTTAATTTTCTCTTTTTACCTCGCACAGTCTCGACATTGAGTTGATTCTCTGGCTTCTTGCTCTCTTGGATTTCCTCCTCTGTAGGCTCTCGAGTCTCGGAAGCGCCCTCCTCATCGGACTGTGGTTCATCCGGGAGATTTTTTTCTATTTCCTCCTTTTTCCCTGGAATTTCCACTGAATTTTGAATCTCACCAGTTAAAGACTATTTCCAGGACTCACCTCTATCCTTTTCGGCTTTTCTTTTTCTCGGTTTTTCACTATTTATCAGAGATTTTTCCTTTTTCTCAGACATGTTTGCGTGGTGTCAAAACAATAACAAACTAACCTAACCTTACTTTTTCATAATTTGCTTTATTCACACTCATCAAAAGCTCTTTACAAGATTTCTACATTCTATCTAGGATTGGGATCTTCTAGGAGGACTTCTTGACAAAATCTCCAACCCATTTGCGAAGCTTGTCAGTGTCCTGAAGGCCAATAATGCGGTTTTCTTCCTTGCCCTTGTTGAAGGCCACTAGAACCGGAACGGAAGATACTTCGTGATCCAGGGCTAAATCACTATGCTCATCCACGTCCACCTACAAAGATACATAAGATAATCCAGCTAGAATCAGATGAAATGGTCAGAGAAATTAAATCACCTTCACAAGTGAGATTTTTCCTTCATTCTCCTGAATGATCGATTCGATCCGGGGAGTGAGCATTTTGCAAGGTCCGCACCAGCTGCAAAGAATTATAATTGGAATTTTGAAGATATTCAGGCTCTCCTGAAGCAAATTCTGTAAAACAAGTAGTCTTACGTTGCAAAAAAGTCCACAATAACTGGAGTTTTGCTGTTGCTGACTTTCTCAGTGAATTCCTCAATAGTCTGGATCTTGTAGATGTTACTCAGTCTTGAGGTGGATGTATGCAGCAGCCTACGACCCTGCCCCACAATTCTGGTCACTTGAGCACCCCGTGAAACCGCCGAGAACATTATTACGCAAAAATCTCCCTTTGTTATCACCAAAATGTTCAGAGAAGAAGAAAAAAATATTCTCCCGGCCGATCACAAATTCCAATACAAGGCTATATGGTACGTAAGGACATATTTTTGCCAAACAAGTACCAGGTACAGTTGTTAACCCTTTTAGTACTGTGTCAGTGACTCAGTGCGCGACATGGAGTCTATTTTTGTGTTGCGAAATTATTGTTTTCTCTGACAATTTGGGTGAATTTCTTGATTTTCCCTGGTAAATAATGTGAAAAGGGATCAAGAGTGTAGTGTAGTGAGTTTGTGTGATCACAATAGAGTGAGGAAATCACAAGGTAGGTGGAAAATTTAATTTTTTTGGATCTTGTTTTGGCTTCGTCTGCGAGACACTTTCTAAAACTGAGGTTATGTTGCGTCGATGGAGTCGCATTTGGTAACAAATTTGCTGGAAAATCAATGAAAAGTCGCAAAAAATGCCACAGGGATTACAAATGGGGCCAGATGGGAGATAGGGCATTGGCATGGAAACCTTCCTGTGGCGTGCAATGGGTTTCAAGTGGGTGGAAATTGGCACGAAAATAGAGAAGTTTTCTCCCCAACTTGGGGGGAACTCCAAAAGATTCCTATCTCTCCTCTGCCCTTTGCACTTTGCACGGCTTTTCCGATTAGTGGCGAGGTCATTTGTCTCTCCTATCTATTTGCCACCTTGTCCCACATACGTCCTCTCACGTGCCCAGCCCCCGTCTTATCATCAATCACCTGGGATAGGTGCAATTGCAATTGCATTTCCCCCATCATTTGTTTGGGAAGAAATACCTCGCGTCGCACGGGGAGAATGATGTCAAGTGAATAATGAAATATTATCAGAAAGGAATACAGGTACTAACGGTAAGGCAAATAATTCAGTGAACATTTCGCATTAACTCCGTAATTGGCTTCTTTCAGCTGCCAGATGGATTATGAAAATGGTAGTCAATTGCAGAAAAATAGAAGAAAAGGTAACAGATGAGTTTAGGGATTCTCTCTACTGATTCTCTCACTAATTGCATTTACACTCCAATTGCTGGAGATTTGTTTTGGAGACTTGGTCTCTAAGAGTCATTTCTTGGAAAACATGCAAAAGAATCCCAAAATTCCACGCCACTGTGCATAGAATTTCTCTGTGGGAATTATTTTAAACAGGCGCAAGCGCTTTTACCTCCACAAAACACTTGAGAGTTGCTAGAGGAAAATTCACAGTTCATCAAAGAAAAGTTGGAATTATTTATTTATGACTCCGGCACACCTTTTAGGTCAGGAAAATTTCATGAAGTCGAAATTCGAGTGTCTTTCTTTTTCATATGTTTTGCATATGTCTTTCTCATTCTTTCGCACTCTTCTTCTTCTTCTTTTAAACATCACAACAAATTCAATTTAGCTCAATCGAATTTAGGGATCGAAAGAATGAGATAGACATAAGTAAAACGTGTGAGAAAGAAAAGGATGTGAATTTTGATTTCATGAAAATTTCCTGATCTAAAAGGTGAGCCAGAGCCATATATTCTAATTTTACCAATTTTTTCTCACTGAATATCTATTTTAATATAAAATGTCCAGTGATAAGCCCAGATAAGCTTATGGTAGCTAAGAATGCTTATAGAAGACTTCGGAGTGCTTACAACTCGGAATATAAGAAAATTCCATAGTGAGTTGAATGTTTTGGGTAATAAATCCGGCTCACCTTTTTGATCAGGAAAATTTCACAAAATCAAAATTCACATCCTTTTCATTCTTTCTATCCTACTCTTTTGTATTCTTTTTTTTCGTTTTATTCATCTTCTTCTTTTAAACATCACGCCAAATTAAATTTCGTTCAGTCTAATTTTAAATCCGAAAGAGTAGGATAAACTTATATAAATCTTTTGAGAAAGAAAGGGACCCAAATTGTGATTTCATGAAATTTTACCGATCTAAAAGGCGCGCCGGAAGCATTAAATCGAATAAGATTAGCTCAACATGATTCGATTTGGAGCTAGCCATTCCTTGATATTTAAGCTTTGCCGAACACCATTTGTCTATATTTCTGTCGTTTCGTCTACCAACGGTCCGATAGACGGCCAGAAAAACCGGTTTTTTGGCGGGTGGGGAGAAGTAGGGCAAATTTGAAATAGATTTTTTTCCTATTTTAAAATGAAACTGTGCCGTACCTTTTCATAAAGTAATTTTGCTTGACAATTACTTTGAGGAGTTAAATTCGGAGGCAGTCAAAATCCTGAACGCCAAAATCCCGAAAGGGCTAAAATCCCGAAAGCCAAAATTCTGAATGCTCTAAATTCTGAAAAGGATGAAATTATATGGAGAATAATGTGTTGAATAATTTCTCAAGACACAGAAAATTTCCCTTTGCCTTCAGCAAGCGGGGCAATCGTGGGAGTAGCTATGACACTTTTAAGATTTCGGGATTTTGTCTTTCGGGATTTTGGCCCATTCGGAATTTTGGATTTCGGGATTTTGGCGTTCGGGATTTTGGCTTTCGGGATTTTGACTTTCAGAATTTTGACTGGGATTCGTTAAATTATATCGCGGCAAGGTTAAGTAAAAATAGGAGAAAACGTCTAATTTCAAAAGTTCCCCAGTTCAAAGATGCCCCATTTCCCCTTATCATATTCGCGATCTATGAGAGTCAAAAAGCCGTGTGCATACAAATTTTGAGGCTGATTTGGCGAGGTCGCATTTCAATTCGGACCACAGAATCTGAGATTGTAATGCCTTCGGCACACCTTTCGCACTTTTCTCCTTTTAAACATCAGACCAAATTAAATTTAGTTCAGTCCAATTTTGAGACCGAAACAGTAGAACACACTTATTCAAATATTTTGGAAAAGAAAGAGAAGTGAATTTTGACTCTATGAAATTTTCCTGATCTAAAAGGTGTGCCGCAGCCATAAATAATAAACTAAGATGTCTTGTTTTGGTACATTTACTAAGATATGAGAATATCTTGTTTATTAACATTTTTGCCGAACATTAGAACACCACATTTTCGAAAACAAAGGATATCAAATCGTTTAACCGTTTTCAAGCCTGTTAAAACGGAAGTATTTGGTAAATAACTTGCTCTTCTTTAGGACTTTCTCTTCTTTTGAATCTTCTTTAGGTCATGACAAATTTAAGTCGACAGGAAAAGTAACTGTCAAGCTCATCCCTGTTAAAAGAAAATAACAAAAACAATGATAATGCATGTCTGTAAATCGCTCGCGAGAAGGATTAGTTCGACTATGGAATGTTGTGTTATATTCCGATGAATCTTGGAAAATCACACCTAATGGTCGTTCTTGAGATAAAATGTTCCTGTTAATCTCCCGAATTATGGCTAAAATTTAAAGAAAATTATTATATTTCATTTCGATGTTTTATGGATTTTTTACAGATACATAATATTATAAATCTGAGGTAATTTAGTGTACCTTGTGAAGGAAATTTAGGAAGGAAAAAAGCTGATGTACTTAGCCTTTGTATAAAACTTGTTCCACCAATGGATTTTGTGTTAACGTTTTCACTCATTTATGAAAATATTTTTAACATTTCTATCTTAGTCAAGCAATTGTAGAGATTCAATGTTCATTTATCATTAGCTTCCAACTGTTGTCCAAATCTGATGAGTGGAAAATTACAGAAAAGTGACAATATCCAAGATAATAGACTAACCAAGAACCACTGAAAAAGACACGATACAGTGTCGAAAGCTCTGGAAACTTGAGTATTTTAGTTTAGGATTAATAAACCATCTCACCGATGCTCACCGGTAGGACAATTTTGTCCTGAAATAGCAGAATGCCTCGCCTTAAGCCTTAGGTGTGCTTAGAATATTTCACTGTTTCTGTCATCTTTGGGAAAATGATTTTTATTCAGTATTTTGCATTCCATTTTTTATCTCTCTCATGGATCTACAGTAGACTCTCTCTCAATCGGGCATATGGGGCAAAATGTCATTCAAATTGTCGAGAGATTTGGGCGTCAAAGTCAAAGTCGAAATTACAGCGAATTTGAGCAAATTTGTTTCAAAATCAAGCTTGAAAATTGCAAACAAAATTATTCGCCCTATTGAAAAAAAAACCGATTGACCGAGAGTCTATTGTATTAACAAAAAGATTAAAAGTATCGACTTTTGATTTGATAGACTTCCATAAGCATAAGTTGACTCCGGTCCGAGAAAATATTTTTACACTTTTTCTTTATTGGTTTTTTTCGGATAATGACGTACGGGAAGGTTTTAAAGTTTTCGATACAGCATGTTTCATACCACTTGATTTTTTCCATCTACGTTGATGAATTTTGCCCATTGACCTTTTCAGGAAATGTGGGATATATGATAAGAAATATGGCTAATTTATCATTTAATACTTATGCCCTAGACACACTTACGACTCAAGCCAAGAGATGACAGAGTGGAAATTGATAGAAATGTAGTTTGACTATTATTTCTAATATAATTACGCTAAGCCGTCTCTCGGCTAATCCTCAGGTCTGTCGAGGCCCTTAGAGTAAGTCTTAACTTTAAAATGTCATATTTTTAATACAAATTGATTTTTTTACTTCTTTTTAAAGAGTATTGCTTGGAACCTTTTTAAATGGTTTATCAAATTTGTGTTCTCTAAAATTATTTTTAATATAAATTTGAAAATGAATAAAATTATAGATATAGCTTTGGGTACTATTTCGGCCACCTTGATTCTTATAGTTTCTTGTCCTTCTGGAATTCTTCCAAAGTATTTTTCACATCATCTCATTCGTCGAAGAGATATTTTTTTTTGTTGTTATGTTTTGCATTGTATAATCTCTAGAAAAGTATACAAACAAAAACTAAAAATTCATGGAAATTTGAGACACAAAAGAAGTGGCTGAAATTGCAAACTGGCCGAAATTTGGTACACTTACCCTATTAGCTCATTGAAGACTTTGCTTTATCCTGATATCACACTCGCACTTTAAAATTTTAATCTGTTTCTCATTAAGTATTATCGTTAATTAGCATTCTAAAGTGTAATTTGTATAATTTGATTAGAATTTGATGTTTTCATTATTAAAAAGGTAGATTTGACCCGAAAAATAGGCTATAGTGGCTAAAAGCATTAATACGTTTTTATATTAAAAAATCAGTGTGAATCACATTATTTTTTCGTATAATTGCTAATAAGTCTAATTTCACTTTTTGCGGGTCAGGTCTACCATTTTATCAATAGATTGATCAAATTCTAATAAGTGATTCAAAATCACAAATTACACTTTAAAACGTTCATTAGCGCCAATTAATATGAATCGCATTAAAATTTTAGTGTAGAACACAGGTTAATAACATCTATTTGAGGTCTTGTGTTAAGCATTTCTAATTTAAATCTCTGTTCGAAATCTTCAGTTCTCGACTGTAGCACGTTACGTGGTCGGTTTCCATCTGAAACATTTTCCACACAGTCATTTAGTATAGAGCCTTGTGTGATCCACATTGGCAAGAAAATTCCGTCTCTCAGCTAAAGGAAATTAGTTTAGGGGGAAGAAAGGAAAAAAAAGAAGAATAGTGAGTGATTTGTGTGGTGTTTTGTGATAATTAAATTAAAAGAGAGAAAGAGGCAAGAAAATCAGTGATCGATTGTCAATGGTGTTAGCTTATGTATAAGAGTATTTTGAATTAACTATATAGATATATATTTTTCTTGGAAATTACACTAAATTCGAAGGTTTTTTCTGCCTCTCTCACTCTCTCTGGTCTCATTTTTGGAAGTAACTTCTAAAGTGTGGTGATCATATTAAAGTGATTTTATTGCTGAACAGCGCGCGGGGGCATTTTACAGAGAATTGCATCTCATTTGAATGATGTGAGTGTGTCTCTTGATATTTGCATTATTTCATCTTATATAGTGACGTTCTCAGACTCTGACTTTCCATCCATTTTCACCTCCTACTAATTTTAAATAGATGAGTAAATATTCTGTCGAAGAGAGAAAGATGACATAGAGAGTTTTTGGGGGCATTTTCGAGTGATCTTTTCCTTCCTCAATTATCGTTCGTTCAGAAGAGACATGAATTGGCTTAGAAGAAAATTTTCATATATACAGTTTTCCATCTGTATGGCACTTTTTTTCCTTTTTCCTCTATTTCTCAAGTTTATTTTGGAGGTTACACTGCTTCATCAGAAAGATTTTAATAGAGAGAGAGAGAGGGAAAAAGTCGTATTTTTCACAAATACAAACGTATGGATAGATTTCATTTTCACGGAAAAACGAAGATGAGAAAATATTCTTCAAGTCGAGTTGATCTGTGTTCGCATTTCGAATTAAAATTATAAATAAAAATTTGTTGAAAATAGACGAGAAAACGCAGATTCTGTGCTACCCCACAGACACATTCACAGTTTATAAATATTCTTGCGTGAAAAAAAAGATGCTGTAAAAAAAAGGAAGAGAAAACATGTGAGAAAATTCAATGTGAGGAGGTGGATGAGCTTTTTGACCCGCTAATTACATATTAATTTCCTTTTGAGCCACTCTCAAAGGCGAAAAAGACCCTATTCTCGTCATCACAATCTATTAAGAAAATTTTTGTTTAGACTCAAAAGTTAAAGAGTTTGTTGGGAAAAGAGATGCGCTTGCGACAAAGAAGATTATTGGTCTGTGATTAGATGATGATGATTTTCCCAGATGCCAAAAGGATTGCAAAGAAAAGAGTCAAACACATGTTGAAGGCGGAGAAGAGAGAAAAAGATGAGGATGAAGTCGGTGAAAATCACGCCTTGGTGTTTGATTCTAAATTAAAACAACATGACTGTTGAATGTCTGTTTTCTCATTTTCCTATGGTAGATTCTTTTTATAAATTTTCGCCATTGAAAATTTTGTACTCTTGGTCAGCATCCGGATATTGCTCAAATGACTTATTTATCATCTAAATTTTTTCGACCCTCACGGAGAAGATTTTTTTTTGTTGAGATTTTTAATATCCCAACGCAGACGATAGATTAACATTCCCGGAGGATTTTTCGTGATAGTCGTGTTAGAAAATCGGATTAGGCATACAAAAAGAGAGAAAAAAATCTAACAATAGTTTTTTTCGGATCAGAGTTGTTTCGTTGATAAGTTAAATGTTATTAATAGTTTTAGGACAATTCTAAAAATAATTGTTTATTTATTTTAACAGTGCAAGAAATTGATTTGTCGCCAAAGAGTCTAAAAAGATTAATAACAGCCAATGAATAGGTTCCGTCCGTGTAAATTGATTTTCATGCCAGATTAATGTAACGTTTAGTGACGCCATCAATTTCTTTTCAGTTCCTTATTTTGTTTGATTCAAATTATGCAGGTATCACATTGATAAATGTAAAGATATATGTATTCGAAATTATTTGGCATTAAGTGTTTTATTGTTTTCATTATCATCAGTTTGCATATTGAGCACTTGTACTAAAAATCTACCGTGATCACCTTGATATTTTACTACAATTTTCAAAAATTTAGTACACATGAAAAGTTTCATAATTATAATGAGAACATTGTGTTTATTGTTTCTAGTTCATAGTTTGATTCTTAAACTATCATTATTTCACGTAAAAACCTTAGAAATTAGTCACAAGTTAGTTTAGTACATATCTGTGCTAAATAAAATAAAATTTGTCGTAGGAAGAAATCGCAGACCTTGGAATAGCAAATGATAATAAAGTAAAGATTTAATGAAAAGTATAGGGAGATGACCAGATCTGGATCTCACTCCCTCTCACAAGAAGTTCCGAAAACATGTTTACAAACAAAAGTTATTGTGCACTAGGCAATAGTTTTGCATTACGGTTATTGGTACGTAGCTGAACAAACCAGAGTAGTTTCGTAAAAAAATCCCTCTACATTTTCATTTTCCTCTAGAGGAAAATCTAAGGATTCCCAGGTATTTTCTGAAATAGAATTGTGAACCTAATCTTTCCGTACAGAAGTAGATCTTGAAAAATTCTAAAATCTATTTGAAGATCCAAAAAAGAGACTTTCTTACTTCTTAATACTTTCGCAAGGTGGCGGAAATTGCATCCTGTTAGAATTTCGAAGTGCTCAAGTGTCAAAATGTGACAGTCTTCACATTTTGTGGGGAAAAAAACAGAACAACGACGTTTACTGTTCTTGCCCCAGTATTTAATCACTCCATAATCACTGAGTAATTCTTTTGCCAGCTTTTTAGTGTGATATTTGATAAATTTTCCCCATCTTGTTCGCAAATTTAGTATGAAAATTCGAAATTGAATTTGAATTCTTCGAACTTCAACGACTTATTGTGCAAATAGAGTTCCATTTACCTTTTATCCAAGACACTATTGGAGAATCAAAAATCTACTTCTGTTTGGGCTCAATAAGTAAGAGATTTTTTGTGAATTGTATTCTCGGTCTTTTATGGATAATTTTGAGTCAAGAAACACGATATAGACCTTTTTAAAAACTTCTCTATTTCCTCCTGCTACAGTAGCAGGAGGAAATAGAGAAGTTTTTCAAAAGGTCTATACCGTGTTCCTTAACTCAAGATTTTTTGTGCTTCTGCGGAATTTAGTAAAATCTTAAATATAGAACATCATTTCCCGTACGAAGTTACACAAGCTCCTCCTACATTTTCTATTTTTCTGTTTGGGCTCAATAAGTAAGAGATTTTTTGTGAATTGTATTCTCGGTCTTTTATGGATAATTTTGAGTCAAGAAACACGATATAGACCTTTTTAAAAACTTCTCTATTTCCTCCTGCTACAGTAGCAGGAGGAAATAGAGAAGTTTTTCAAAAGGTCTATACCGTGTTCCTTAACTCAAGATTTTTTGTGCTTCTGCGGAATTTAGTAAAATCTTAAATATAGAACATCATTTCCCGTACGAAGTTACACAAGCTCCTCCTACATTTTCTATTGAATTTCTATCACTATTAGGATTTAGAACAGCCATGTGCTAAAATTTAGATCCTCCCAAACATTTTTTTAGCACATGTCTAGCTCTATTAGGTCGGCGAATGTAAACATTTACAAATATATATACGCTGTGATACTTTTACTTGCAAATATTTGGAGATTGTGATTCAAGCATATAATGGAATCTAGAATAAATTTGTGTAAGCTGAGAGTCAGCTCTGATAATGGATTATGTGTATTTCCGTAGGAGAATTTCAAAAGTATGTAATAGATTCACTTTGGAGAATAAAAGCTTTTTCTCACTCTACACACCCTCCTTGTCTTCCATATAGACACTTTTTACCATGTTTTAAATGATGGTGTCATAATTTTTTGGCTAGCAAACCGCCAGACATGAAATGAATATTTTTCCAGGAGGAAACTACTCCTATCACGCGATTTTGGTTGCCAAGGAGAGACTCCTAAAAAAAACGCGATATATCCCACAATTTACTGGTGTAATGGTTGTTTTCTATTTTCGCGAGAAAAAGACTGTTTCGACATTTTGTCTAAATATTCTCAAAGGCCCGAGCAACGTATTTTAAATGTTTACTTGTACATAAATTGCCTTATATGCACATGGCACGAAAATACCCATTTTTGCTACTATTGTTGAATTTTTATTAAGTCACTTAAGAGTTAGTTTGTTGATACCTTGTTTCCGCCATCGGGTACTAAAGTCATCGTAAAAATGTTGATCATGTTCCCTCACTGGGACAATGAGGAATTTTTTCTTTCAATTTTTTTTTCTAGAATAAATTATTTTTATGTCAAATAAACAAGCAAAAGAGTTTGGGTTTTTTTTTTGTGAACGAGCTCATTGAGCTTTTGGTGTTCTTTTAAATGAAACCGTTGTATGCGATTTGTTTCCGCGACTCCCCCACAAGAAGACACCAAAATGGAGCTGAATATTTGTCATGAAATGTTTATTCAAATTAATCATTTGCTGTTACCCTGGCAAATTTAATGGCAAAACATAAAGTATTCGCAAAATGTAATATACTTCCATATATACTCCGTGTTTGAACTTATTCTTCTATTTTAAATTGTAAATACTTAATTTGACTTATGACACTTTCTTATCAATTTGCGTGGAAAAAAAGGGAAAAAAAAGTAAATCATGAAGTATTGGGTGTCTTTGGAATATTTTTCGTCGATGAATTGGCAGTTGAGAAGTGTGTATGAAGAGGGAAGGATTGTGTGAAGTATATCTATATTGAAGAAATCTGCCTAAGAAATTACCAAAGAAATTTTTGCTATTGAATCTATATACAAGAGAAGACAATTCATAAAAGTGTCGTTTGGGGGTATATTGAAGGAGAATCAACATAACAACGTGTATTGTTTGTTAATTTACAAACCAAATCACAATGTGACATACATCTTGATTTATCTGTTAGTCTTGTCTTTTTTTACCCCGTTTTTCGTATTAAAATAAGAAATTACCATTGTGGCAGCAAGTTATAAATATGTTGGTCGTGTAGAATTTATGTGGAGGGAAAAAAAGGTAGAGAGCAGCAACATCATGCAAGTATTTTTTATGAAGTAAATAGCAAAAGGGCAGGGTTGGCGTGTCATTTTGCACAGTGTTTAGTTTTTGGAAATTTTAAAATATGAGTACCTAAGATTATAAATTGATAAATCCAGCTGTTTTTCTAATGTCTGGAATACTTTTTATTTGATTAAAATTATGTTTGCACCTATAGGGGGAAGTGGGGCTACTTTGAGCTATGGGGCTACATTGTTATACGATTTTTTCGCATAGTTCCAAAAGAAACTGGATTTTTACATACTGTAATTTGGATAGACAAAACAATTGTGGATCTAAAATACATAATTGTAAGGACCAGCTTCATTTTGAAATAGGTGAAAAAATCATAGCCTCCCAGCTCAAAGTAGCCCCACCTCCCCCTAATTCTTATTGAAAATGTATGATGTGAAATCTAGCAACGAAACTGTGAATTAAGTGTGACGATTTCCACATGGCAACCCTAATTTTATTAGTTCTTATCAATTTTTTGTTATTTTCTCAAAACTAAAATGACAAAAAGACTTGTTTCCTAAAATGTTTCATTGTGTCGAGTGTCGTTCGTTTGTCAAAAAGTGATTTTTTTGTATTAGATCATTACATTTTCATGATAGAATAACTTTGTTTATGTTTAATTGTGTAGGGGAGACCGGAATACTTTTAATCAGCAAAACTTTTTTTCGCGCATAATTTGTGAAAAATTGATAAGATTTGTACAATATTTTTATGCTGCATAAGTAGCATTAGGATATTGGCTGTAGTATAAAACCGTATAGTTCAAAGCTCTAAAATCCTTGACTTTTTCTAGAGAAGATAATGAAAAAAGTATGACATATTGGCTAAAAGTACCCCGGCCAGGGTAGATTGAGCCATTTTTGGGGTACTAATTGTCACCAGTTTTCCAGACGAAATTTTAAACTGGAGATACCAAATAATATTTCACTTGATACACTGAAGCCTACTGATGTTAAATATGTCATTAAAACTTAAAAGAAAAGTCTTTAAACGATCTTTTTGTGACATTTTTTAATTGCGGCAAAATTGATGTAGGCATCTTGAAAAAAAAAAAAAACTATTTCACAAATCATACATCCAAATAATAATATTGCTAGGAATATCAATAGTACTTTTTCATCTAACAATTATCCATATATTAGTGAAAAACAATTGGTAATTTTAGCCTGCCACGGAAGGCTGGCTACATCTGCCCCGAGGGCTGATTCAGTGTTTATCATTTTATATAAAAAAAAGGATATAATTATTGCCCAAATGAAAAATATCTCTTAATTAACTTTATTAAACCAGAAACTAGGTAAAACTATGACATCTTGACAAGAAACTCAAAAAACCCAATTGCTGGGCAAAAAACTGTAACATCAAAATTATAATTTTATATACCCACATTATAAAAATGTTTCTAAATTGTACGGTGACAGAATCAGACTTACAAATATTTAAAGGAATATATGGATGTGTTAAAAAATACTTTGCTCAATGTGTATTTTAAGGAAAACGAGAAAAATTTACTGGCTAATTCTACCTTTGGCTAATTGTACCCCGGTCTCCCCTATAAGAATTTAATAAGTAGCATAAATTTTGCTAAATTGTTCGTAAATGTTTGTGAATTTCCCACTGAGGACTTACGAAATGCTCGTAAATATCATAACCCACAAAAAAGTTTGTACTGTTTTACAAACATCGTTGGTAACATGATCACTTGACGAACATTTTTTGTTCTTTACAAACATTTCTTTGTACATTTTTGTTTATTTGGCGAAATTACGAACTAATGACAAAGTTTTATAAACATTTTTTGTGTGTTTACGAACATTTACGAACAAATGTTTGTAAATGAACAAACATTTGAACAAACAAAAGGATTAGGGTTGCCTGATGAAAATTCAAATGCACTATTTTATGTATCTCAAACTAAATTTAATGCGTATTCATAGGTATTCTATTTTTTTAAGCTAGTCTATTCTATAAAAAAGAACTTAAATAATAATGGCGTTTACTACAACTTTGGTTCTGAGTTTTCTAATTCAAAAGATTTCAGTGTTATTCGTTAGTACAGCCCTGCTGTAAAGTGAAAAGATAGGCGAAGTTTATTTATTTGCTGTACACTGAAGAATTTCACATTGAACTGAATATTATTAGATGACTATGTAATATATTGCAAAGTATTTTAATTCTACCCAAAATGGGGAGTTTATGGACTGAGAAGAAAAGGTACACAGAGGTTTTCTTCTGACTAAAAAAATTTCTCACACTGATTAAACATTTAAATGCTGAAGTATGACCAAAAATATTACAGAGCCATTATTTCAATTACAATTCAAAATAACTTTTTTGGGTGGATGGGAATGTGAAGTAATTTTTTTCCACAATTACAATTGGAAATAATTCTTTCGATAAAAGCGAGTGTGTTCTCTGCTTTCGTGGGGTATTTTTAAAAATTTCACACACATAAATAAGTGTTTTGTGTAAGATGGTGAAAAAAAGAAAACATTCTTGGGAGATTGAAGAAAAAAAAAAATAAGAAAGGAGTGTGTGCGATGAAAATGAGTTTAGGGCAGGAGAAGAGGTAAAAGAGGTTGTCGCATTTTTTAATTATTATTCCATTGCATGAAGCAATTCTCTATGTTATATGCAGGTGTATACATCATAAGATAAACTCTATATATATATAACTAGAGAGCCAAACCATATACTTACAACTATTTGTATAATCTTACGACAAAATGTGTACCTTGCACAATCTCTGCCATATAATGGTGAGGATTGGAACAGGTAAAATTGAGCAAAGGCTTGGCACTTTTATGACGGAAACTCTTGTTGGAGCGCTTGTGCGCCAAAACGATATGTTGGTGATCCGTTGATCTCTGAGTCTTGTGGGCTCCCTATATTTTTGAAAGTGCACAAATCCCAACAGCACTTTGTTTAATGTGGGAGGTGGGATTTTCATGTGAGAGAACTCTACTGTATTCCCATTTTTCATTCAACAACATCGAAACTCCGTTTTTCCATCCGCCCTCCATACCTCTCTTCAAACTTGTGAAAAAAACATGAGATATGACAACGTAAAATGAACTCGAAGCAATTTAAGACTCTGTATAGCAACTTCTCAACTCACTATAATAAGATTCTGTTTGTGTCTTTCTTTCACTGTGATGAAAATATGTTTTTCAATTATAATGTAACGCATGTTTCAAGTGTGCTGACAAAAAAAACAACAACCACTCGACAAAGTCAAAGAGGTAAAGAATGAAAATATTCTAAAGAAAGTCATTCTATTGGTCTTGTCCACATATTAAAAAGATGATTGTCTAAGCGATTGTGTAAGGTTCTTTAAAAGAAAATTGTAAATTTTAACATTTAGAAGGTAATCGAGGGTAAAATTGAGCACTTGTGCTAAATCAAAATAAATAATTGACAGTAATTACTTTACAAATTATAATCTTTTAATATTTATTGTCACGTTTATTGTGTTAAGAAAAAAATTAATGCTATAGGGGAGAGCCTGAATGTTTGAGATGCGCGGGTACTTTGAAACACAGTGGATTATTCTTTGATTATATAACAAACATAACAAAAACACTAATCTAGTTATTTGAAGAAAGTCTATACTAATCTGTGTACTAAGCGCTGTACAAAATTTCAAGATAATTTTCCGAGTTTTGGAAATATTGCCTTAAAGTCAAAACATAAAAAAATTGTCCCAAACATGCCGGCTCTCCCTTCTTATAAGAATTGCGCAGTAAGCATGGGAGAACTGGTTAAAACTAATTCTCTAGACAGACTTACGACTTAAGCCGAGAGGTGGCTTAGTGGAAAATGATGGAAAATTAGTAGTATAACTGAACTAAACCATCTTTCGGCTAATCCTCAGGTCTGTCCAGGGCCTAAGATTTTGAATATCTAATATTCAGGATTGAGTACTAGTTCTAATTGAAATTTAGTAGTTCTTACGGTTCTTACACTGAGAAGAAAATGGGAGCGTGATTAATTTTTTTTCCTCATAATTTTAACACTTTTTAGGTGTAAAAATATATCAACATTTTTTAATGTTAATTTTACACCTTTTTTAGGGGTAAAATTAACATGAAAAAGGGTAACTTTAACCCATAGGGGGAACTGGGGCAGTAGTAAACTGGGGTAGTTGTAAACACTGTGATTTTTTTCATTAATTTTAAGACTCCAGAGGATAAAACCCATAAGCATTCATAGATACCATGGAGATATATGTCTACAGATGAATTGGTCAATAAAATCTTAATACTTTAAAAATAAAAATCATTTTTCCCGAAAATGTTGATATTTCAATTATTTTGGTCATTTGGATTTCCACCTGGAAATTAAAAACTGTGTAAAATAATCGAAATGTAGCAATACCAGTTCTTTCCTACATCTTTTAGGATTATATTAATGCATTTACTAGACAAATTGAGATTCTCATTATTTCAGAAGAATTAATAATTGGTCAGAAAACAGCATTTGGGGTAGATGTAAACAGGCAATTTCAATTTCACAAAATGAGTAGGTAAAAGAGCGGAAAATTGACCTTCATGCGAAATATCTATAATTCATAGATTACGAAAAAAATTGGTGGTGCTGTGTTCAATAAAAAGTCACATGATGTCAACATATGGGGAAAATTCATTGAAAAATGTCTCTGATTTGCATGCTTTTACTTTTTTTTGCTATTTTAATTATTCTTTGTTAAAAGTGTAGTGATTTTTTGAAAATATACAGTCTTTATATATCTCTTAAGTAATTAAAATAATCGAAAGTGGTACAAAGGTAATTTCAAGGGTGGAAAAAAGGGTGTTTACATCCTCCCCAGAAAGTGTTTACTTCTACCCCAGGTATTTTGTGAAAAGAGAAAAATGCACAGTGAAACAAATTTTATTTTTATGGAAAACTCAATTGTTTTCCAGCGTCCGCATTACCCTCGACGAATTGCCTATACCCAAGGGTAAAACATTAGCTAAGAAAGATTTTCCAAAAAATTACGGTGTCCTTGGAAAATCACCTCAAATTCGCATCTATCGAAAATGGTTACATGTGCCCCAGTCTCCCCTAATACACCTAAAAAGCATAATATTTACACCGATTTCGGATCAATAATGCAGGGTAAAATAAACATTTTTTTAAAAAATTAAAAAATCACTGCAATAGCTTATTGTTCAGAATTACCAAATTTCCAGGGGATTTGCCTAAGCTTCTAGTTCGGTCTGAAAACTATTTTACACTGCGAAAGATAGCTTAGAAATATATTTTTGTCAAATAAAAGGTCTCTCCCAATACAAGAAACTCAAAGTTATTTTATTGATTTATTTATTTTTTATTAAAATGAATTAATAAGAGTAGAATTGATCAGGAGAGACCGGGGAGGTCTGGAATACTTTTTCATATTTTGACTTTGAGGCATTATTCCAAATAGCCAAGAAACTGCTTTAAAATTTTATATGGCCCGTAGTATACCCACAGCTATTGACACAGCTAATGAGCTTTCTTGGTAAGGATAAATGTTTAAGTTATCATCGTTCTGTTCCTAACATCTTCGATCAGGGGCACCGTGGGATAAGAACGGGGATGTTCGGGATATGTTTCTTTTTTTTTTTGGGATAATTCGGTATTTCCAGCTATTAGGAGCTAGAGCACTGCTTTACGTAATATCTCAGGAGCAATCCCATTCATGTACAGTAGAACCCCGCTATAGGCCATCGCTCTATAGTCCACAATTTATCGACCGTTCATTTCAAAACACTGATTTTAAGTTAGGTTATGTTTTTTAGTACGCGACATGCAATGTTGTCATAATTATTTTAATATTTTTGGCAAACTTTATTGAGTAGTTGTGATAATTGTGATCCACAATGAAGAGAGCAAGGACAAGTACCACAATCGCAAAGAAAGTGGAAGCCGTCGAGCAATTTCAATACTAAAGATTGGGAGATTGATTTTTTGAATTTGTTCAACGTCTTGAAAACATAATAAGAGTTTTTTTTTGTAGAATTAGTATTAAAGAAGATTCAAAAAAGATAATTAGAGCTATTATACTTCATTTATTAAACAAAAACATCACAGGATAATTTCATTTTCATTGCTGAACACACATGCATACATGACCTCAAAATGATTTTAAATGTAACCGTCGACAACTCGTCCGGATTACTGCGATCCGGATTAGAGAGCGCGCACTGTAATTTTAAAAAATGACATGGACTTAGTGCGACCCAAGTGTCAAATCTGGAACCAAATATGGCCTATAGCGGGGCTCTACTGTATTGCTCTCTAAATCCTTTCAGTTTTTATACCAAAGACGTTTTTCCAACACCATGCACTATTCGGAAAATGATCTTCCTGATAATTTTTAATTTTGCCATCCGTTTCTGATTAGAACACTTTTCTTTTTTTTATATTCCGCCTACGATTGTATAGTGGTTTAATTCTATTTATTTTAATAATCAGTGAAAAATCACCCTGACCCACACTATCCCTGTACCAAACCTCCCCGGTTTTCCCTATATTTGATCGTACGAATGTCAAATTCTTTTTGTAAATTTTTAATTCATTTGTGTGGTACGTGATGCAGAGAGCAATAATTTTGGTAATTTCTTTGATGTAAGTTTGCCGTTCTATATTATAAACACGTATATCCTATCACGCGTGCTAAAATTGAACCCATTTTTCTACATTTCATATCTCTTATAAGATCTTTTCAACATATCATTCGAGTTTGAATGGAATGGTGTCATGGATGTAAAACCCTTTTCAACTACTTTGCTAATTCTTTTTCCTATTCCCCGGCTGAAATTGATGATGATTTTGAGGATATCTGCTGCATTATCCAGCAAATTAAATAATCATTTAATTACTATATATCCCATCAATCTTCTTCCACACTTCATCTATAAGAAAATTGCTTCTTGTGAATTCCATCTCCTCGTGAGTCACCCAATGAGGAGTCTTCTCAATCAAAAGCATGAGCAAGGTGTTTCACGATGGATGGTAAGGTAAAATAAAAGAAAAAAAAACATCCAGTGAACACCTGAAGAAAGAGATGGTTAAAAGACGAAGCATAAAAGAGTAAAAGAGATATTTTATGTATTGGACTTCATCATACACACATTCACTCGGCCCCAAGGTACACGAGAATTCAAACATATTTGCTCATTCTGTGTCCAACAGTCGAGTGAAACAGTTGGTGGTGTCTTTTGGAGTTGGGAGAGAAAGATATTTTTAACATTTTTTGAACTTGAGGAGATTTACAAAAGTTTTGAATCTTAAAGATTCTGGTGGATTTGTTTCTTTTTTTTCCTCAGCGAGAGGAATAATTCTGAAGAGACGTTGTTGAGTTGTTTTTTTTTTTTTGAAAGGAGGAGAGTTTCGTGACTTGGTTGAGATTGTACATTAAGAAAAAGAAAATGAAAAACTTTGTGCGTGTTTGGAGCAAGAGTATGTAAAATTTGAGCTCCAATTTGACTATCTTGAAGGATTATAAGGTGTGATTTGGAGTTGCTGAGAAATGTATCTCGTTCAGGTGAGATCAAACAATATGTCCATCGAATTGATTGTTTCAAGGTTTCTCGAAGTGTTTATACTGTATAATTGCTATATGGATTTCCTTGGCTCATTCTTCAATATTACCATGTACTCCAAACTGTTATGCATAAACACACAAATATGGGCAAAAATGTAGTTCATATTCTCACGACTTTTCTCTGTACTTATGTGTGTTCGCCTAGGAAAATATAGATTTATTTAGGTGTTCCTCTCTTGGTGAATGTTATATAGTTTTGTGTAGTTGATAGATTTCAGAAAATTGAAATTCTACGGATGTCATTTCACTTGGTGGCTATTTTTAAGGGATATAAACATACAAGAAGAGAGTGAAATTGAAAGTTTCGTGGCATTGACAAATCGACATTCTTAAGAAATACATCAATTTTCTCTCGTGTTCTTTCAATGTTGTTGCTGAAAATGTGACTGGGACAGATGCATTTCAGATGCTTCTCTTTCATCGGATAATCCCTTAGGAAGTGGGTTTTTGAGTTTTTTTTTTTGGTGGAGGCCAGAAAGCCATAAAAAGGTTCTGAGAGTTGGGAAAGATTTCTGGCGACATAAACTCCCACAAAACCTTGAATAGTGTCGTTAAACACTAATCAATAAGCGTCTGTTCTATGATTAAATTCTGTTTGGTGTTCTTGGGTGAGGTGCAAGGCGAAGGGCGACCTCGTGATAGTGTTAGAAACATAGAAAATATACCTCATCATAGTGAAACGAATTGTATTACACACAAGAACACGCTCGAAACAGTAAGGTAAAAAAAATGAGGAAGATATACAGAAGAAGCTCAGAGGAATAGGGGTATACGGGGCAGTTTCGTACACTAAGCTTATTCACTGGAATTCACTGATAGAGGAACTTATGAGTCTACTGCCTAGATATTTGTTGCAAAAATTATTGCCTAAGGTCTATTTTTGGAGAAACTAATTTAATTTTTGATTTTTACTTCGGACAAAATAACAGCAGTGTTTATATATTTGCTTGAGCTTTTTATCGCGAGGAGTTGTTTAGGATTGATGAATATGTTATCAATAATATGATTAAGCTTTACTGTGTCATATCAGGGATTTTGGGGATAACTATTACGATGTTTTAGGCTTATCTAGGCCAGCAAAAATGTGACAGCATTTGTTTATAAAACTAACGATTTGAAGTATTATTCAAGGATGCAATCAAATTATTAGTTTGAGTTCGTTTAACGAATATTGATAGTAAGGAAAACATTACAAATTAGAAGACACTGTGGCTTTCAGTCGAAAAGCATTCCTATAGTGCATACATGCAGATCTTATTTCTTGCAGGGAAATTCTGTAACGATATGACAATGTCATATGACAAATTTTCGTGATAAATTCGCGAGCAGGGCAATATTAACCCTTTAACGACGAGACAGTTTTCGCTGACCGAAAATTAGCAATAAAAATTAAACCGATAAACAAAGCTTGTGAAATGTCTTATATCTAACTTTCGAAAGGCCAACAGAGTCTGATTTTGTGTATTTTTTGTCTCTATGGACGATAGGAACAAAAATAGCCCAAAAATTTAAATAATTTTTCTGACGATAGCAATGACTGATAAATTTTCACTTTAATGAAAATTATTTTGTTTGAGTATTGTAGTTTTTTTTTCCAAATCGGTTTTGCTCAAAAAAAATTGGAAGTATAAAAAATAATTAAAATCAATTTTCAATATGAGAATTTAAAAATTCGTAATTTGTTAGGTTAAAAATTTACTATATAGGAAATAGTTAGAGACTTGCAAAAAATATCCTAGTTTCCTTTAACCTTATACTTTGCAATTACGTACAAACATAAGAAAATAGTAACTTTAGGTAGTCAGGAAAAATTATTTTCTTTATGGGACACCGGTGTTCCAATCGTCCTTATAAGGTTAAAATCCAGTGATAATCGATTGGCCATTGCAAGAAGATGTATGAGGCTCTTAATAACTGATATGAATTAGATTTTTGATTAAATGTTTTTGAATTCACCGAATTTATGAAATAAAAAAATTTAAATTTATCATATGACATTGTCATAGTGTTACAGAATTTCTCCACTGAAGTTTTACATTTTAAAAAAACACAGTGTTAAAAACAGTCTTTGTGTGGATCTACCCTAGTATCCCCTACTTGTTCTTCAAGTCGTGTAAATACTCAGATAATGAAAATTGCAGTACCACAATATTTTCTTTTTTTTCTTTATGTTTAAACGTTTTGTCACACATTCCCTTCAATTAGTCATAAGAAAAAAACCAAACAAGAATCGGATTTTTACCTTCATCACATATGCTTTTATTTGTGTCGTTAATTGAAAGTTTGAAACATTGAACAAATGTAGGTTGTGTAGTGCAGTATTCATTTAGCATTAATCCGTATAAGCATTCATAATTTAGTACGTAGAATTTGGCTGTAAATGAGCAAATTAAGGAAATGTATATACAGTAGACTCTCACTCAATCGGCTCTTTTTCAATCAGGCGGAAAATTTTGTTGACAATTTTCATGTTTAATTATGAAGCAAATTTGCTCAAATTCGCTGTAATTCTTCCTATTTTATCGTGATCCTTTATAGGCTTTGACACCCAAATCTATCGATAAACCGGATGACATTTTGCCCCAAATGCCCAATAGAGAGAGAGTCTGCTGTATAGAAAGAACCTCTAATCAATGATTCGAAACTCTTAATTGTTTATTAAGTTTAAGCTGATCTTTTACCGTAAATGTTACATGCTATCCTTGAGGATCAGCTTTAATATATTTGGGGCTTTACGATTAAATATTAATCCTTGCAGTAAAAACGAATTTGTTCAAAGTTGTCCTACTAGGGGCCTTAATATTACAAAAATATGTCCAAAACTCCCCTAATCACTCCTATATTACAAAAAAAAAACGAGAAGCGTGGAATGAAAAAGATGATGGTTTCTCAATGCAGGTGACTATCATTTGTGTGTCCATGAATCAGGTACACATATTTTTCTTTACTGTGCCACAAATACCAGTGTGCTTGGACAACTCCAGGGAGAAGATACGAGGAGGAAACATAAAAAATGCAATACTATGAGGAAAGTAAAAAAAGAAAATAGCATGAGACGCAAGCAAGAGTGTTGAGTGAGACCATCTGTGGAGAGATGCACATGGTTTTGGTATTTTTCCCATCCACACGGTATAATCTTATCAAATGGGCTGAAGAAGGAAAAATTGTGTAACAATGCAGTTTATGGCCACAAGCACAGAAGGAGGCAGCAAAAAAGAAGTCTTACAAGATTTCTTGGAGGTAAAAAAAAAAATTATCGTCAAACACGTAATGCTGCAGCAATTTGATTGACTCTCAATGAGAATGATTCTCCATGGAACCACCCCAGAATGAGTTCTTGTTTGTATCCCACAGGCATAGAGGAATTTTTCTTTAACTCATCCTCTGTGCATTCAATTGCACTTAAGAAACACGCATAGGTTTCAAGATATGGTTTGAAGAAGTAAGGTCAGTTTTCTTGTTAATCCTCCCAATTGGTTTTTCGTCTCTGCCAAAGGCAAATAAAAAAAAAATACAACAACAGATCTCCAAAGATTCAATTTAATCCAGTGGAAGATTTTAGAGTCTCGTGCGTTTTTTGTGCGACTTCCAACATCTCGCATCTCGTGTTTCTTTAAATACCTTATTTTCCATGAGAATAGACACCAAATTAAATCCCCGGTGATGTGTTTGTGTGTGTACAATAAATCCTTGGAATTCTTCGAGTCGCACTCATGATTTGTAGCAAATAGCAAGTTAAAGTGCTATTTATAGGGGGTATTAGAATCATTTAATATATCGAAGAAGATAATTCTACTCTCTCTTTAGGTTGTTGGTCTCTTCTTCCAATTCCCTCACACTCCCAAAAAAAAAAGAGAATCTTGGCTGGATAATCATTAATTATTTTGAGAAAAGGAGAAGATGAAAAGAATCAGTTTCTTTAGTCAAATTGTCGAGCACAACAGGTTTAGTCTTTTTTTTTATCTCGCACTATTTCTTACACTTCTTGGGCTGCTCATGGTAATTCCCCAGCGAAATACCATCAGAGAGAGAGAATCGATAATTGAGGGGTTCCTCCACTCAGTGAATTGTTCTTTTGTTATTATAATATTTTTTATACAGAGCGATTTCCCAAACTCCTAAAGCAAAGTCTTGTTATTTGATTGGATAAGATTTGTTTTCGAAGAGTCATTCAAATTGTGTGTATATTTTGTGACGAGATCTTTGGCTCCATAAACTATTAAGTTTATTATACAGTTGGAAGGTGATAGACTTGAAAAAAATAAATATCAAGTTTTTGTGTACAAAGAATGTGTAATGGAATTTTCAAAGTATTGATATTTAAATTACAAAAGTTATGCCCAAAAGTAGAATCTTATCATAGAATATAAAAATAAAATTTATTATGCAAGTTGTAATTAATCGTTCACAAATTGCATTGGAACACCCAAAAGATTCAGATACATTTTTAATCAGAAAAATAATAATGTGTTGCTCCTGGCATACACAACCTACGAAAGAGCTTTTTCACTTTTTTGCTCTAAGAGGTTGGTCACCAACGCTAAGATGGCGGTGGACACTTGGTACTTATTTTCTCCTTCCCATGCTACCACACTATGCTTTCAAGAGATGTGTACAAGATGCGTACTTTCAAAATGTACAATTGATCAGTAGGGGAATTCTGTAATTTTTGTGGCATTATTACACGTTAGTTTGAAACCTGACAATTTCAATAGAGCTTTTTTCTCATATCACATGTATTTGAAAATGCAATAATTTGATTTTTTAACAAAATCACTTTAATAATATTATACAAATATAGTCTGTTTTGGTTGATTTGTTTAATAAATTCATTGTCATTTGAATTGCTACAAATATCACATATGTGACTTCCGCCATTGTCACATGACAATGTCACGGCTACAGAATCATTTTTCCAAAAAAGCTCTCCTGAGATTTGACCGCAATTTGTCATATGGCATTGCCAGGGTGTTACAGAATTTAAGCACATAAAAAGTAGGTACTTTGTTTGGGTCCTGGTCAAAATCCCAAAAGCCAAAATCCCGAATGGGCCAAAATCTCGAAAGCCAAAAACCCGAAAGCCAAAATCTTGAATGGGCCAAAATCTCGAAAGCCAAAATCTCGAATTCTTAAAAATGTCATAGCTACTTTCGCGATTGCACCCGCGCTTGCTGGAGGCAAAGGGAAATCTGTGTCTTGGGAAATTATTCTAAACATTTTTCCTCCATATAATTTCATCCCTTTCGGGATTTCGAACATTCGGAATTTTGGCTTTCGGGATTTTGGCTTTCGAGATTTTGGCTTTCGAGATTTTGGCTTTTGAGATTTTGGCCTTTTCGGGATTTTGGCTTTCGGGATTTTAGCTGCCACCGCTTTGTTTCACATATGAAATATCAAGATGGCTTTTTATACTCTTCCCTCGATAGAGTGATATTTCAGTTCTTTTTATGCCGTGTATAAATTTAGGGATCTTAAGACCTTTTAGGTTACGAAAATTTCATGAAATCAAATTTTACTTGCTTTTCTTTATCAATACATTCTACATATGCCTATCCCCTTCTCTCTCTCGTAGTCTTCTTCTTCTTTTGGACATCACCAAATTCAATTTAGTTTAACCCTCTAACGGGTAAGACCGCCTCCAGGCGGTCTTCACAAAAATCACATTTACAGCGATAATAAAGGTTTTATTTATTGAATAGTGCTATAGTGTCCTCGGTAATAGTCTTATAAACATCTCATGAAAGCTTGAACTCATTTTGACTCTCGTTTTGTTGCTATTTCCAGTTTTGTGTGACAGGTCAGAGAAAAAGCAACAAAAAATATTTTTGCAAAAAAAATCATTTCCAATTTCCATAAAAATACCGATTTAAAGTTATCTGACTAAAATAAAATTATTTTTTACTGAAAGATATGTCATTCTACTTTGTATATTTTATTTAAAAAATTTTGAAAAAGTAAAAATGTGAATTTTAGAAGCAAAGAGTTTCAAAAAAATTTTATATTTTCTCATCTAGCGCCTAAACTAAAAGAGATAATGAAGAAGGGATAGTTTTTTTCGACTTTATTGGATCATAATTATCCTAGAAAACATTGTTTTAGAACTTTTTTTCGCATATTAAAGAATACACCGTTAGAGGGTTAATCTGATTTCGAGTGAAAGAAGTGCAAAACGTTTGAGAAAGGCAGGGGTATGAATTTTGATTTCATTCAATTTTTTCTGATCTAAATGATGTGCCGGAAGCACCAAAAGTTAAATTTGGTTAGGAAAATATTAGTGGTAGTTAGTAAAATACCTGAGGAATAGCCTAGTACATAATGAACATACAAGATGGTTGCAAGTTAAACTAGAATTTCTTTACTTTCCCGGTGTCTACACACTAGAAGCAATTTTCGTCAAAAATTGCCTTTTTTAAAAAAAATTCTGACGTTTCTGCTTACAAGGATAGGGGAAATTTTCTTTAAAAAGGTATTTTTAAAGAAATTCCTAATAGTGTGAAGAAAAAATTGTAATTTTACTGCTTTTAAAATTCTGGATTTGGTGTTGTTCTATTTATTTTTACTGGTCATCGTGCCAAAAGAAACTATTCAATTCACTTACTTTTGGTTTAAGTGTAGTAACTAAGGCGATACGCGAGAGTACCTGGCAGGAAGCAGAATAGTTCCTTGAATCATTGAGTCATATCTGAGATTCTTTATAATTATAGTTGTGCTAATTAAAATTAATGGAAGCAACGACTTGTATTCTTTACGAAACCAAATTGGGCAAAATTTACTTCCTCTTATTTTAATATTCAATATCAAACTCAAATGATTTAGGGTTGCCACGTGCAATTTTTTGGGGATGTAGTTGGTTTAACAGTGCAGTGGTAGAGGGAAAAGCACTTGTTCAATGTAAAGTTTCGACTTTCTTTGAGTCCTTTCATCATAGAATTCAATAAAACTCAACTGATTTTAAGGGTATCTTCGATATTGGCAACCCTACGTCCGTTTGAGCAATACAACTTGCAGACTGAAATTTAGCTTCCTAAAAGTGCGCAAAAATTTCCAGAAAAGTGTAAAACTGAAATCTCACCATGAAATTCAATAATCTTGAATCATATATCCACTGCGGGCAATGTCGCAAGAGTGAGAAACCCTTGGGTGGCGGTATGGAAAAAAAAGAGATACACATGAATAAACGAATGAATTGCCTTGGGGCCATTGAAACGAGGCTCTTTTTTACATATTTTTATACACAACATTTAATAATCAACATCCAACGTGGACAGTGTTTTTATTTATTAACCCCTCAGAGAAAGTTTTCCAATTCACTCTTTTCGCCAATGAAAGTTTTCTTATAAGTGCGGTGTTGTGTGTTTAAAACATGTGCTCTTTGAGAGCTCCCTATTTTGCCAATTTGTGCGAATTAAATGCTCCTCTTTTTGTCGGCATGTTCTCTGTGCAACATTTTTTTTGTTGTTGATTCTTCTTGATGCAGATAATGGGACTAGACACACCAAATGGTATATTTATGGCAAAAAAAGACGAAGAAATATGAAAAGGGAAAATTGGCTGCGAATTAATTTACCATCGCGATTTTAGCACGAAAACTCTTGCTATATGGTTTATTTTTCTTCTTTTTTTTCACTTTAAACTCCAAACGGAAGACTTTTGCAACAAAACCTACAAAATAGAGCATAAGTGGGAAGAGGCATATGAAATACTAGAGGAAGTAGATTGTATATAGAAAATGATATTTTCTCTGATGATTTTTCCTTTTTGTATTTTGTTATTCTTTGAGGTCAGTTTTCAACAGTTGAAAATTTTGCACCGAAGCACCATTTGCCTCTTGATCGATTCAGACACGCAAAGTGCATTTTGCTTGTTTCTATTCTCGATATTATTTTGATGTTTTGGAGGGAAGTGTCTGGGCGAAGGAAACTTTTAATGGAGTTGGCAGTTGGTGCTCCAGAAGAGCCGACATTGAAAATAATACTAATAGTGGGGCTTCTTTTTTTTCACGCTCAAAAAAACCCCATTTATGGAATGTGGCTTCGATCCCATATCGCGATAAACTATGGCAATTAAATTTTAAAGTTCCGAGGATAAATTAATTGCGATTTCGATGTGGTTATTATATTGCTGTTTTGCAAAAGAGGAAATTACTAATTTTGAAGTTAAAAAGTGCAATAATTTTGAAGTAGGAAGACATTTGGGGCCATATGTAAAGTTGATAAATTTCCCGCCACTTGTGTTCAATAAAATTTATTTTGAGTTGAATTCTCAATTTGAAGCGGACAGATCAAGTGAGAAAACCACTCTGTTTTATTGCAAAAGGAGTTGTTCAATTTATTTCCTCTCCAATTCACTCTTATTTCTCCATCCTTCCTTGTGGCCATATTATATATACATATAATGGGGTGCAATGGTGAAGGAAGAGAAAAGAAAGTTGATCCAGTTAGTTGGTAACAGTCAAAGTTGTCTGCATATTAATCATAATGATATTGTTATTAATGAGATATACAGCAATAACTCGATAATTTCATCATTTTCCCATCGCACAGTGTGGAATAAATATTGCATAATTTCTGTGACTTGGAGGAATGTCTCTCCATTGGGAGAGTTGCTCAACTCGCCAATATGGCATTTTAAATTTTTTAGTTATTTTGATTTGAGAAAGAGAGAGACACTCAATCTCTGTAAGATATATCTTTGGTGTATATGAAAAATTTGTTTCGCCTAATGAGGTACTGCAAAAATTGCATATGTTTATATGAATAAGTTTCCTATGAGTTCTCTATAATACACCTCTCGATGACTCTTCTCAATGGCGTTTTTATGCTTCAGGGAGGTGGAAAAGAATGCTGAGTAGCTGTGGCTTCTCGATAATTTCTCAAATGCTACAATTAGCACGATAGCGATACATTCTTGGAGGCATATAGATATTTAGCCTCAAATGCAAGAGGGGGGAAGTACAGAACAAAAAGTCAACTATTTCTTATCTCAAAGAGTGTGCAAATAAAATTACTGCCATAGAGAGTGCGCAAAGTGTTATAGGATTACTCTATGTAAATTGTAAAGTAAATCAAACAGTGTTGGAGCAAATGGGGGGCTTTTATTAGAATTTTAACACAAAATATATTTTTTATCTAGACAAGTTTACAATCAAGAAGTTCAAGTTTCTCCCACTCTAAGAGACCAAAATCTTAAATTTATTTAGTATGTCTTTTTTTCATAATTGAAAAATTCTTCTCGTTTAAACGAAAAATACTTTATTTTGGCCAGTTTTTTGGGTAGAAAAACTTAGGTATTTGTAAATAAGAAATTCTTCCTTATTTCGTATCAAGAATGCGTAATATGTGTAATATGTTAATACTCTTATGATTCTGGCGGAAAAAGAATTTTCCAACCCCTACCATCTATCAAAGAAAGCGATACAAGATCATAGGATCAAGAATATACTCAAATACCTCTTGTAGAGTTTTATTTCAATTTTTTAAGGTTTTACCAATAATTGCTTCAAGGGAATCGATGAAGTCAAATAAAGGTCTATACAAGTAAGAACTTTTTTTATGGCTAGGACCATGTGATTCCTGTTCTTCAATCTAAAGGCAATTGAGGATGATTGCGAAGGGAACAAAGGACCTGCTTTCTCAAAGAATCATTATAGGGGAAAGTACTCTCCCTTAGAATGTTCATGCCTTCGAATACTGTGATTTTCTTTTACTTTTCTTAAGAGATTTTCATATGATTGTCGCATAATTATAAATAATTGATAATAAGTTAGCTAATATTTAATAGAAATGTTTAAATCTCTTAGGAAAACTTAAAGAAAATTCACATTATTCGAAGGCATGAATGTTCGAAGGGAGAGTACTTTCCCCTACAGGGTGTCAGAAAAGTTTGCGTAAAAGACATGAAAGAATCATTACTTGATCATAATTCTTCTTCATCGTGTCGAAACATCACACAGTTTTAGCCCAGAATTGGACCACGTCTAGAGCATTGTCATTAATTTGCATTTAAAATATTGTTGTAGGTACAACTTGTCGGACATGTCGGACAGCTGTAGAAATGCTTTACAGTTTGTTGCTGTCCGCATTCACATAAAGTTATCAATTATAGTTATCAACTATGATCAAGTAACTTGATCATAATTGATAACCATTGCTAATCTTCTATAACTTCAATGCTCTTGACTCAATTCCTCTCAAATAATCCTAAACCATTGCAGAAGTATGTTTCCGGAAATTTTTTCAAAATATACTTCTAAAGCTGCTATTGCTTCTTCATTTGATTGAAACGGAGGAATTTCTTTACATTTCTGGACAAAGAGAAGTCGCTGGAAGTCAAATCTAGCGATTTCGACGGATAACCAAAAAATTTGTAATTCGAATATATGAATCATCTGCATGTCGATATTGCCGAAACGCCTTTGTGAGCAGGTGCTTTGGTTTGTTGAAAAGGATTTTTTAAGATAAAATTCAGGTTCAGGGAACCCTTTTAATTTTAACCGATGTTTAAAGTTTTATTTGCTTTGGGACCGAATATTCAGCTTGAGACCATTTTCTTAAAATTCTACCGTTTAATAATGCTTTTTGCGAACTTTTTAGACAAATGAGACAAACTGTAATACGGGCTTCAGATCTAAGTTTTATACGGGTTTCACACCTAAGTCACAGCCATATGGCTTAACTGCTATAATTTCTTGAAAGTCAAGATATTTTGGAAAATTTAATCTAGAATTGGACTATTAAGGACGAATGACCTATTAGATTCTTAAAAAGAAATAAAATTGATCGCCATTCAGGATTCTGAGACCTTCGGGAACTAGGCTAAAGCTCTGGTCTGAAGACCGCTTTAGCTTTATATGACTCATCTACTCTAATTTATTATCAATTAAGATTTTTTGGAAAAATAAAATTACCTATTAGATTCTGAAAAAGTAATAAATTTGGTTGATATTTGGGATTTTGTAACCCTAAGGAACTGGGTTAAAAAAAACCTCTAGTGAGAAAACCGCTGAATTGTTGTTAGAAATGGGATCGACAGTAGCCCTCCTTGCGCCCGCCAGAATTATAACAGAATTTTCATATAGATATTTGTGGCTGCAATAAAGGATGGGATAGTTTCACGTGAATCATTATTTCTTTTTATAATTTTTTTTTTAATTCTTGTTGGTCTTTCCCACTCAAACTATTTAACAAAGAAAATGACCAGTGATAAGCCCAGATAAGCTTATGGTAGCTGAGATTCTTTACAGGTGACCTCGAAATGCATGCAATTCGGGGTGTTTGCAACTCGGAATGCGTAAAGAATCACGTCGAGCCAATTTTATCCATTTTGACCGACAAGAACAGTTTACTCGACGCGATTCTTTACCCCCAAAAATTCAACTCACAATCGAATTTTCACGCATTCCGAGTTGCAAGCACCCCGAGTTGCATGCATTTCGAGGTCACCTGTAAAGAATCTCAGGTACCATAAGCTTATTTGGGATTATCACTGTTTTTTTTTGTAAATATGTATATAAAAATATTGTTGACTTATCTTTCTTAACATAGTTACAAGAAAGTTCAGTAGGTAAGGTAAAGTTAGTCCATTGAAATTGGATTTTCTTATTTTAGAAAGGAGTGTGATAGGAAACAATAATATTACTTCTTTTCACGGACTTTACATTCTTGTACTTATAGGGGAATGTAGGCATAGTTCGCACAGAGCGAACCTTTAAACGATGCGAATTTTCCCTTTGTTTGCATAGAGCTGACTTACAATTTCTCACCTTGTTTCATGAGCTTAATAATTAACTATCTTATGGCTAAGAAATGACGAACTAGGTCTTTGCAAACAAAGAGAAAATTTGCGTTGTTTGAAGGTTCACTCTGTGCTAACCATGCCAACATTCCCCTATGTTCGAGAAAATATTTCATTGACTGTTCGACGGGAAAACATGTGATAAGAAACTGTATGATTAATCTCAAAATTGTAAATAGTGAGGATAGTGATAATTATTGTCTGGGCCGGCAAGATCGGAAAAGAAAGGAAAAAATGGAAGGAAAAAACGTATTTTTTGCAACCTAAAGATTTTAACGCACTTGTAAAAGGGCGCTCAATGGGTCAAGCAGTAGAGCACTCGCTCTATGATGCGACAGCTTGGTCGTTTCTTTCTCCTGCAAAAATAAAAGTGAAAAAACAGCTATGTTTTGGTCTTTTAATTGACACTCCCCCCTTAATAAATTTTCAGATAACATAAGTCACCTATTTTCGTATTTCGATAAATTTTCAAAATTCTATTATTTTATGATTGATTAGCATAACTTTTTTTAAGTAAAGGACTACAAAATGGATTTATTGTTCATATTTTTGTGAAACAGATTTGCCCATCATTCAGAAATTAGAATGACAAGGAGTCAATTCAGAAAAAAAACATATTTTGAAAAAAAGAATGTGAGAGTTACGATTTTTTCGATGTTGGTTCATATAAATTGTATTGTTCCTCGTATAAATTGGTCCCTTGTATTTTGCAAGGAGTGATTTGATTTATTTTTGATTCGAAATTTAATTTACAGAATCCTCAATGTACAATTGTTCTAACTGGATTTATTTATCTGCAATTAGGATTCTCTGCGAATAAAATAGTTATATTATAAAATTTTTATTAAATTTAATATTGCTGACATTCGGTGTCTAGATGTAAACAATTAATTAGGGTAAAGTGGTACAAGTTGGACAATGCAATGGTACAATTTGGACAGTGTTTTTTTTCTTGATAAATTTAGCACTTCATTTTTATTTGTATATTTTTAATGCTTTAGTTTTATAAGTTGGTTCCTTGTGCTTAAAACTAAATTTTGTACTGTATTTATCAAGAAAAAAGCCATGTCCAACTTGTACCGACGGATTGTCCAACTTCACTGAGAAAAAAAAGAGGGTGCGATTAACTTTTTTCCTCATAACTAACACTTTTTAGGTGTAAAAATATATCAACATTTTTAATGTTAATTTTACACCTTTTTAAGGGTAAAATTAACATGAAAAAGGGTAACTTTAACCCCCAATATACCTAAAAAGGGTAATATTTATACCGATTTTGTATCAATACTGCAGGGTAAAATTAACATTTCCGGAATGTTACTTTAACTTTTTCGGATTTTTCTCAGTGTTGTAACACTATGTCCAACTTGTATCACTTTACCCTATTCACCTTTATAAGAACAAATCCTTACGGCGTTATCACACTTGCAACATTAAAATTTTAATGTGATTCACATTAATTGTCGCTTGTGAGCATCCAAATATGTTATTTGTGTCTTTGAGTCACTTAATATTTGCGGTTTTTCTATTTATTGAAAAAGATGTGGATTTGGCCTGCAAAAATAAGTTTAAATTTACCTAAAGCATAAATATTTTTCACATTAAAAAATTAAAGAGAAAATCACATTAATTTTTCGCATTAATGCTATAAATCAATTTATGTCCAAATTTTGCGGGCCAAGTCTACCTCTTTATCAACAAATAGATCAAATTTTGAATATCAAATGATTCAAACACACAAATTACACATTTGGACTCTCACCAGCAACAATTAATGTGAATCATATTAAAATTTTAATGGGCAAGCAAGTGTGATAACACAGTTAGACAATAGCTAATTTTATTTAATCTCATTCGTTACTATAGTTTCCTATTGGTTGCAATTTTGTTATTTAAACATTTAACATAAATATTTGAATGCTCTAACATTTTCCATCTAAAACCCCATAATTGCATTTCTGAGAATTTCAAATAGAGTGCTCTGTAAGCAAACAATTGTATTTTCAATGGTCCCAAAAAGCCCATTGATTTCATATCCGGTCCAATGACTTGAACAAGTTGTTATCAGGAGAAAATATTTATCTAAATTTTTACACATTTTTTTTTCTTCACTTGCCACAAAAGTTAAAAGTTCTATGACGTTTCTTTTGATAAACAAAAAAAAAATTGAGGAATGCAGCACAGGTAGAAGAATGTTGTCAGGAAAGGTATTTATTAGAAAATATTTATATTTTCAATAATTTTCTCTTTAAATTATTTCTCATCATAAATCTTTGTTTTTAGAAAATGAAGATGGGAGAATGGGGAAATATGCATTTTAGAGACTAATTTAACCATGTCTCTTGGTCTAATAATAAAATTCTCAGTAAGAGTGTATATTTCAAAAGTTGGAATAAGAAAAGACTTTCAGAAGAGAGAGAGAAAGTCAGAAGAAAATATGCTGCAATTATTGTCAAATGGATTATTAATGAGGAAGATGCAATGTGAGAAATCAGTAGCGAAGAATTTTATAGTTTTGCTGTAGTTTTTTTTTTCTCTCTTAGTTGAGATTTATGACGTAAGTGAAATCACTAACTTTTTGTTTCTCTTGTAGACTGTTCAGACATCATCACCGTGGAGGAGTCATCCGGCATCGGGGTTGCCAGTAAAGAGTATGGAAGGAACAGAAATTTTATCAAATGGCGCCACGAAAAATCGCAAGTGGTCACTTGGTGGTTTTTTTCGGCGAAAGAAGAAGGATTTGGAATCGGAATCGAGTTCGGAGGAGGATAGAAAGGCGGGATTTTCACCACAGAAACGCAAGAGCAAGGATAAGAGGAAGCGATCGAGTAAATTAATTGGGGCATTTGATCATATTGTTGTACCGCCAAATGTGCGTAGGGAATCGGTGGAGAAGATGCTTCCGGTTCAGCAGACGGGATCGCTGGATCGAAGGCTGAAGGGACATAGGAGAAGTGGTCCAAAGGGTGAAAATGGAGAGTCATCGAGTGATGAGAATCTCAGTTATAATTCACTACAATCCAGTGGAATTTGTCGTTTTCGTAGTGATGATAGTTTGACAAATCAAAGTGGCGGATCCACGGGAAATAGGAAATCACGGTCAGCGAGGACGGAGAGGTACTTGAAGAGGCGATCAAGGGATGAAGAGGGATCAAGTCCCAATCAGACGATTTATGGTGGGAGATGGAAGACACAGCCGATAATGTACAGTTCTCAGTCCATTGACACTCCGCCAATGAATCATGTGCGTCATCAGGCGAGTTTACAGAGCTCCTCGAGTCTCACTCACGTACCTCCGGTGAGATTCCTCAGCAATGGCCTCATTGTGCCGCCTGAAGCGCCAGCCAGACCGGTAAATTTGGCGAAAGTGAGCGCTGATCGACGCAGCTTCAGCTATGACAACTCGATGAATCGCATTTCACCGGAGACACACCTCAAGAGTCCCCCGCCATTACCACCACCGCGAGATCCACAGAGGCGGCTCAATGTCTATGTGGAATCACGTCCAATCTCGTATGCCTTTGACCGACCCGCCGTGCCGGAACCCGTGTGGACGGAGATGGGTGAGAGGTGTGTCAGTGACAATAGGCTCAATGTACCACAAGTAGCTCCAAGGCGTCCGGCTTCTGTGCAGCCGGCGGACAATGGGCCAGTCTGTAGGCGTTTTATCACACGAAGGGACCCAAATGGACTGACCAATGATAAAAATAATAACATGGAGACACTATCAATGGGATCCTACAAGTACTTGACGGATTCCGCACCAAGATCCCGTCGACCGATTCAATTGGTGTCCGATACTTCTGGATTGTACGGGAATGCAGGCAAAATCAGGGATGAAATGCGCTTGAGTCAAACTCAGAGTGCTACGGATTTTTGGAGGAGAATTGATGAGGATGCATCGAGGAATCGCAGTCAAGAGGCTCCTCTTCTTAAGCCAAAAGTTCTCAAACCTAAATCCTATCGATATGACGTGCCTGTGCCACAAATTGTAGATTTTCTCGATGACAATCGCAATAGGGTGAGTTCCTTGCCCAATCACTATGGGAATAAGTATGAGCAGCATGTGGCAAAGAATATCAGTGGACAGAGGATGAAGCCCCTGGAGATGACAGCTACTGTGGTTACGCAATCCTTCCCCCGAAGAATTCCACCTGAACCACCGGCCAGGAATAGTAGCTCAGCTTCAGCCGGACGGAAGTCTGCCAATCTCGAGGAGGCCATTAATGAACTCGAAGAGATCTACAAGAGTCTCAAATTGGGTGATGAAAGTCTACTGGATCGAGCAGAAAGGAGGGATATTCCTACTCCTCCGGACTTTTCAAAAATCCGTGCAGCTGACTATGATGATGATGATGAGGACGAGAATCAAGGAGAACCAGACATTGTCAAAGATGATGTGGCTTATAGGAATTTAAAACATGCAAATAGTATACCTAAAGTAATCGAACCTACGCCATTTGGAATCCCCATGGGACCTATTCCACCCTCACCAGGGACAGATTACCTCAAATTTGCTCCGCCTGGTGATAGGAAATCACCCAAAAAGTCACCTGATCTAGTTTCTGATGATCTGGCGTATCGGAATCTCCGGAAAGACACGACTAATGGAAAGAAATCTGAACATTATGTTGTTCCAAAGCAAAAAAATCGGCCTACTAGGACAATGTCTGCGAATATTTACAATCTCATCCAGAGGGATGCAGCTAAACCTTCGGGTGGGAGGATTGAAGATTACCTGGCTCTGGACAGAAAGCCAGCTATACATCTAACCGATGTCAGTGATGAAGATGTGCCTTCGACGGTGTTTGTTTTGCGTAAACCAACTCCTTGCCGTCCGACAAATTACAAAAATGGAGCAGTGTTCAATCTACCTTCAACATTGAACACTCTCTCACCTACAACTGCAGCCAGTAAACCACCAATCCCGTCCATCAGGAAGAGTGTGAGTCCGGATGTGAAAAAACTGCAGGATACTGAGATGGAGGATGCATTGAATGCTCTAGCGAGAGAAGCAAAAATTACAAGTGAAAAATTAGGTAGAGATTTGATGGTATTGCGCCGTGAAGCAAAGTCCGGAAGTGAATTTTCATCTTCTGACCAGCCAAAGGTAGATCTTGAGAGGGAGAAAAAAGAGGAGGATATTGAGGAAGTTTCCAGGGCAGCTAGACTCTGTGAGGAGATTCTAAAGGGTGTAGTGCACGATGTAAAGAAGTTGGAATCTCCAGAAAAAGTCCTGCAGAGCAGTCGATTGCTACATGAAATTGGGGAGGCTTCGAAGGCTGTCAAAGCGTGTGAGAGGATGCTCAAAGATGTTGTTCAGGATACGCCTAAGAAGATGCTAAAAGATGAAAAATTAATACATGATATCAATGAAGTTTCTGCAGCTGTGGCAGGATGTGAGAAAATTCTGAAGGAAGTGGTAAAGACAACTGAAGTTACCCCAAAAGTTTCTGAGGAGAAAAATCCGCCAAAAATGGAGAGTTTAATGGAAGATCTTCAGCCAGATGCAAAGAAATTGAGTGCTTTGACAGAAAAGGCCATGGAACAGCTAAAAATTCTCAAGGAGGAAGATACTCAGGGACCTGACTATGATAATCTCAATCCGGAAATAGTAGGAAAAACAGAAGAGATTAAAGAGGAAGTTAAAGATGTGGTCCAAGAGGAAATTAAGGAGAAAAAAGTAAAGAAGCAGAAACAAATGGAGGAAGATATTGAGAGAATGATGAAAGAATGTTCAGAATCAGTTCCTGAAGCTGCAGCAAAGTCTAACGCTACATTCAGTGACCTAACAAAATTAATCCGGGAAAAGGTGACGGAGGAAGAGGAGGCCAAAGTTGAGGAGAGTGTTGATCAAGTGGATTCAGACAAGACACCGTATTCGTCACCGGTGGAGGAGGAGATTGTTGAAAGGAAAACTCCGCATTTTGTGCAACAGACAACTGTGGATTCGCCATCGCCTCCGCTAGAGCTCACTCCACCTTGTATGGATGATGAGTCTCAGTACAATTCATCGGAGGAATTGGCAATGATCTTTGGCATCAGTCAGTCCAGTCAGAGTCTCAATCAGCTTCCGGAATCGGGTGCAACAACAGGTAATTCGAGTGTCTGTCGGCGAAATGTTACAGTGACACAATTTGAGACAATTCATGAGTCACCAGATGAAACTGGGAATGTGGAATCCACAGAGGATCCACAACCTGTTGACTCAGAATCAGATGGGGTGGTGAAAATGAATGGGAAGGAGACGGAGAGAGCGCGAAATCCCAGTAATAGTTCCTCCAACTGTAGGGCATCCCACAGTGCACGTGGCAAAGATTGTCAGGGAAGCCTCATTGCACCACAACACATTATTGTGGCTTGCACTTTTGGACTCGCTAATTACGATGTCATCACCTATTTAGCCATTTTAGCCGCTATTGTCTTACTAATTGCATTTATAGTGATTTAATTTGAGAGCGCCACTTTGAGTCTCACACGCCAAAAACAGCGTGGAAGTGTAATCAGCTCATCTGCACAGTGATGGAAATAATTATGGGATCAACAAGTATAGAATTGGAATGATATTTTTATAATTCTGGGAGTATCTCCCAAACAGCTAATATCAAATTTATTATTTAGAATTTTTGCGCCTTTATTTTATAGCAATTGAATCTATAATTATTCTCACCACTGACTGTAGATTAAATTGAGTTAATTTCTGTATGTAATTTCTAATCAGTTATAGTTGTATTGTTTTTGGAATATAGTTCTTAGTCCTATCACTTCCTATTTTTTTTTTGTTTGCTATCATCATTCTCTTATTTACTAGAGAGGTTATTTGGAAATGTGAGGTTATGTTGGAGGTAACCTAAAACAAGAAAAATGATTTTAAATGGTTAAAATTCTAAATATGTTTGAGTAAACCATTTTAGAATTATATTTTTTTTAAACTTATTCTGGTCAAATTGCAATTTGTGAAACTTGCAACAGCATGAAAAGTTTTTAGGTTAGAATTTATTGTGTTCCTTATAAGTAAACTACGAAGATAGAACTTGATACATTTTCAGTTATAAAAATTAAGTGTCGGAAATCAACAGAATTTGATGTACTTCTCTTTGCAATAATCGCATTTCTTTTACGCTAAAAAAAACTTCTGGATTTTTCTTCAAAAAATTCAACTGATTAAGAGAAGAGCACTAGCGATCAGCAGTTAAAAAATAGTATCTACTTTTTACAATTTAACTCTTATAAGAAAGCACCCGTCTGACACAGGGTAAGGGGGCCCAGCGTTGAGCCATTAATTAACACTCAGATTTAGGAACTATTTTAGCCCTCATCGGCAAGATCTGAGTGGTAGGACCGAATTAAGGATTGGATTTTGCCACGTATATCAATGGCGGTGGAATGAAACTGTCAATTGCATACCCTGTAGGGGAATTCTGTAATTGTCGTGGTATTGTCACGCGTGAGTTCGAAACCTGACAATGCCATTCGAGCTTTTTTGTAATATCATATGAGTTCGAAAATACAATTCATTGAATTTTTAATGAAATCCCTTTACTTGATGATTTTATGAAAATACAGTGCGTCTTGGTTGATTTGTTTAACAAAATTGATTGTCATTTGAATTGCCAGAAATCTCAAATATGTGACTTCTGACAATGCCACGTGACCTGAAATGGCAATGTCACGGCTACAGAATCGCATTTTCGAAAAAGCTCTCCTAAAATTCGAACCCAATTTGTCATAATGGCATTGCCAGAGCGTTACAGAATTCCCTTCCTGATTTCACTTTCGAATTTTATACAAACGATAGAAGCTACAAAGATAGTGATATATTTTAATTAATCAGTATGAACGATTTAACACTTTAGTAAAGCAAAAACAATTTTGTAAAAAAATTCTCTCCCAAAAAATACTCACGAAAAAGAAAGAAAAACACGTATTTGACGGTTGAAAACTTATTTATTGTAATCACTGAAACGCATTGCCGCATATTTATTATTATTAATAAAAACAATAAAATCACTCACAATCTTTGTGCAAAATTTAAAAACAAAAAAAAATCTTTTGGAAAATATTCCATCTTGTCACTGACAGCTGAGCAACACAGCCGGCAACATAATTTTCTTAGTTCCGTTGCTCACCACCATGAACGCAAAACAGTGTCCTTCGCGTATATTTAGTAAAGTGTATTTTCTATGGGACCTTCTTAAAAGTAAGGTATGAAAGACAGGGGTTGGTTAATTGAGGATATAATCCAGGCTTACCTGGTCAGACGGCGTCAGACACCTGATTAAATTCGTGACGATCCGAGGTGCAAAGTACATAGTTGCAATTACATCAATTTTTTTTAAAAATTAATTTATTGAAAAGGCGTGGCAAAGCGTCCTAGGCTTTGCGAAATGCTCGAACTCGTAACTTAGATGCTATACCGCAAAAGTACTTTCGCATCATTTATCGCTTACCGGTTCACAACCGATTTGAACCGATTCATAAATCACTCAAAAGATCCCCCAAAACAGTTTTAAAAGTAGTAGAATTGATTTTCAGATGAAATTTTTTTATTGGTTATGAAATGGTTCATTGCCGGTTCAAAACCGATTGGAACCGATTCAGTTTTATAGGAAATTCCAAGGCCTTTCCAATGAGACCAAACATGACCCCATTCGCTTGATAAATGCGCTCCCTAGAGCCTTTTTAACTTTTGACCTTGAAAAACCGTTATTAGGAATGATTCAATGGTATTTTCGTCTAAGGACGAAATGTCCGCCTCTGTCATCGCTAAAACATATCCAAAAATGAAAAAAAAAAATCGCACGACGTGTTTTCGAGCAATCCCGAAAAATCATAGTTTTGGGGGAGAAGGGGAGGGATGGGAGGAAAATGAGGGGCATGTTAACGATCCTTGGGTCGATTTATGGGGGGGTTCTCCGAAGGGCCCAAGTCGCTATCTCTAATCGTTTGACCTCTAGAACTGGTGACAACCGGACGGACAGACGGACAAACAGCGTGACGACATTTTTCAGAAATCGTCTGAAACAACGTGAGGATTTGTTCAGAAAAGTCGTCTCCGGGGGGTGGAAGTTGGAAATTTTGGGGGGTGAAAAAATTGAGGGATCATTATATACTACCCTCTTCGTGGAGTTCGAGAGTAAAAATTAAAAATTCAAATGCTCAGATATATTTAAATGGATCATTAATATACCAATTAGCGTACAGAAAAATTCCAAACAGTATTTTGAGGCTTAATTTTCAACTAAATATCGAGCATGTCTCTTAACATTGCGATCCGGGGTGCTCTTCTCTTAGAAACGGGAATCTGAAACCATTTGTTTAGCATTCTAATAATAGTACTTCGTTATCTGCCATTTTTAAAGTGTGTGAGGTTATAATCTCAAAATCAGAGGTTAGAAAATTTTGTGCTTTTTCTCAAATGAAATTTGTAGTTGAATTTGATGTATTTTTATCTGTAGAAATGTATTTACTTCTGCCCATGATAATAATAATTATAAAATCAATAAATTCTTCCTTAGAAATTTTAATGAATTCTAACCCGGGAGACTTTTCTAATTTTTGAGGTTAGCGTACATTCAAAAAGTGGAAACATGGCATTATTTTTTTTTCGATTTTAGGCCTTATCTAACCTCACATTCCAGATTTATTTATTTTGGTTAAATAAGAGAATGGTGGTATTAATGTCCCAAAAACTAATCACAAGCAAAACTGAGAATGTGTGAAGCTACAAAAGAATGTTCTATTGAAAAGATAAGAAATAATTATGTATGAGGAATATCTGGTTACCATTTTTACCTGTGCATTGAAAGTGAAAAAGAAAACTATAACAAAAGAAGAAAAGAATAATTGAATGTTTTATTTGATGTAGAGTTAACTAGACTGCATTATGTGCCAATGATTGTTGATTTGTTTATTACTCTCTTATTCTAATTTAATCATATTGTAATACACTTTATATTTTTTTTTCTTGGAAAAGAAATAATTTCTATGATTTTGGCCTTACCATTACATTAATAGAAAAAAATGATGCTTTGGAAGGAGGATTTCTTCCATTTATAACTACAATATTATATTTTTGTTGTGTAAAACAGAAATTCTGCTTGTTTGTAATGTTTTTTTTTATTATTATTTTTTTTTTTGAAACTATAATATTGATTTGTACAAATTAATAAATGAACATTAAGTGATTCAACATTAATACTGCATTTTCTTTTCTACCCATTTTTTTTTGTTTTACTAAAAACAAATCTTGTGTGCATTCTTTTGAAACACTAAAACAGATCCCTCTAATACTATTTTTTGGTCGTTTTTCCTTTCATTACACTTTCACGTGGAAATTCGATGCATGATATGGCTGTATCGATTTCATGGCGGAATTCTCTATTTGTTTTTTCTCTAACTGTGTGCGGAAATAAAGCCCAGTGTTATTAAAACAAAATCTTCAGCTTCTCTGTCCGAGTTTTTTGTTGATTCTTTCTGCAATAGAGGAAAAAAATAATGAAAATTGTGTAGTTTGTATTTGCACTGCACCTGATACACCAAAAAAAAAGAACTCGATAAAAAAATATTTACATAAATTCATGAAAAATTGTCAAAATTTAATTTCAGATTTGTATTATATCTTATTTGGAAAAGACTTTGTGAAAATTCGCATAATATAAACCCTCTGAAAGTGTCTCGAGATGAATTTAAGCAAAAACAAAAAATTAAATGATCTCTTTAGTAATCTGTTGGCTAACCCTTTTGTATTATCGTATTATAGGTGTTTTGTAAATGCAGATTACTCACCTTCCATCTGCCTTCAGAGACAAGGTAATAATTTTGAGAACTTTTTCTCTATTTTGCTGTTTTTTTTTATTATCATTGTTTGTTCATTGTGAATATAATTTTCTCGTCACGCTATCACTCTATATATATTTCTCAAAATCACCCTCTCTTAAAAATATTGTATTTACCAAGCATTGTCAGTTACAGCTTAAGGTTTAAGTGCAAATCTCATAGAGAAAAACCGGCTTTAAGTGTAATTTCACAGGCGACATCTTGTGCTGTATAGCCCGAAATAATAGGGGAGCTAAAGAAAATGCAGGGTTGACGAACCGCGCAAACATTGTAATACAGAAAAAAAAAACATCATAGCCCCATTTAGTTATTCCGATGAGAATAGGAAAGTACCCTCAATTTAGCATCAATCTAAATAATGTGAGCAATTTTCACGAGCAACACCTGATTTTTCTGCTGACACACGATTTAATATTAAAATTCACACATATGCAATTCTAACGCTCAATCATCAATACCAATACAATCAGAGCTGAATGCAATATAGATTAGAGATAGAAAAAAATGGATTTTGCACTGTGGAGTTGCAGTGGGTTTTGGGATCATGTATATTTAATGGAATTATTGGGGGTCCCGGGATTATGCAAATTACACAATTAGGGGAATGTAGTCATGATTCGAACACAGTGAACTTTCAAACCTTCCCATGTATCCCATATGTTTCTAGCGTGCCGAAAAAAATTTGGAGTTTATTAGATGTGTTCTGTCATTGTGGAATGAATTAGCAATAAATACAAATATAAATTAATAGTCAACTTAATATTGAATAGGCAACCGAAAACCCAAAATTGGCAACCTACGTAGTTTTGGAGATATCTCGTGAAATATGTACGAAAACAGGAAAAAATGTACACTAAAAGTGGTTGCATTTTTCAGAGCTAATGTCACCCCCTTGCTTCAAACAGTGCGAAATTTTCCCTTTGTTTGCAAAGAACTGGGGTGGAATGATCACTTATTGAAACTATCGAATAGAGCTCTCCTTGGGGTACTTTGAGCTGTGGGGCTAGATTGTTATACGACCTTTTTGCCTATTTCTAAATGAAGCTGGCCCTTACAGTTATTTTATTTAGATCCACAATTGTTGTCTATCCTAATTACATCATGTTAAAACCCAGTTTCCTTTAGAAATAGGCGAAAACTCGTATAACAATGTAGTCCCACATGTCAAAGTAGCCCCACCTCCCCCTATCGATAAATCTGTGTCCGTTAGATTTTACTGAATGACGACTTCTTACGCAGAATTGGACTATTTTTTTTTACCCAGGGGCCCATCAAGCCTAATAAAAAGTGAAGCTATTTTTCAGCTTTCCTTGTAAAAATTTTGCATATATTGCACCGCGACTTAAACAAATTTGCTAGTAGTTCTTGTATTATTTCGGCGAACATTATGAAATATGTATTTTTAGATAGCTTTTTATGCACGATTTCGAAATATGTCAGACCGATAAGTCAATGCTCTTTAGGAAAAAACTTGTCAATAGTCTTCAGTGCTTCTATGTAAAAACGTATAGAAAAATGAAATGTTGATAGGCCCCTGTTTGTATACCATTCTTAAAAGAATGTGAGTGTTTGTAAATGTCTATATTATCTACAAAAAGTGCAGATATCACCTCAATTTTTCAGAATCGAAAGTCGATATGCTGTCGAAATTGAGTTATCCTGTCACTCATGGTTTGCCGTTTCTTTTCGCCTTTCATGAGTTTAATTATGATCTACCTTATGACTTAGGGAAAATTATCAACGTTTGAAGGTTTACTGTGTGCGACCCATGCCTTCATTCCCCTATACAGTTTTGCCTACCATTGACAGCTATTTTGTGAAATAATTTCTAAAATATCCCTAAAAGCATGCAAATATTTTTACGTGATAAATTTGAAAATAATTTTTGATGAATAGTTAACGCCAGACATTGGCAGAAAAATTGGCGTCAGAAATGTATTTGCATATAAGGGAAGAGCACCCCGGATCGGAATGATAAGAGTTATTATTTTGTTACTATTTGGCTTTTTTGTGTATGCTAATAGGTATATTAGTGATCCATTTAAGTATATCTCTGCATTTGAATTTTAAATTTTTACAATAAATTAATAAAAATAGATGTAATTGCAACTATGTATTCTATACCTCGGATTATCGCGAATTTAATCAGGTGTTTCACGGAAAATTGGTTTTATAATTTAAATCTGGACTAATTTACTGCATTCTTGTCCGAGTTAAATGGTAAAACGTGGCTAATAATTTTTAAAAATTGATTTGAATTGGTGCAGTAATATGGTAATAACCTGACGATCCGAGGAACAGTGCCGATAGCTGGTGCTCTTCCCTTATTACAGTGTTTCTGTAATTTATTCGAAAGAAATCTGATGTGCATAATCCTGTATGGCCTTTATACAATTTTGCTTATCATTAGGAGCTAATTTGTGAAATAATTTTATAAATACCCCTAAATGTATGCTATATGTTTTGGTGTGGTTATAGGATTTTTTGAGCTAGAGTCAAAAATTGGCTAAAAAATTGGCGCTAGAACTATTTTTCCTAGTGTATGCTAATTCTCGCGGTTCATAATGCCATTTCGCGCGATTTTTTCAGTTTTGAAAATGTGCACAATACTGGGTCCCTTATAATAACTTATACTACGGTCCATTTTTTTTAGTGCATTTCCTAATAAATTGCAAATTTCGGTCGTAACGTGTTTTATCTAATTGAGGTTTTGTAAAAAAAAAATAGAAAAAAGGTAAGCAGTTTAGATTTGCGCTGGGTAAAATTATTTTTCTAGTTAGTTTACAAGAAAGCCAAAATTTTAAGAAAGTTTCATTTTAACATTAAAATTTCATTTAAAATAGGGGAATTGGAAGAAGACTCAATTGAGACTTTGTAATACTGCTGATTTTCTTTTGTAAATATCTTTTCACTTTATGTAGTCGTTAAACCACTAGTTTATAGTCATAAATTTAATAACTTCTCAAATTAGCATAATAAAATTTGCAGTGTATCTTCAGTTTCTCCTTTTTACCAATTCATTCTTCAGACAAGTTCAGGGTTATTGCAGTTCAAAATGCATTTTAAGTTAATATGTTCTTGCTAAAATCTGTTAGAAATCCAAGAGATTTCACACTGGGAAAATTTCAAAAAATCAATTACTGTTGCACTAATTAGAACGATGCTCTTTTTAGTTGCATCTTTAATAAATTACACTCAGTCCCGGCATTATGCACTTCGGGATTATGCACCTGACGGAATTATGCACATACAATTATGCAAGTTTGCCTACCATTGGGAGTCAATTTATGAAATCATTTTTAAAATACGCCTGAATGCATTCTATTTTGAGACGCAGGAAATTTGAAAACCCTGTGCTTCTTTTTAGGAATAAAACTTTAATTTCTTTTATTAAGGTAAAATTTTTAAATATTCTAACCATTTATTGAAGAACTTTGGCCAAGAACTACTGTAGGTTAATGCATTTCTATTAAACAGTTCAATATTTTTGTTTTTACTACTTTTACTCCGCGCGAAATTCGTTCTACGGCCGATTTATTCAAAAGAAATCCCCTGCGGGTATGCAAATTTTAACGATGCGTAATTCCATTTCGCGCGTTTTTTTCGGTCCTGTAAATGTACATAATCCCAGGACTGAGTGTAGTGTTTTCCTTAAATAATGAATTTAAGAGAATAGCAAGATAAAACAAAATTATAATAAATGGGAAATAAATTTTGTGTCTCGCATAAAATGTATAATTAATATGTATTGAAATTTTCAACTTAAAGAGATTATATTAGTAAATAGTTTGTTCACAGGAAATTAGTGTCATTATCTAAAAAAAAACATGGTAAAATGTGTATTTACTTATGGCCTCTACACACTAGAGAAAATTATGTCCATATTGAAGAGTTTTTTCCTACACAAGCGTAGGGAATTTGCTTCAATATGGACATAAATTTCTTTAGTGTGTAGTGGACCTTTGGAGTCTTTGAAACTTCATAAAAACGCATGAAGGCCTTAATACAAGGGGTCCCGGGATTATGCATATTTTCAGGACCGAGAAATACAGCGCGAAATGGCTTTATGCATACAGAAAATTTGCATACCGATAGGAGATTTCTTTCGAATAAGTTACAATGATGCCGTTTTGTTGAAGATAGGTGTCAATACCTAAGGCCTTGGTAAGGAAGGTTAAAGAAGGGAAAAAAACGAAAAAACTAGAGCGATTTTACTACTACGTCGTATGTATATATACAAAGAATAATACATGAAAGTTTTGTTATTAGACATAAAAATAAACTGGTCGATATCAGTCATAATATTCTATCCCTTCAGTTATTATTGTCATAGGGGATACTGTGGTAAAACATGGGGTAGTTGTAAACACTGCGATTTTTTTTCTAAATTGGGTATTAGACTTCAGAGGACGAGACTTATGTAAATGCATAGATACTGTATCCTTGTACTCTGAAGAAATTATTGGCATAAGTTCAAGTAGTTTATACATAAAAATCAGTGTTTATAACTACCCCACGTTTACTACTGCCCTAGTTTTCCTTACAGTGCATTTATCGTCGACTTGTATTAAAACGTGGAATCAAAATTTGTATTAGAGTGACATAAATCCTAACTCAAAATATTGTGATTATTTTGCAATTTAAAATTTGCTTTGTTTTCTTTTCTTTACTAAAAAAATATGCAGTTTTTTTTGAAGAGTTATAGGGGAGACCGGGGCAGATTATCCAGCAAATTAAATTGTTCATTGCGTATAATTTGTAAAAAAAATTGTATTGGACTGATAAATATTTCAATGAATAAGAATGGAGGTATTTAGGGGAAAGCGTGCTACTTTCGAACGACTCATGCTTCTGTTAAGTAATTTTTTTCTATGTCCTTTACTTCTTTCATCCATAGCTTTTTTTTGGAAATGTGAGGCATTGGACTAGCTATTAAAATATAATATTATAATGTAGAGCTTAAATTTCCCGCCTTATAGCAATAAATGCTCTGCTGAGGCAACCCTAAATATTCGAGACGCAATGTCTCCTTTCTAGGTCAGCGCCTCTGGTGATGGTGGAGAAGACTGTAATAGTTTAGTCGATCGTACGATCTCAGTGAGTACGGACGTGAGTTCGTCTCGAGTCGTACAAGTGATAGAACATAGTGCGGAGAGCTCGCGACAGTCTGGAGCCCACACCAGTCGATTGCATAAGCAGGTCACCTCCTAAGTATATTAGATTTAAGAGTAGATATTGCTTGCCCTTTATAATAATGGGCCGAATTCATTTAAAACACATTGAAAAAATGAATTGTTTAAAGTTTCAGTCGTCCGAAGGTAGCACGTTTTCCCTACTTCGAATTAATATTGGTTTTCTCAATATTCCTTCTAAGACACACTGTAACATCTCACTGTCTAATTCTATCTGCGGCTACTTCTTCCACAGTCTTCCCTAAATTGATTTAGTACAATTTATAAGTTTTAAGCTTTTAGTACAATTTTTTCCTGTGCAATAGCTTTATTACGTGCATGAATTTAAATTGCATGTAACGTGTACGTTAACTTTTAGAATAATAATAATAGTTCTCTAAAATTTGTGAAATTTTTAAACTTTGATGCGTATATTAAATTTAATAGTTTTATAACAGTTGAGTATAAAATTGTACAAATTGTAGTTACTATAATTAGCCACATTTCACATTGAGTTCTCTGATAACAAACTCTATATCTCTTGGGAATTTATATAAGGGTTTGTTTTAATTTTTTATTAGTATTTTCTTGCGAGCAGCACTGTTTGTTAATTTGCCTCAATAGAAATTTACAATCACAGAACCACACCCAAATAGCCATATAATGTTTGTGCGCAATCTATCTAATCTAGTAGTATATCTAGAAGTGATTCAACTCTGTGTGTGGCGTAGAAAATAACAGAAGAGCTATTGTATGTTTGGCGGTATAGAAAATAATTCTCGATAGTCGTTGGTTGGCGCTCTTTTGTACAACGTGCGGAGCTTTTCATTGCACACAGAGAGTAGTGGATTTATGGAGATTGTGTGTTGCTGAAGAATTTCGAGGCAATGTATTTGCCAGTTGCTTCCGAAAAGTAAGTGGATAAACACCTTATTGGGTCTGTGGAGTGCAGTAAATAGTGCTGGTGTTATACCACCTTGGTGGAATATATTTCTTGACTTGCATCTTTGCAGGTATTATTACTTTTTTTTTAAATTTTAAATAAGTGGTGCTCTTTTAGTGCGAAAGTTTTTCCACCTACAATTTTCCAATGTAATTCTATTCTCTTCCACTTTACTCTGGTTTTGGACTATAAATTTACCCAAAATTGCCTTATTCTCGATAGAAGGTTCATTAACCCAGAAAAAAAAGAAAGATTTTTAATGTAGTTTTTTTCACCCTGGCAATTGATTTTTTTTTTGGTGTGAGCTTCTCAAAAACTGTGTATTTAACGTCTCTGTGAAGTTTTAAAGAGACATCGTCATTAGTTCTGAACCATTTAGAGTGGAAAGAAGATTCTCGTCAAGTTGGTGATTATCAGTGGTGTTTCTATCATATTTATTCGTAATCTATCCGCTTGTGCTAATAAATATGGAGTTTTTTTTTCGTGTGTCGAAGAGAGGTACATTTCTGAATTTACATATTAGAAGAACAAGTTCCGGTTTCAATCCATTTCTTTTCGTGTATTTTAACGCTTAGTACCATATTAATCTCCGCAATATAACTGTGGATCTTCTCGAGAGGCATCATTTCACCAAGACTCTCTAACTAAGAAACTGATGTTGATTTTTTTTTGGAAGGTGAAAATTGGTCAGGGATTATCTCTGAGAAGTTTTATTAAAAAGAGTTATCGTTGTCTGTTCTTCTTTTTTTTCTGTTGCATTTTGGAAAGGTGCGAATCCATGTCAGTAATCGATTTAATAAAAATATGTAACGTTTTTCAATTTATTTTATACACATTTGAGGAAGGAGGAAATCACGCAAAAAGATCTCCCAATTGCATTTGATTCGTCATTGAAGAATGAAATTATAAAGAAATACTAAATGGCTGAGAGAAGTGAAAATATGTGGAACTTTCTACTTGCATGTGGGATTGTCTGTGTGTGTCTTTTTTTTTCTATATAGCATGACCGACAAAAATGATAACGTGTTTTCTTCAAAAAAAAAGAAAATTTCATGCAAATGTGTCTTATTTTTGAGAGATAAATTTTTGCTGAAGGTCTTCTTAACTCATTGAAAGTTATATGGTGATGGGTAATATAAAATAGCATACAGAGAGACAGAAATGATATCAATTTTCCCGAGGAGCATTGTCTGATGTCTTTTCTTGTGTACGGTTTTATAAGCAAAAGTGCAATTCTCTTTGAGAATCTTACAATTGGGAAGGAGAATGACCAGACAATACGAAAATTCTGTGATTTCTTTGTGCGAAAAATTGTGTCTTTAGCGATAAAATGACGATTATCTCTTTCATTTCGTTGTTTTTCTTCAGTTCTCCCAATTCTATAAAGAAATCTAAAAATTCTTTAACGTCATTGCAATATAATTTGTTTTTTTTCTGATGCTTGAGACGCTTTTCTCTTTGAGCATAATAATACTGGTGAATGCCACAGAGTTGTAAAATGCTTCAACATGCCTCAATTTCCGCTTTTATTTTTGGTGATGTCGAAGTCCCAATGGAGGAAAACCTTGAGGAATATATTTTTACTTTATTTTTCACTTCTTACCAAATAAGTGCAGTGGATTTTTTTTCTACTTCTACTTCTTGCCAGTGGAATAAATTAAAGTTGATGTTGAAATTACATAAAGACTGTATCGGAAATTATGAAATGGACAAAATATCATTGTGGCTATTCTACTAAGTTGAGGGTCCTGATTATTTTTTCTAGTTTTTCAGTGATGATTTAGGGTAGTGTGGTGGTACACGGTGGTACATTTTGAACCAACACCTATTTCGAACTCTCAAACAGATTATTGACGTATCAAATTATTTTTTTCATTGTTGAAATTATTATTTATGTTCTTTATTCTATCCAGAATAAGATTATTACCGAAATTTATTGAAAAAGAAATCTTTTTTTTATAAAGAATAGAAAAAATATAAATGAAGGTAAAATAGCACATTTCAGAACGCTATGGGGTATTTCGGAACAAACAAATTTGGGTATTTTGGAACAAAGCGTATTCATACACATAGTGTCCAACACTTGACCTTTGGTTATTGAATGACACCGATTGGAACAATCTAAGAAGTATTGCACCAGCTACTTCTCCCTGTCGGAAGTAAGTGTTGGGGACGCCAGTTCGGCATTTCAGTATACACTTGCCGGTCAATTTGGTGAAAATCGTACTTTTTTGCACACTGTATTCCATCACTGCTTTTCTCAGAGATTTCTCGCACCTGAATACTTCCACAGCTTTCTTCACATCTTCCTGACTGTATGCTTTTGCCTTTTGAAGGCTTTTTGGCATCTGAATTACAAGAAAAGCAGGAAATCCTTTGCGTTCTAAAACACACTTCAGTGTTTCATTTTCTAAATCTGCTTTTTTTTTACTGAAAAGCTAGTGAATTTCACTGAACCTGATCACTTCGAATATACAGGGTAGGTGAAAAAAATGCAACAAGATTCAGAGTTTATAACCTTCAAACCACTTGTGATAGCGGGTTCATATTTTGCATAAGTATGGTTCATTATATTGGTTATATGCTCATGGAAGCATTTCCGAAAATAGTTTGTGAAACTTCTTAAAACTATAATGGAACACAAACGGGACAATTTGGTGACAGCTATTGTTAGGGTTCTTCAAAACCTGAATGTAACTTAACTTTTCATTTTTCGAAACATATCTTGGTACAGGGATATTTGTAGCATTTTAAAATGCTTTAATGGAGCTTAAAAAAAATTGTATCATCGCTAGTCATCGTCCTTAAGGTCCTTAAAGTAGAGAAGCAAATTGAACGAAGTTTGCGTCATTTCTGCAAACAAATGATTCGTGAGACGTTTATAATATCAAACAATCATTAAACAAAAATTTTAAAAGGACCTCCTTATGAATCATTAAAAATCCCAAAAACTACAAAACCTTATCGATCCTTGGCTTGCACGTTTAAGGCCAGTTGTAAAATGTCGTCTTTTTTTGATGAGAAAATTTTTCCAGTTGACCAATTGATCAGCAAAAAAAAAATGATTGTCTCTACATTAAGGGAAAATCTTACGATAATTTAAATTTTAAACAGTCGAATTGTCACTGGAAGTCAAAGAGCACCGTATTTGAAGGCCTGGATTTCCGAGATAGCAAATTATCGATTTCCACTGGGTTTTTTGAGTTACAAAGTCAATAAGAATGCCAATGTGTATTTGAAAATTGTCCCGGAAGTCTCGGAAGGACCCATGAAGCCGCAGGCATACGAAAATTTCGGTAAACGATTTTGGTAATTGGAACAAAACTCGGAACCGTCACAGAAATCACGCGCCAAACAAGATTCTCTAAAAAGCTGTTTCGTTTTTCAATTTTCGAATAGGACTGTAGAAAATACAGTAGACTCTCTCTCAATCGGGAATATGGGACAAAATGTCATCCTATTTAGCGATAGAATTGAGCGTCAAAGCCTTTGTAAATTCCACAAAAAGCGCTCAATTATAAAGAATCACGATAAAATAGGAAGAACTACAGCGAATTTGAGCGAATTAGCTTCATAATTAAACGTGAAAATTGTCAACAAAATTTGTTACCCGATTGAAAAAGAGCCGATTGAGTGAGAGTCTACTGTAGCAAAGTGTCGATGAGCTGAAGGCAGCCCTTCATCGTAAATGGACTGGTCATTCGGAAGCCTGGCATTCGGCTGGCATAACGGTGCATTTTCTGACAAACTTAAGACCATAGTTAAGCCAAATTAAATCGTATTGAACAAAACTGATAATATTCTAAAATTTTGATGTATTTAATACCATTTTATGTTTATTTAAAAAAAAAATTAAACAAAAAATGAGGATAATACAGCGTCTTAGTTTGTTGCATTTTTTTCAGCCACCCTGTAAGGTCCAAACTTGACGACTATTTTATAAAAGTTACGTTTCAATTTCACTGGCTAAATGCTTTAAAAAGTAAAAAAAAACTTAGACTATGACTTTAAGTAACATTTTTATTATGCGTTATGAACAAGGTTGGGATGATGGGGAATCAGTGGCGCAATAGGCAAGACCGTTGACTCTTGGGCGGATCGATTCCCCGGCTCGATTCACTGTTGTGAGTTCGAGTCCCGCCCGGTGCAAAGATCTGAATGTTTAGAAAAAGACATTTTCACTGTGATATAACGTAATAAAAAAAAAAATGCACCGCCTCGCCCAACAACTCCGGGAGCATGGAAGAAGCATTCACTACACTACGGGAAGGCGCTCCTGGGCGGTCTACAATGGACTTCGCAGATTCTTCCAACACGGGATATGACATTGTAAAAATGATTACCTTGTAATAAATATCTCGATACGATTAATAATAATAACAAGGTTCTGAAACACCCCAGATTAGGTTCTGAAATATACCTCGTTCCAAAATGTACCACACTACCCTAAGTTATTGTATAATTGATTAATTTTTTCTGTTCAGATTGATTTGAAAAAATCTTCTGTTTCTTTTTCATTTTAGTGAATTACGGTTTTTCATTTTCAAATTGAGCTTTTGTGCTGAGTTTGACATCAAATCTCTAGAAAAGTGCATTACTATCTTATTACGTCGATATTATTTTCTGAGTTTGCCGCCGTCTTAGCGTTGAATATCTACCTTCGCAGCAAAACGATGGAATGTCTTTTTCACAAGATCTAATAGTAAAATTAACTTGGTTAAAATAAGATTTCTTATTAAAAATAGAAACAGAATTTATAATATTTGAATTTGTAAATGTTTAAAAAACAAATAGTCTACCAGTCTACGATGTATTCCTGGCATTCTGTTATTATAATGATTTTTGATACAGTCTTTAATTCCAAGTGTGGTGATTTTCTTGAGTATTTGATTTCTCTGTGAATAAGAAAACCATTAAGAATTGTGGTTGGGTGAGACAAAGAAGATGTATTGTATGGATTGTATGTATAGATGAAAAGTCGTCAATTTGGGTCAAAAACTCTGTGTGCTAATGAACAAAACAATGATTTTTTTTCATTGCTTAGAATTCTATTTATCATACCTTATCTAATCAATTTTCTCCGCCACAGTATATTCATAATATGAGAAAATACCGCAAGAGCCAAAAGCACACAGTAGAAAAAAAGCCTTAAACATTTTCCTTTTCAATCAGAGTATATCTTATTAAGTAGTGCTAATCACAATATTTATTGTTTAAAGTGTTGAGTGGTAGGGCAATGGTAATTTCGAGTGAAAATGATGTGCTTTTATTTATTTATTTTTTTGTTTTATATTAGTATATTCTTTTTCCTCAAGCAGCTAATAATGTATTTGTCTATAAAGAGATTTTTCATGTGCAGAATGCATTTATTTGTGGCACGATAGACCGAAAAAAGCATACAAATTGCTTTATTAACTCTCATATTTGCTTCTTCATTGGCCACAATTTTTTTTTCATTTTCCTTTTTCTTGAAGAACATCTAAACTACATTGCAATTCCACATTGATTTATGGGGAAATTTGTATTATGCAATAATGGGGGAAGTTAGAGAACTAAATTTAGGCATTCTTCCAAAAATGGATGGAATTCTAATGAGACATTTTCAATTGGCTTCAAGAGTTATAGGGAGGGATGACAAATAAATTTGTAATAATTTCCTGTAAATACACACATATATGGTACACTGAAAGAAAAGGTATGTGAGAAATGGGTGGTAAAATTTAGTCATTATCACTCAAAGATGTGTTAAATGATTGATGAGATCTCAGCAATTTTTTTTCTAGACATTTCTGAGCTATCTTTAGATTGTTTATCAATTTGCACAGAGATTTGGGTAAATTTTAAGCCATTTAGTGTTTATTAGAACTTTGGAACAACTAAATATGATGTTATTTGCGACGTTACCATTTTTTCAAGCACGTGTGTAAAATCATATGAGATTTCGTTTTCAATGCATTGACGTCTTTGGAATACTATTATAGCTTTAATTTACAAATATATTTTTACATTAGAAGCCTTACTGTATACAGGCAAAAATATTTCGTAAAATTGTTCTTAAATATTTGTAAATTCCTACTGGGAACTTACGAAATGCTTGTAAATTGTATAAGCCACAAAAGAGTTTGTTAAAGTTTGTACTTTTTCACAAACATTTTTCGTAGCGTGATCACTTGATGGGTATTTTTTTGTTCTCTTACAAGCATTTATTCGTACATATTTGTTCTTCTAACAAAACTTTACAAACAAATAACAAAATTTTACAAACACGCAGAAAGTTTATGATCATTTACGAAGAAAAGTATGAAAAAAAATTCGTTAAGTGATTGTGATACAAACAATGTTTGTGGAAAAAGTACAAACTTTTACGAACTTTTTTGTGAGTTAAACGATTTACGAGCACTTCGCAATTTTGCAATTGTAATTCTTTTTATTTCAAAGCTATATGAAGAATTTTCTGAACTAAAACTATCTAAAATCTTTATTTTTCTATAATTCCTGAACTCTTCGTTAAACATAATGACAGAGAAATAAAATAAAACATAAAATTTTGTGTCTCACATGTCTCATATCAATTTTCATTCAATAAAATGAGATCTTGATTATTACACTTTATTTTAAAAACATATTGCTATGCAGAATTTCTTTCAGTGTAGCCTCTGTATTAATGAGAATTGTTGTACATGGAAAAGTCTTAATGTGCTTTCTTATGGGGCAAAATAATTGGAGAATTAACTGTTGACCATAGAGTACTTCTCTGAGGAGTGTAGAAACGCACAAAATTGGATATATAAACTGACAAAATTGGATGTTTGCCCTCTATGTCTCTTGCAGATAGCACTGCCAGAAGCATCAACAACTGCCACGAGCAACAATTAATTCCTGACGACATCAATGAGCCCCAACCAATTAGTGCCCTCCTAACAATAATATGCAAAGAAAGTGTTTCATGTACGCCTCCTGTAGGACTTAAGTGTGTTGTTTTATCATCTGTGGACACCATGCCGGGTCAATCGACCAAAGTGCCACCGGACAGAAATCCTCCCGCCACACGCACCACCAAGTTTTCCCATCACGATACCACCACAAATGGCGTGAGGAAGCGCAGTGCTGTCGAGGATGAGGTTGCCGAGGAGGATGTGGAGGAGAAAACAATTAAAAAATGTGATAGTAGAAATGTAGATAGTGATTTTAGTGGTAGCGCTAGAGCACAAAACGACAAAACCATCAATGGGAGACACCGTGGGAGTTTGGAGAAAGTTGCAAGAAGCGACAGCCGTGTTAGTGATAAGGAGTCGCCTGCATCGCCTGCCACGGAACAGAGGTAAGGGAATTGAGTACAAATTTTACCTGACTTTCAACAGAGAGAGAGAATGTCTGAACGAGTTATTGGGCAGAGCTAGAAAGATTAAAGATTTAAGATTGCCTTTGAAGAAATTTTGGAATTTTAAAAATTTATTTCGAGTTAATTCTTAAATCATTTTGAGATAAACTTATGCCCTAGACACACTTACGACTTAAGCCAGGAGACGACTTAGTGGAAAATGATGGAAATATGTTTAAACCATTATTTCTAATATAATTACGCTAAGCCTTTTCTCGGCTAATCTTCAGGTCTGTCAAGGCCCTTACAGATCTATACAAAGTTATAGTATTTTTAGATTTTCATTTAAAAAATATTTAATAAAAATAATTAAGACACTTTTGAGTCTTCACGTATTTCCGGGACATGAGCCTTTTTTCTTGAGTAAGGTCGTTAGTTTTATATGTAATCATTATATCCTTACATTATTTCCAAAAACAGAAATTCCTAGAAGGATTTCATGTCTGTCACAATTTTAAGATTAAAGTTGTAGACTTGCAGACATAGGACTCTATTCTTCGAATAAAGATAAAACAGGGATAACAATTAAATGGGATAATAGAGGTTAGGTATTCTAAAAAAAAGTTTTCAAAATAAAGTTATTAATAAATATCTTTGTTTTTGGCTTAGATAAAAGTATTTCAGGATTTGCTATTCTACACTTAAGATTTCAAGTCGGTTTTAACCTCAATAGACTTTATTTTTCTCAAAATATAAAAGATAGTCTTGTTGGTTAAATTAAAAAAAAACTTTACTAATATGAAATGAATTAATTTCTTACGAATCAATAATGAATAAATACTTTTGAACGCTTTAGCTTTATTTAATAAAAAAGAAAATAATAAAATTAATTTACTTTTACTAGAAATTATATTGACTAGTTCTATATTTCAAGTCAGATATTTCTTGTACAAAGGATTTATTCGGAATTTACTGGCAATGATGATATTGGAATTTGAAAACAGTTGAATACATAGTATTATGAAACTGTTTTCATTCCATGCAATTGATATTAAATTAGTAAAAATAATGTTATAAAAGAAAAGATTGTGTAGGGTCTCATCCTAATAAAGACATAAGATTCTCTACAATTCAATTATGGAATTATGGAATTAATATGGAATTTTTATCAGAATTGGAATTTAGATTGTCGGGTAGACTAAGGGGCTCAAAAGAGCCTAGATGTCTGATCACCTGCGAACTCATACACTCCGTTTTTTTTTTATCCATCTTAACTAGTCATGTTTTATAGATAGATAGATGTTTTTATTGAAGGGTTCCAAGCCCTTCATTAAAAACCTCCTTTTAATTTTTTTTCTTTTTAAAAATAACTGGATGTGTTGAATCCTTTCCAATTGTTTGAAATCAGGCTCCGACAAATATTCGTGTTCTATTCACTTTTTATTTGTTCTGAAAATCCTAATGATGAAAGGGTTACATGGGCAAAAAAACTTAAAAAAAAAGATGCATATTTTCTGAAATTTTCATTTAAAAATTTCAAAAATTCAATCGTTCGGTCCTGATTTCCGGGGACGTTTCCGGAACTTAACTCTTTCCGGACCGCAGCATATGCTGCAAGCCAATATCATCATTTTTTAATCAAAAAATATCTAAGCTCAGGAATTTATTGCAGTCCTACAAAAAATATCTTATATTTGGACATCCTTATAGTTTGTAATCATCCACAAGAATTGGATTTTTATCAGTACTGAATAATTAAAAAACATTGATTTTCACAGAACATTCATATGCTGCTTTGGGTACTCAGAGTCCCAAAAGAGACGAAAGAGTTAACTTATTTTGCGGTGAATAAGAATACTCAGAGTTAAATCATCTGAAGTCAAAATACTAAATATTTTCTGTTAGTTGATGAGTTGAACTCGTATTTGAAGGATGTTTTTTTTTGAAAAAAAAAATGGAAATTGGATCTTCAAAAAATTAAAAAAAAAATACCGCTTTCGTCGTATTTTATTCCATGTTTAGTCTTGTAAGGTAAGTTGTGATCAAGGCAATAAAAATTCACTGTTTAGGTACGAGTTTAACTCATCAGCTAACAGGAAATATTTAGTTTATAGACGTCAGATGAACTTACTCAAAGTAATTTTGTCTACCGCAAAGTATTTTGTTTTTTTTTTTATCAAAAATCGTTTCCAAAAACCAGGGCCCAACAGCTGAATCTTTAAGATTTTTAAATAACAATTTCACAAAATATAGTTTAAATGTTGTATTTTTTTATCCTTAAGAGGTTGAATTAAATTATTTTTTACTATTTTGAAGAAAATGTATAGAAAATAGGCTGTTTTTTCAGTCTATGTGACCGAGACTGAGATGAGATAAAACGTTCTTTTGATTAATTCTTGTTGCAGAAATCTACAGAATCTTCCAGTATTCCTTTTAATCTTGGAACTGGAACTTTCTTTTACATGAAATTTGCATGGCTATTTTGTTCATTTTGCGTTTGAAGGCGTTAAAATCGAGTGCGATACATATTAGACATATTGTATTTCCATCTTACACTGTCAAAGAAACGTTTTACAGTTTTTAAAGAAATTATGGACAATCAGAAACTGTGCTCCAATCATATTGGCAATTATTTAGCCTGTTGAATTTTAGACGCTAAAGTCTCAATGACAGTTTGGATATTGAAATATTTATTTGAATTAACCTTCTATCAGATAAGACCGACTCAAGACGGTCATTCTGTAAATCGCATTTACTGCGATAATTATTACTTATTCAAAGTTAAAATATCTACAGTGTTCTCAGTTATAGTGTTACTTGAAACAAAAATGACCGTCTCCAGACGGTCTTTACCTTTTCTCATCTAACGCCCAAACGAAACGATATAATAAAGAACGGATTTTTTTTTGAGTTTAGTGGACCATTAATTTACACTATACAAAATTATTTAACTACTTTTTTGCATATTAAAGAAAATACTGTTAGAGGGTTAATTAAATTTTTAATCCAAGATCATAGAATATGAAATCTTTAAATAAGGGTTGAAGAAACACCTGTTTTGCAGAGAACACTCATGGGCAATTTCGACAAATTATTGAAATTTATTTAACATATTTATTGAAATGCGCGGAATATGACGTTTTCATATCCCAAATGGTACAAAATCTCGTATAAATATTATTTCTATTTTTATTGACAGTTGATTAAGTTTTTTTTTAATTAATAGATTTGTTTCTTACAACGTTCAAAATGTAATAAATATATAAGGTAAAATGCCCCCGAGTCGACCGGTTCCTCGACTCGACCGGTTCCTCGACTCGACCGGTGGTCAATATTTGAATGTTTGATGGTGAATTTCTATCAAATTGTCACTGATTCGTATTTATTTAGTGAATAATTGATCTATTAATGTTTGATCATACGCCAAATATTAGTGCAAATATAAATAAATAAATAACTCTACCGGTCGAATTAAAGAACCGGTCGACTTGAGGGCACTTTACCTTATATCAATAAATCTTTGTATGTAGATAAATATCATCTGTCATAGTTTAAAATTATAAAAAAGTAAAAATATCGTTTTTGCAAAAAGAATTGTTTTGTAAAATAATTCAAACAGCACTTCTGAAATATTTAATGATTAATTCGTGATTAGGCATTATAAACTATGTGAATTTTAGCAAAGACTCATTTGGCCATTACTTCTATGACACAAACCTAATGTGAGAAAAAAATTCTTCAAAAGGAAAAAAATGTTTTGTCGTTTAGTTTTATGTAATTTGTAATGAATAGGAATAAAAAACCATTCTTTTTCTTTAATCTTTAGACAAGAAAAGTATTAATTAAAATAGAAATTGTGGTAAATTAAAATAGAAAATTTCTCGCTTCGCGGAAAGTCATGCAAAATTTTTGCTAAAAATGGCGAACGGAAAATACGACATCCCGTCGAATTTCTTAAAATTGACCTCCATCCTCTTTCCTGCTTTGAATTTTGATTGCTAAATCGTGTTCTTAGATAGTTACTCAATCTGAATCAAAAGAGTTTGTAATTAATTAATGTACAGAATATATTTTTTTTTAATCATGAACTATACTCACTATACTTTACACTTCGGACTTTAATTGATATTGCTACTTTCTGAGGCATAAACCTTGAAAATCCCAAAAGGGAATACATATCAGTGGCGGTTGATTTTAATAATCCCGAAAAGTAAACAAATTTCATTTGCTATCTTATCAAAGAAATAAAAACACGTCAATAACTATGATTTCCCCGCATTCTCAACTCAGATAACTAATTGTTTTTTCTCTCCCAATATTTTATTAGATACATATCGAGATCTAATCGTGGAACACCCGTTGTGCGAAATCAAAGTAAGACATATTATTTTGCCACACTTTCAATTGATATTTATCGTGTTTGTTGCTATTTCAAAATAGTACGTGATTTGTTATCATGTGGAAATCCTACAATTGCAGCACCATGTAATCCTGGGAGTCGTCCAATGGTCACGGAAGCTCATGGTGGCGTCCACGTTTCACCCACGACGACTGCGAAAAATGCGCCAAAAGTGGTCAAAGTGGCGGCGAGTGTCGCAATATCATCATCAGGTGAGTCATCGTCAACAGGTACGACGAAAAAATCGATTAAGACACCACCAGATCATCAACCGGTTCGAACAACGAAAGCGTCAAGGTTGCGAGCAGCTGCTCTAGGTTTGTGTACTTATCTGGATTGTTTTTTAAATTTCCTGGCCGGAATTTGATTTATTCCATTGTGTGTGTTTGTAGACAAGAAGAAGGAATCGAGTGCATCACCACCAACACCAGGGAGAAAGATTGGAGTGAGTGGCAAGGGAACGGGAAAGAGATTGGTGCCCTCAATTGCAGTGTCTGTCAATCAGACACTCAAGGAATTGACAGTGGAGGGTGTACCTAAGTATCCGGTAGAGTCTCCTGATTCCGACTTAATGAGTAGTTCCTTTACCTTCTCCTCACCCGGAATGAGATCTTCCACGATGATTGGGGAAGTGAATGCGATTGATTGTTCACCAAGACCTCCAGAACTGAGTCCTATAAGGAAGGTAAGGGTATTTTTTGTGATATAAATAACACTGTGCAACAATATTGAACTTTTTTTTGTCCCTGGGTTGTCATGCTATTTTTTCTATTGCTACACTGAGAGAAATCCGAAAAAGTTAAAATAACATTCCAGAAATGTTAATTTTACCCTGCAGTATTAATCCGAAATCGGTATAAATATTACCCTTTTTAGGTGTATTGGGGGTTAAATTTAACCTTTTTCATGCTAATTTTACCCTTAAAAAGGTGTAAAATTAACATTAAAAATGTTGATATATTTTTGCACCTAAAAATGTTATAGTTATGAGGAAAAAAGGTTAATCGCACCCTCTTTTTTCTCTCAGTGTAGGGTCAAATGAATTACGAAAATACTTATCAATTTGATTTCATTTGGATTTTGCGCCTGGAATCTAGGCAAAACCGTTTTTGCCGGTTTTTGATACTTGGGTTCCTATATCTCCGATTCTGATGAACTGATTTATTTCTTACTTTGGAACAATTTGTTGTCCTTTACATGCCCGATAAATTCTCTGAACAGATGAAGTTCGTACAACTGACACCAGGGGCGCTGTAGTCTCATAAATGTCAGAAAACATGGAAAAATCGAACTTTTTAGCAACTTTGATCCAAAATATCTCGAAAGCTAGGACTGTCCCTAACAATCTGTTTTGTGGGTTTGATAGAGAATTTAATCAGCTACATTTTCGTCCATGTACAACTTTTCTCTCAAATTGTTTTTTAACCTCGATATTGAGGGCCGAAATTACACCCAAAGTGGCCGAAATTACACCCAAAGTGGACGAAATTTGGCACACTTACCCTATCTCAATATCTCAGCTTTTAAATCATTTTATAAAGTTTTTCTCAAGATAACTTACAGTATATTAGTGCCACTTTTATTATTTTCACTCAAAAGTATCGCATTCGGAGCTCATTTTTAAGAAAAATAATGCTGAACTGAAAATTTCGTCTCCTGAAAAGTCGTTAAAAGGAAATTACGACAAATGCTGATTTAACTGACGATAGGCACTCAAGTATCAAAAAACGGCAAAAACGGTTTTTTCCTAAATACCAGGCGCAAAATCCAAATGAAATCAAAATGATAAGTATTTTCGTAAATCATTTGACCCTGGCAATAGAAAAAATAGCATGAGAACCCAGGGACAAAATCATCGTTGCACAGTGTAATAGGCAGTGATTAATTTGTTCTACTGTGCATCAGTCTGCTTCGCCAAAAGACAAGGAAAAAGACAAATCATCGAAGAGAAAGTCAAATCTCAATAGAGCATTGACAGAGGAAGCTACACCGGACGATGGTGTTGAGTTTAGACGCAGGAAGCGTCGTGAATTGGGTGCATTGAGATTTCAGTCGAATATTGAAGTGGCTAGGATGCCACAGAAGACAGAAGAGGGTGGATCTGGTGAGAAGAGACGCTCAGCAACGGTTAGCCCAAGGCACTACCTAAGGCAGCCGGGAAGTGTACGTTCGAGTGAATTGAGGGTATCCAGCGATGGTGAGTGCAATTTCACACGATTTAATCAACCCCTGAGATCTCCGACCATCGAAAAGGGGACTCAGGGAGTTTCTAGGAGCAGAGTTGTGCCATATGCTCACTCAAGTCGGGACTCAGACAGTGATTACATGCGGAAAAATAGGAAATTATCCGAGGTGGAACAGAAAATGAATGCAATGAAGAAGAGGACAAGGAATGATTTGGCAGCTATTAAGAAGCTCGCTGCACTGGACAGTTCTAAAACTTCCGGAACGAGTGAAAATGCGGGATGTGTGGAAATATCACCGATTAATAACAATCACCATGAATTGGAAAAAGATCCCAATGACAATGCTCAGTTTTCTGAGTATCAACCGAATGAGGACAATAATGGTGTGGAAATTCGGAGGAAAAGTGCTGAAGAATCCCAACCACCAAATCAACTTGTGTCCATTCTGAAGAAGAAGGATAGTGAATCTGGAGCTGGATCCAGCAATGTTTCCCCAGTGACATTTTCATCGAGTGTCGTTGATACTCCAACAAGGAATAGCTTTCGCCAGGGGATTCTCAAGAAGCGCTCCTCACTCGATGAGAGTCGCTACAGCCGGAGCCATTCGCCGGACGAGAAAAGTGCCCTGGCAAAGAATCTCCGACGAAATAGTCTGGAAGAAATTCAGCATGGCATACTCAAGTCTACGAGTTATGAGCGTGAGGCAGAATCACTGCAGCCAATGGAACCGCATGGGATACTAAAGAAGAAAGATTCCACATCGACTCCGTGTGAGACACCAAAACACGTGTCAATTTCCCAGGCTGTTATCCTGGCAGCAGCTGAACTCTGCAAAGACATTCACAATTCCTGCGAGAATCCCGAAGTCAGGCCAATCCTCAAGACTGATAGTTTTGCCAGAAGTGCCCCTAAGCCCATTCTCAAAAAGAAATACTCATCGGAAACGGAAGAGATTCGCCCCATACTCAAATCCAGTCGGAAGAGTAGTCGAGAAGAGAATTCAGACACTGATACTGAATGTGTTAAGTCAATTCTCAAAACTGATTCACCCTTCAAGAGATTCTCAAATCCAGATACATCTGTTGATAAGTCCAATGCTGTTCTGCTGAGGAGTCGTTCCTTTGAGAATCCCGAAATCTATCCCAGTGATGTGAGTCCTAGTGAATCTGGGGAACAGCCATTGGTTTCAGTGGCTGAGAGAGTGAAGAATATGGAGACATTCCTCAAGCAGTCTTCCATGGGAGCTGTGCCAAAGCTAACGGCCAGTTCCAGAAGAGATATCTACAAGAATCGCTTCAAAACACAACCTGTGACAGTTGATGAAATATCCAGGTAAGTTTATTTTCTTATATTTAACCCTTTAAGGACGATAGGAACACCGGTGTCCCATAAAGAAAATAATTTTTCCTGACTACCTAAAGTTACTATTTTCTTATGTTTGTACGTTATTGCAAAATAGAAGGTTGAAGGAATCTAGGATATTTTTTGGAAGTCTCCAGCTATTTGCGATATAGTAAATTTTTAAGTTCAAAAATGACGAATTTTTAAATTCTCATAATCAAAATTAATTTTAAATATTTTTTATACTTCCAATTTTTTTTTTAAGCAAAACCGTTTTAGGAAAAGAAACTACAATACTCAAACATTATATTTTTCATTAGATTGAAAATTATCATTCATTAGTATGACCAGAAAAATTACCTAAATTTTTAGGCTATTTTTGTCCCTATTGTTCATAGAGACAAAAAATACACCAAATCAGACTCTTTTGGGTTTTCGAAGGCCAGATATAAGACCTTTCACTGGTTTTGTTCATTGGTTTAATTTTTATTGCTGATTTTCGGTCTGCAAAAACTGTCTCGTCGTTAAAGGGGTAATTACAAAATTTATCATAAATAATATTTACAAAGCTTCTGATCTTACACACTCTCAAGCCAGGGAAACCTGTTTTTTACCGGAAAGTTAAAAAGCATTTTTTAAGACTATCGCCATTTTAGTTTGGTTACCGACTTTCTTAGCAAATCGATAGTAAATTTATTTCTCTGTATTAGATCGGTCAATTGCTTTGTTAAATTCCTAATCGAAAATTAATGTACATTCAGAGATAAGTTCTTTAGAAACAATAAACAAAAAGATTTAAGGTAAAAAAAAAAAATATTACACTGTGCAACAATTTTTTTTGCAACAAAACTATTGCTAGGGTCAAATGATTTACGAAAATACTTATAATTTGAATTTCATTTTGTTTTTCCGCCTGGAATGTAGGCAAAACCGTTTTTTAATACTTAGGTACCTATAAGCTAATTCAAAACCTGCTCCAAATGGCAATTTTTCGCTATTCCAAATGGAAACGTCATTGTTTTCATGATAAATACAGTACTAAATTTGCTATAGGGGAGACTGGGGCAAAAAGACACAAATCTAACATTTCAAAATTCAATATCTTCCAAGATAAATAAGATAGCGGCTTAAAATTTTTACCACAAACCTTCCATAAACCTTCTTCGATATTGTATGTTTCTTCGAATTCGAACAAGGAATTTAGAAAATAAAAAATATCAAAATTTTTAGCCCTATTTTTAAAATATTTTCCTTGAAGAATATATCAATTATTACCAACTTATTCAAAATTTATGCACTGATGATTATTTTCTAAATGACTTGGATTCTTTGAATACGAAGCCACTATCTATTTTAGAATTTTACAAATTTGACCTTAAATTTGACCTAAATCCGTAAATTTGACCTGAAGTGAGATTTGCCTTGTGAATTAGATTTTTCGTGTGAAAAATGGAAAATTTTATAAGACATTTACCAGTGAGGTGATACTCCTTATTTTGGACAGGTGTTTTTTTTTCTCGAAATGTTATAAATTTTTAGCTTTTGTTATCACAAGGTTGTATAAAGGCCTGGAGAAACAAAGGAGCATCATCTCTATGAACGAGATGTAGTGAGAAAAGCCTTAAAAGGCTCCCGGAAAGGGCAGGGAATGAGCGAATCCGCGCGTACTTGGAGTACCGAAGTCAACTCACTTTAATTATATCATTCATTAAGTTTCCGGGCTTCTTGTGATTTTTTACGGTTCCCTTACATAAACAGGAAAAGAACTTGGTAAGATTGGTTCTTGAAATGGAGAACAATAAGCATCCTATTGAGGTGGTGGATTAGTTGTCCAAAATTACAACCAAAGTGTCAAATTTGCAACCAAGTTGTCCAAAATTTGAGTCAAATTCAGCTCTACATGTCAATTCATTTTTAAATGTTTTAAGATTAATTTTAGTAACAACAAAGACGATAAACAGCTTGCCAAGTTTCTAAATAACACTTCTGAAAAGAGAGTAACAAAAAAATCATTTAGGGTGGAATAACCGGCTATCGTTATGTTTAGGAAAAAATTAAATTCATTTAATCATAACTTTTGAATCCTTGTTACAAGATAAGTCAAATTTGACACAAAGTTACTTAGATGTATTGGCTCTAGATACGTGAAAACAATAATCCTAGAACATAATGCTGGACTACTTAAAAAACTGATTTTTATTAATAATGCAAAAATAACCATTTCGTCGCCACTTTTTACCACTTTTCGCCAGTTTTGTAAAATTTGTAACCACTTCTCGCCACCCACTTGAAAAGAACCACACTCGGTTATTTTAGGCAATGCTATGAAAAGAATACATTCACCATTTCTCTTTCCTTGTGATCACTTTATTATTGCTCTCTTTAAATGATTTTTCTTCACTTTTATTTGAGAACTCAAATTATGGGGCTTTTGCAGAAAGTAAAGAATGCAGATTTGACAACTGAGAATGTACGAAGTGAAGTTAGCGTCGCCTATTGAACAGAGATGGCGACAGGTGGTAAAATCAATTCCAGAATATTACCACTTCTCGCCATGCCTCATTTTTATACAAAAATTATATAAAATGAAATATTAATTGACTAAATACAAATTTTATGTATTCCACAAGTGCAATTAAATATTCAATAGACAAATTATTTACCCAAATAGGTATTTTTGGCCTGATGAAAATTTGGCGACACTTAGTACATTTGGTAAGAGATGTTGGATTCGATGCACTTGCTTAAAATATTGCTCTAAAAAGTGATCAAAATCGTGAATCCAAAACGAATAATTATTATTTTTCGATTCTATGCGTAGAAGCAGAAACAATACAAAAAAATTGTGACTCATTTATTTCATAAATTGCGAAAAATAGCGATTTCAATGTAATTGGCGAGAAGTGAGGCACTGGCGAGAACTGGTGATTCCACCCTAGTATTGAAAATATCGTATTTCAAACTTAGAACATTGATGCTTATAAGCACCCTGTTCAAAATTATGAGCCTACGACTCCACCCTACTGTACCCTAACCCTTATAATGAAATTTACCGAACTTTCATGGCATATTTCTAAATAGAGTTGGACTTTAAAATTATTTTATTTATTTCTACAATTGTTCTATAGAGCCAAGTTTCATTACTTTAAAGTCCAGTTTCTTTTAGAAATATGCGAGAAAATCGTATATCAATGTAGTTCCATTTGTGCAGCAGTCGCAACCAAGAACTAAAAAAATATATATTGAAATGAATCGAATTAAATATGATCAGTTTAAGAAGTAAAAATAAAATTAGTTGATCATAAAAAATAAACTGATGGAAATGCATTTCCGAGCATAATTGTTGATTTATTAATCGACTTCTTTAAAATGTTTAACGATCAACGTTTATTATTAAACTGATCATAATTATGTTTTCTTTTTATTGGCTGAATTGTATATTATAAAATAGATTTAAATAGTTTGTGCATTTTTTTAATGACATTAAACAAATTTTGTACGAAATAATAAAAATACTATACTTTTCTAAATATACCAATTAAACTATAGTTAATTATTTAAACGTCATAACCTCCATAATCCTTACTATGTTGGTGAATAATTTGAGTATCACTAACATCATTAATATCTCAATAATCTCAAAATCTCAAACAACAATTCGATATCAAAGTAATGAGTTATGTTGAGTAATGAGAATAATACTGAATTTTACAAATTAAAATAAATACTATAATAATGGTACAAATTATTGAAAAATAATGGTTTAACGATGTAAATTTTCAAATTTTGAATTAAATTATTTCAAAAAGATCCCTAAGCCAAAATTTACGCTCCTTTTTTCAAAAATGGATTAAACTAAATTGAATTTGTTGTGACGTTCAAAAGAAGAAGAAGAGTATGAAAGTTTGTGATAGACACATGTAAAATATCTAAGAAAGGAACGGACGTGAATTTTAGGAGTGATTATGGCTCCGGCACGCCTTTTAGATCAGGAAAATTTCATGAAGTCTAAATGCGAAACCCTGTCTTTCTTACATGCTTTGTATATGTCCGTCCCCTTCTTTCACACTTCAAATTCTATTGAGCTAAATTGAATTTGTTATGATGCTTAAAAGAAGAAGAAGAGTACGAGAGAATGAGATAGGCATATACAAAGCGTGTGAGAAAGACAGGGATTTGAATTTCGACTTCATGAAATTTTCCCGACCTAAAAGGTGTGCCGTAGTCAAGGATCGTAATTTTATTACTTTTAGCATTCTATTTCTTTTCTTTCCTTTCCTGATATTCTTGATAAACTTCTGTTTATGATTGTGTCTTTATAAAATCATTGACATTTGTATGATGATTTCTTTGGAATTCGAGTTAGTTATTTATTTTGTATTCAACAGTTTTCATCCCAGACTCTCCTGAATTTTTATGTTTTGAGAAAATCCAGAAAAATCCCACAAGAAAAAGCTAAAGAGAAAGTTCATGGTAATCCAAATGGGAGAATTTGTGGCGAAATTGAGCAATGTTGGCAGAATTCCAGATGGATTTCTAAATTTACCACCACTAAATAGTAAATGAGAATTTCCACGGAAAATTCAAACTGCGGAGAAATTCTCAGTTCTCAAGAGTGGTCTTTTTAGGATCTTCCACACATTCTCTTTTGCAACTGTCCCCATCCATTTCACTTTCAATTTTCATCGAATGATTCGCAAGCGAGAATTTTGCGATTATCCGCATTGTTTATTTATTTAAAAAAAAAAAAACATTTTTTGTGCAAGTGTTTGTCTCAATTCGCGGACCTTTCTTGCATTCAACACGTAGTCGTGATAATTTGAATAGGCAAATAATTATTTATGTTGTTATGCTAAAGAGATTCTCTCTGCTGGTGTTGTATATATTGTCTATAAGTTGATGATCACCGCATGAAAATGTGGCTGGATGATGCAAGGCGCGCAAGATCGTGGTTTTCTCACACACTTGCTCATATGGATTTCGGATTGTTGCAATGGAAGCGGCAACTCGATTTTTAGTTTTCATTTCGTGTTGTGTATTAATAAAATTATCTCATATTCAATTTGTTTTAGATATTTTTAATTATCCTATAAAGTTTACTCTCAACATTTTTCAAAAATTGTTTTTAAATTAAACGTTTTTGGAATGAAGGAAAATATTATCAAAAACGACGTGATGTCAAAGTCTTTACGCAAAACTTCGTGGGAGACGTGAAAAAAGACTAGCACTATGTATTTATGTCTCTGGTCGAGCTATTTTTCTCACGCCATTGAAGAACTAAAGTAACTAAAAATCCCTTTCCACCAACGCCGATGCGACTATCAATTGCCCAAAATCGTCTATTTTGCGTATTATGTCGAATACCACAGCAGCAAATAGGTTAAATGCCAAGAAATGTTTCATAAAATCGTAATTTTCTACTCCGTTCGTTCCGAAAAAGGTCTTACGTTTGCTAGTACATGTTGTATGAAAAAATGTATGACTTTTTCGAACTAGTGAGTATTTTTAGTGAGTATTTTCCAAGAATTTCCAAATACTTTTATGTTTTAAAAATATCTAACATATTTTTTTTTATATTCTACTCAGCAAATTTTATTATTGTACTGACCAAATTTGACAAAATTACAAGCATTTGATATGCCATCTAACACCTTACATTGTAAAGTGCATATTAACTCTATCGGAATCTCAGCATATACAGGAAAATCAACTTGACGATTTTTTTTAATCAAAAAGAGATGGCAAAGCGTCCCAGCTTTGAATAATGCTCGAACTCACGAAATAGAGCTCTCTGTGAATTAGTTTTTCGCATGATCTTTTGGTGCTTATTGGTCTACTAGATATAAAATTGATTTATAAATCACAAAAGCATTTGCAAATAAAAAAATCGATTTCGATTTCGATTTTCGCTGTCTCTTTGAGTACGAATAGTAAAATATTTTAGGGTTAAGATGGGGTAATATGGAATCATGCCTATTTTGGAATTTTAGATTTTCTCACTGTTTCAGATGGTCAAAGACAAAAAGAAAACCACGAAGAAGTACAAGACTTTACATTCAACAGTACTTCTTCCCTGCTTTTTTTTTCTTTTTGTCATCTAAAACTGTTAGGAAATCGCAAAGTTCCAAGTTAGACATGATCCCACATTACCTCATCTTACCCTATCTCAGAAATTAATCGAGCTCCTACAAAAAAAAAAAATATTTCGTAAAATTGTCGGTAAATTGTCAATTGTAAAAATTGTCGATTTACGAAATGTTCATAAATCGTATAATCCACAAAAAAGTTCGTAAAAGTTTGTATTTTTTTACAAAGAATGTTCGTAACATGATCACTTGACGAGCATTTTTTGTTCTTTTACAAACATTTTTGTTTGTCTGACAAAACCTTCTGAACAAGTGACAAAATTGTACGAATAATTTTTGTGTGTTTACGAACATTTACGAATAAATGTTTGTAAAAGAACAAAAAATGCTCGTCAAGTGATCATGTTACGAACATTGTTTGTAAAAACTACAAATCTACAAACTTTTTAGTGGGTTATAGAATTTACGAGCATTTTGTAAGTCCCCAATAGGAATTTAGAATCGATAATTTAGAATTTAAATCCATAAGAATCGGATTTTTATCGATTTTAAATAGTCAAAAAAAAACAAAAGATTTTCCTAGAGTATAGTTATTTTCCTTTGAGTACTTAAGAATCCTAAAAAGACGAAAGGGTTGCACTTTTTCATAGGAACGACAATTTTATTTAATATTTTGTTAGATGTGACATGATTTGTGTAGTTCTGCGATGAATTATACACAGAAAAAAATATTTTGTAAAAATGTTCGTAAATGTTTGTGAATTCCTATGGGGGAGTTACGAAATGCTCGTGAATCGTATAACCCACAAACATGTTCGTAGAAGTTTATCTTTTTTTATAAACATTGTTCGTAACATGATCACTTGACGAGCATTTTTTGTACTTTTACAAACATTTGTTCGTAAATGTTCGTAAACACACAAAAAAAATGTTAGTAAAATTTTGTCATTTGTTCGTAAATGTTTGTTTTCCTGTCGAACATTTTACGAACATTTACGAACAAATGACAAAATTTTACTAAAATTTTTTTTGTGTGTTTACGAACATTTACGAGCAAATGCTTGTGAAAAAAGTACAAACTTTTACGAACTTGTTTGTGGGTTATACGAAATACGAGCATTTCGTAACTCTCTCCCATAGGAATTCACAAACATTTTCGAACATTTTTACAAAATATTTTTTTCTGTGTAGGAAAATTTCGATACTTGAGAGTATGCTATTAGAGATGATTAAGTGCAATTCTTAAAGAATTCTTACTGCATCTTGAAAATTGTCTTCTTAAAATCAAGTGATGCGTCTTCCATTGAAAATGTGCGATGTGGCAGGAAAAATTGCCACAGTCAGAGAGCTTATTCAAAATGAATTGTTGAGTAAATGTGTGACTTTTTGAACAGTCGTGTGCGTACTTTATAAATATTTTTTTCTTCATGTGCAAGAGAGGAAGGCGTTCACGAACTTTCGTCGATCGAAAACCGCACGGATCCCGCGCAATGTGCCTCTATTGTGGATATTTTTAAAGATTAGTCGCTCGATCATCGTCGGTGAGGTTATACAGTGTCGCGGTGCGAAGATCTTTGAAATTGAGAGTTACCTTTTTTGTCATCGGGTTTTATTAATTATGTTAAATTCTCTCATTCAAATTTCAAATACAAATTTTGCGTGGTAGTTTCTATGAACTAATGATAGTCTATTGAATGGGATTTTCAAGCAATACACAAAGTGTATTTCACAATCCATCTCCATTAATATGCATATTGCAATCATTTGATAATATTGACCCACATTTTTCATTAAGAAAATATATAGTGACGAAGTTGGGTTGGATGTTCAACTAAAGTGTTTGAAATTTTGAGAGACGTTTTTTTTTCTAATTTTGTGTTACTTAAAATTGTGATCACTCTAGAAGTTGTGTAGAAAGGAAAATATCTCAACAGTTGGCTATCTCGTAACTTTGGAGGAAAAATAAGTTGTGACGATAGATAAAGTTGGAGAGAACTTAGAGAGTTTGACGCGAAGAAAGGAAGGAGGTAATCGCTCATGAAGAAGAATATATCCGCTTGAGAGAAGTGTTTTTGGCATTTGTGGATATAATACCCAGAAGTTGTTAAGACAAGAAAAAAGATTCATTCTCGAAAATACAACTTTTACTGTTGGTGAATTTGTAAATTTTGCACAGTCCACCCACACAATTTGGATTTACAATAATTTGACAGTCATAAATTAACTCAATGTCTATTTTGTGTCTCTTTTGGGGGAGGGAAAAATGATGAAACAACACCGAATGACCGTCAGTGTGTGTTGTGCTGTTTAAAGAAAATTATTTATTTTTCTTCATTTGATTCTCAGAGTCCCTATCAGTAAAATTCTCACTATTTCTGCTCAGATCATGTAAATTTCTTTAACAAATTTTTGTGGCACAAATCATATAATAAGTGTTTGATCATACATTTTACGAGTTGTTCATCGGTTTTGCAAATATACTCAAAGATTGTTTTAGCAGATATATGGAGAATTATTTCCTCCCATCATCTTCAATTTTGATGGTATTTGAATATATTTTCTTGGTAGTTTTGTGGACACTCACACAAATACCGAAGAAAAAAATAAACGCATAAGCTTGGAGGTGTTTTATGAGAAAAGCTGTAAAAAAAAAAGGTGCGATGAGAAAATTACGACGGTGTTCTTAATGATTTTGCAAGACAAATATTCTGGGTAAACTTCTGGAATTATTTTAATTAAATTTTACAGAAGATAATGAACTAGTTACTTCCTTGATAACAACTTTGTTATGCTGTAATGTGTGGCAAATATATAAAATTGAGACATTACTCGAAAGCTTGATTTGAACGATTTTGAAATTTCCGGTTCACAACAGATTTAAAGCTTTTCTTAAATGATAAGGGTTATATAGGCAACTTCAGTATCTTTTTCTTAGACTTACATAGATCGGATGAGAAATACGTCACCTCGGTTTGATCTTAAAGAATAAGGGCCTTGACAGACCTGAGGATTAGCCGAGAGACGTCTTAGCGTAATTATATTAGAAATAATGATTAAACTACATTTCCATAATTTTCCACTAAGTCGTCTCTCGGTTTAAGTCGTAAGTGTGTCTAGTCTAGGGCAAAAGCCGGTATTTCGAACACATAATGAAGGTGCATATTAAAGCTTAGTGAAGAAAGCTTTTCTAAGCTTGAATGCAGTGTTATGGATAAAGAAGCTGTTTTATTTTTTAATGCAAAAATTAGTGCTATTGTAATAACGCTCCGGCGGTAATCTGTTTTTATCTATCTCTTTCTGGGTTAGAGGCCAAACGGTGAGAGATATCAACCTTTGGTCTTCTGGATCAAAAAATGGCGAAAATAATATTGAAGTATTTAGGTTTTTTTTTAAATGAATTATGAAGTGAAAATTAGCAACTCATGAACATGGGGTTTAGTAACAAAATTAACCAAGCTCTGGGGAGGAATAATAACTTTTCGACACTATCGAATCGATAGTATTGATAAAGCTATATTTGTTAGATTAAGTGAATGTCAACTTTTTACGAATGGTTGGGCCATTCATTACGACGTTCTTACCCATTACTTACCATTATACATCATACGCAAAATGAGTGATTTAAGATAATTATTTCCTGGGCAATTCCTATCCGAATTGCTGTCGGGAATGGATTTTTAGTAACTTTAATTCTTCAATTGTTTAGGAAAAATAGTCCGACAGAGATGAAAATACATTTCGTTATTGTTTTCTTGATTCGCGGAAGGTCATGCAAAATTTTTGCTCAAAATGACGGACGGAAAATACGACATTATACGGAAAAAGGAAACATTTTAATTTATAATTTAGACTAGGCATTAGACCAAATAGATAGGGGTGGATTTCGAGCCTTTGTTTGGAAATATTGCACTGTCCAAATTCGAAGATTAAAACTACAATAAAAAAAAGAAAGAATGAAAACAGCATTCATACGTAATATGCCAGACCTGCCAGACCCACTTATTACGGCTTAACCCTTTAACGACGAGACAGTTTTTGCTGATCGAAAATCAGCAATAAAAGTGAAACCGATAAATAAAATCAGTAAAAAGTCCTACATCTAACCTTCGAAAATCTAACAGAGTCTGATTTTGTGTATTTTTTTGTCTCTGTGAATGATAGGGACAAAAATAACCCAAAAATTTAAGTAATTTTTCTGACAATACCAATTAATAATATTTTTCGTTTTAATGAAAAATATTACGAATGAGTATTGTAGTTTTTATTGCCAAAAGGGTTTTGCTTAAAAAACAGTTGGAAGTATAAAAAATAAATAAAATTACACTGTGCAACAATTTTGAACTTTTTTTTTGTCCCTGAGCTCTCATGCTATTTTTTCTATTACTAGGGTCAAATGATTTACGAAAATACTTATCATTTTGATTTCATTTGGATTTTGCGCCTGGAATCTAGGCAAAACCGTTTATGCCGTTTTTTGATACTTGGGTGCCTATATCTCCGATTCTGCTCAACCGATTTAATTCTCACTATGGAATTATTTGTTCTCCTTTACATGCCCGATAAATCCTCTGAACATATGAAGTTCGTACAACTGACACCAGGGGCGCTGTAGTCTCAAATATATCAGAAAACATGGAAAAATCGAACTTTTTAGCAACTTTGATCAAAAATATCTCGAAAACTAGGACTGTCCCTAACAATCTCTTTTGTGGGCTTGATAGAGAATTTAATCAGCTACATTTTCGTCCATGTGCAACTTTTCTCTCAGATTGTTTTTTAACCTCGATATAGAGGTTCAAACGAAAAACGAGCACTCAGCCAACTAAAGAAAAACTTAACTATTTCGCACATTTTGACTTTTCTTTTCAAGTTTAGATAACCCAGAGTATTATTTTCACTTTTCTTACAATTGTAGGACTTTATCAATACTTATTGCATTATAAAATCTGTTTAAATATAATACAAGGTAATAACTCAAACAATATCATCAGTAAGATTTCAGTGTTTTTTCAATCTCAAAAGACTATTACAAAAAAGGCATATTAACTGCATATTGGAAAATTTTAAATATTTCAAAGAATATTTCTTGTTAAATTTATGTTTTAGAATCAATAAGTATCTATTTTACCTTTTACATACCAGTTACATATGGAAAATTTTGCAAAAAATCCTTTTTCTAAATTCATTTCTTTTTATAATTCCTTAAAAAAATTTCCTACATTTATCTACAATCCTACAAATTTAACCTCATTAATTACGTGATTTTCGTCGAAATAAATCTGAAACTTGTTTTTAAACGTTAAAGTTTTATACAAGTTTCCAAGTAATAAAATAATATTTAAGAATTTAAAATGTCATATAAAAATCACCATAATATCGATAATTAAGTATTAAATAATATAATAAAAGTTTGTACTGCCTAATTGCGCGGAAAAAAAACAATAATACTCGAAATTGTGAAGGTTTTATTTAGTTGGCTGAATGCTCATTTTTCGTTTGAACCTCAATATCGAGGTTAAAAAACAATCTGAGAGAAAAGTTGCACATGGACGAAAATGTAGCTGATTAAATTCTCTATCAAGCCCACAAAAGAGATTGTTAGGGACAGTCCTAGTTTTCGAGATATTTTTGATCAAAGTTGCTAAAAAGTTCGATTTTTCCATGTTTTCTGACATATTTGAGACTACAGCGCCCCTGGTGTCAGTTGTACGAACTTCATATGTTCAGAGGATTTATCGGGCATGTAAAGGAGAACAAATAATTCCATAGTGAGAATTAAATCGGTTGAGCAGAATCGGAGATATAGGCACCCAAGTATCAAAAAACGGCATAAACGGTTTTGCCTAGATTCCAGGCGCAAAATCCAAATGAAATCAAAATGATAAGTATTTTCGTAAATCATTTGACCCTAGCAATAGAAAAAATAGCATGAGAACCCAGGGACAAAATCATCGTTGCACAGTGTTATTGAATTTGAGAATTTAAAAATTCGCCATTTTTGAGCCTAAAAATTTACTATAGGGGAAGTGCTTATAATTTTGGACAGTCTGCATATAAGCATCGATATCCTAAGTTTGAAGTGCCATATTTTCAATACTAATTGACTTTTCTTGTTACTCTCTTTTCAGAAGGATTGTTTAGAAACTTGGCAAGCTATTTATCATCTCATTTTTACTAAAATTAGTTTTAATATGTTTAAAAATGAATTGATATGTAGAGGTGAATTTGACTCTTATTTTGGACAACTTGGTTATTAATTTTTACAACTTGTCTGTAAATTTGGACAGATAATCCGCCTCAACAGGATGCCCATTGTTCTTCATTTTATGAACCAATCTTACCAAGTCCTCTTCCTGGTCATGTAAGGGAAACGTGGAATGTCACAAGAAGCCCAGAAACTTTCCATATCATTCATTAAAGTGAGTTGACTTCGGAACTCCAAGTACGTGCGGATTCGCTCATTCCCTGCCCTTTCCGGGAGCCTTTCAAGGCATTTCTCACTGCATCTCTTTCGTAGAGATGATGCTCCTTCATTTCTCCAGGCATTTGTCCAACCTAGTCATCACAAAAGCTAAAACTTCACGAAATTTCGTGAGAAAAACACCTGTCCAAAATAAGAATCATCACCTCACTGGTGAATGTCTTAAAAAATTTCCCATTTTTCACACGAAAAATATAATTCACAAGGCAAATCTCACTTCAGGTCAAATGTACAAATCATCAGTAACGTGAATCAACACAATATTCAATGAATATTCAATAATATCACTCAAAAGCAGCGAACAAACTTTGTTAGTACTTCACCAAAACTAAATAAGACTGAAGTAAGCCACGAAGTTCTGTCATATTTCTCGTAAGCAATTGCTCACACTGAATTTTCAACAAAGCAATTTCAACTCAAATCATATTCAAATTTTAACGTATTTAGTGTTAAAATCTTCCAAAAAGAACAAATATTTAGATAGAATTCATTATTCATCAAATATTGGAATAAAAATCCATCATTTTAATCAATTTATTTTTAGTGTCCAATGTTATCCTCAAAGTGTCCAAAATAAGAAACTGGACAAAATTAGAAGCATTTCCCCTACAGCAAATAGGTGGAGACTTGGAAAAAATAATCCAGATTCCTTCAACCTTCTAGGGTAAATTAAGCTAATTCAAAACCTGCTCCAAATGGAAATTTTTCTCTACTCCAAATGGAAACATAATTGTTTTCACGATAAATACAGTACTAAATTATTATATTTATATATTTTCTATACCACAGTTTCATTATTTAGTTAATTTTGCTCCAAATAAAACGAAAATTCATTCATATTCACAAATTAAGTCACGAGTTCGAGCATTTCGCAAAGCCTGGGACACTTTGCCACCCCTTTTTAGTTATTTTAGCTGGCGTACTTTATCATTTGCTAATCCGTATTTACTTTTTGATTCTTAGCTTTTTTTAATTTCCTTTCACAATTGTAAAAAGGATGATCCTGCTTTTATGAATAAATATATACTATATTAAGATTATTAAACAAACAATCGAACTATGTTTAATTATTAAATTATTATTAAGGGCCTTTTAATATTTTATAACAATTTTGAAAATATAAAAGCTTTGACAAATTACGCCAGGGGTGATTTTAATTGTATTTTTAAAGCACATCCGGAAACAACAATACATTTTGTAATATCAACTTAAAAAACAATATGTGTTTTTGTGTCTATATTCAATATTTACAACATTTTGTTTGCATTTATTGCGTAAAGAAACATTCTGTAATTAAATTCTCTATTTTAATGTATATAGAAATGCAAATTAAAAAAAAAATTATTCACCAACGATCTCTAAATATGCAATTTCCGGTCTTTCTAAATCAGTTTGCAGACAACTCTGGACATCTTCCGGCCGTCATTTATTGATGCTGTATCGTTCACGTCTAAATCATCCCTGAGGAGTTTGGATTTTCCTGTGTCGACATCGTCTCTGGACACAACCACCGAATTCACTTCGCATTCGCTATCTGGCGAGTACAATTTGACATCTCTGAGCAGCGACAGTGGATTACATACAGCAAAGACATCGGAAATGTCCTCAGGAGATTTTTTGCATCAGAAGGACGACATGGAGCGGCAAAGAGATGAATTTTCACCAGATGACAGTCCATCGGGGCATGCCGAGGAGTCTCCACTGAAGCCCATTGGGAGAGTTAATAGTGTCCGTGCAAAGGCAAATATGTTCAAGGAGATGGAAAATTTGAGGAAGAAAGAGGCAGAAAAACCCGTAACATCACCAATTAGAAAACGTAAGTTGATATTTGGGTGATTATTTTGTTTTGTTGGGAAATTCTGCATTGTATTCTGAGACATTTTGGTTGTTTTGGGTTAAGCAGGAGTCTTGCCATTCAATCAATTTACTGGGGATGATCACGGTACACCCTCAAGATCCAATAACATCTCCGATGATTCTGGCACGGAAATCGGTGAGTCAAAAATAGAATTATCTCATTAAAATTTTGCATGAAGAGGAGCACCCTTGAAGAAATCCATGCATGTAATTTTCTTTATTTATTTATTTTTTTTGGTGTTGGGAATGACATTTTCCATTTATTTTATTTTCTTATTTTTCTTTATCTTTTTTTTTCTTTAATTTTCTTTGCTCAAAATTCTTCATCGACACAAACACTTCTTCACACTGACTAAAATATCCTGGGTTTACAATACAAAAAAAAATGGTTTTTGCTTTACTCAAAATAACCCGGATACACATGCGCGCGCACAATTAAAAAAAAATCACATAAACACAATTTCTGGGTCACTATCCTCTTTTCTTTTTGTCGGACGACAAAAAAATAAACATCCAAAAGAACCCTCATCACTTTCCATGTTGGAAAAGGTGAAAATGTTCAATAAATCGCCAAATGTGACGGTTAGTGTAAGGAAAAAGTCACAGACAATCATGAGAAGTATTGGACGATTTAGTTTGGGGGCAAAAAATGGAAGTACATCGAGGGATGTGCCTAAGAAAAAAGACCCAAAGAATGATACGAAAAAGATCTCGCCAAGACAATCAAAAAAGGATTTATTCAGGAATCGTGCCAATTTGGTGAGAAGGCAGAAAGCTGTTATGAAGAATTTCGAGGAGATCTTTGAGAATTTGTACCAAGAAGTGACAGTTGAGGAGATGACGAGTTTGGATGATGATTTCGAGAGGATCGTCTTAGGTGCGATAAATCCCACCCAATTTCCTCCTTATACCACAAATAAACATTTCCATGATATTTTTGTGCAAGTAAATTGCCACCAGAGAGATTATGTGATTTCCAAAAGGCGGACTTGTTACAGTATTAAAATTAGATTTCGTGCCAGAACAGAGTTAAACAAAATTTAAAATATAGATAAATTTATATTATCCCTCAATTGTCTGCTTGGCTTGGGATCCTTTACTGAGAAAAAAGAGGGTGCGATTAACTTTTTTTCCTCATAACTTTAACACTTTTTAGGTGTAAAAATATATCAACATTTTTTAATGTAAATTTTACACCTTTTTAAGGGTAAAATTAACATGAAAAGGGTAGCTTTAACCCCCAATACACCTAAAAAGGATAATATTTACACCGATTTTGGATCAATACTGCAGGGTAAAATTAACATTTCCGGAATGTTAATTCAACTTTTTCGGATTTCTCTCAGTGATTTTGATAATATACAGAAGACGTAAAATATTAATCATCCGGAAACAGTGTGCATTTTCAGTCGATTTACTAATTGGTCTCATTTGAATAAATTTATTCGTCAAAAAAAGTTATTAACAAAAAAAATGTTGGTTGGTATACTTTACTTCAGGATTAATGCCCAAATGGACTAAAGCTGATCCTCAAGAATATTTAGCTTGTAAAATTTGGCAGTAAAGATTTAAGTCGCTCCCCACCTTCCCATATCCTGAAAATTCCAAATACCTCTGAGATGTTCTTAGAAATTTTTCAAGAAAACAAGGAATTTTACGTCTCCAGAATGGTCAATCTTAAAATTAACACGGTTTATGTCTTGGATTTCAAGATATTGCCTGATTTGACATTTTGATCTTGATTTTTTGATTAACGTTTACGTGTCTGTAACGTCTCTTTAAGGGACAGTGGCGTATCTAGACACTTATACGGGGGTGCGGTTGTACCGCGAAGGCGCCCTTACCACGGTTAAAAATTGTTCGAGCAGGGGGTGGGGTGGGGTACTGGAAAGTCATACACCGAAAGCACAAGCGTCACCAAAAACACATTTTTAACCTATATTATTTGTTCTCGTCTTCAGCTTTTTTCTGTAAAACCTTTACGGATTGCCTAAAGTTATTCATCTTTGTCTCCATTCATATAGTATATACACATTTTTTTCTTTTTGCCAAAAGAAAATTCCTGGCCCAGATAAAGGGTATCAAAGATGACGTCTCGCGCTTCATTTCTCACTTGTGTGTTTTAAAGTTTTAATGAAAATTTTGAAGTGCTCTATTTCGAGAATTGGTTAAGATTTTTTCTTGCTCTTTTTTTATTTGAAAGGTAATTTTGTTCTGTTTAAAACTATTTACTCGATTTTGGATTATATGTTCAAGTCTTTTTTGTAATAGTCTTTTAACTTTTCCTTTTTGAAAAAATGTGAAAATAGTTTTTCCTGGAAAACCCAATTCTTAGAAATTTTGATTTTTTTTACTGTTTATCAGTAATACCTATTAAGTACTATATTCCTTGAAAAATTTAACTTTTACTTTTGAGTATAACAGGTTTCATTTAATTTTGAAAATGCGGTAAAATTTTAATTATTTTTAATACAAATTAAACGTAAAAGTGGAAGCTGTCCTTTTCAATGAATGTAGGACTCAATGTTGATCAACAATAAAAAATAAAAATTAGACTTGAAAAGATAGTGCTCATCAAAACCGGCACAGCCGAACACAGCTCAAGAAAGACATGGTTAAAATTGAGCAAAAGTCAAGGTATAAGTCCTGCATAGATCAATCAAAGAATCTAAATTTTTAACAGTTTTCTTAATCGTTTTATGTTCAACAGATGTGAGCATTTTCAGAACAATATAAATCGTTTTATGCTTGAGCTATGCAGATTTTATGCACAATATCTGAGCAGTACGAGTTTTATACACAATCTGAGCCATTTTATGCTTCAGCTGTGCGTATTTTCTTCACAATTTTAATTTATATTTTAAAGTTTTTTTTTCAACGCGAAATTTTGAAAGAATATAAGAACAAAATGTATTTTAGAAGCAAGAGGGGCGCCAAGAAAAATTGCTAAAAATTAGAAATTGCCCTGCTCAGAAAGCACCTAAAGGAATTTTTACTTCAACATGAAATCTTGCAAAAATATAAGGGCAAAATGCATTTAGTACAAAATGCATTTAGTAAAAAAATAAGGGCAAAATGCGTACCCCCTTAGGTACGCTACTGTTAAGGGACCGGGTCTCTCGCACTAACCTCCTCCAGTCTTAGCGACTATCCTCCGGCTCCCTTCAGCACCCCAGCACCCCCAGCACCCTCAACTGTTTAAGGACATTGTCCACTACTTCTTTCCATCGTTTTCTGGGGCACCCCCTTATCCTCGTTCCTTCAGGCTCAGTATTTAGTAGTTTTCTTTGCACTCTTTTAGTTGGCATTCGTTGCGTTGATTTTTTGATTTCAAAATACCAAAATTTTGAAATTTTCTTAATCTTGGTGTCAGAATTGAGGTAAATAATAAGCTTATTTTGGATTTTTTTCATCAGATACCGGTCAAAATCACGAAAGTCAAAATTCCAAATAGCCAAAATCCCGAAAGCCAAGGTCCCTAATGGGTTGAAATTTATAAAAGCCAAAATTCGTAATGGATATATGTTCCGATTAGCCAAAATGCCGAATGATAGAGTTCGGGTGAAACGTTCTGCGATTGACACCCTTAAACAATTGAGAGAATTATAAATTATGATCAAAAAATTAATATCACTCCTAATATGGATCTATACCAAGCTTCATTTCCATTTGGAAAATCTTTCTTATCTCTTAAGGCAATAGAAGTTGGTGTGTTAATGCATTTATTTCAAAATGGAAAAACTTAATTAAGTGCAGTGAATAAGTCCTTTTTAAAAAAAATTAAAGGCAGTGGAAATTAATTTCAAAATCGTAAAAATACTAGGGACATCTCTTTCAAAATCAATTATTTGCAGTTGGTAACTTGAGTTTAAAAGTGGTCTGCATGCCCTAAAAGGCCTAAAAGTGATCGATGCAGTCAAAGGTCAAATTGCGCATCAATCCGATAATCATTGAAAAAATCTAAATTATTGTCTCTCTGTAGACCCAAGTGTGACTATGCGTTTACACTAAACCTACCAAGACCCGGTTAAATTTACCGGTTTAAAAACTTTTTTTTTTTTTAATTAACACATTTAAACGGTACAGTGTCACTATCACACTTTATAAATTTCTTAAAGAATTTCTTTCAAGAACAATTTGTTGAGTATAACTACCTTACCGCAGTCTGTTACGTGACCGAGTGCGCTAGGAAAAATGACCAAAAACGGTCTGTAGGTTTAGTGTTTAATTTCTCATACTATATATAGGCATCTCAAATCAATGAGTACGATACATTTTGCAAAAATAATTCTAAATGAAAAATCTGATAAAAAAAAGTGGTGCCGCATATTTAAAAAAATTTACAAAAACTTGCTACAACACAAATCCGAAATTTGAATATTTGATGTAAGAATATTGTTTGATCATCTGTCATTATTAATTAGATTTGATCCCTACAGACATCTAATCTGTCAGAAAACGTGAATAAATTTATTCTTAGGCAACACTTTAAGCCGAATAAAGAAACAATATCAGCCGTGTATACACTCAGTCCCTGCATTATGCACTTTGGGATCATGCACCTGACGGAATTATGAACATACAATTATGCAAATTTGCCTACCATTGGGAGTCAATTTAGGAAATCATTTTTGAAATACGCCAGAATGTATACAATTTGCGACGCGGAAAATTTGAGAACACTGTGGTTCTTTTACAGAATAAAACTGTAATTTCTTTTATTAGAGTAAAATTTTTAAATATTCTAAACATTTATTGAAGAACTCCTGCCTAAAATACTGTCTGTTAATATATTTCTAATGAAAGCCCCTGAGGGTATGCAAATTTTCTCGATGCGTAATGCCATTTTGCGCATTTTTTTTCGGTCCCGAATATGTGCATAATCCAGGGACTGAGTGTAAGCATATTTTGCAGATGTTCCAGAAACACGCTTATGCCATGGTTTAGAATTATTGGACGATAATTAGGTCAAGTACGTCAAAGTTGTAGAATATTATTGATTAGAAAACAAAAGATTTTGGAATTATGTATTCCTTTTTTCCTGTCCGTTCTCAGAGCTTTTCACCCGACCTGTATTATAAAATGGTATAAAGATAAAACGGAAATAATAAATTGTAAAACAACTAAAACAAATTAAATATTCTTGGCAAAGGGAAAATGATAAAATGATAAAGGGATTTATGATTTAAAGGGATTTTAACCCATTCGGGATCTTAATCCTTTTTGGATTTTGACTTTTCGGTATTTATACCATTCGAGGTTTCGACCTTTTCAGAATTTTGTCCAATTCGGGATTTTATCTCTCCAGAGTGTTTTGGCTTGTCGGGTTTTTGACTTTGGGGATTTTAACTGCCACTGATTAGAGTTATTAATATGATCATTATAATTTTAGCACTTGTGTCCTTCTGACGATTGAGGAATAATATTGTATTTGATCCTATCTAGAAAAATGCAGAAATAGAATAACTTGCATCTCTGGCATCTTGTAATTTTCCACACATATCGTGTTCATTGCAAAAGTTGCACTATATTGCTAATTTTCTTTCTATAGCTCGTTTTGCAAGAGCATCTCTCTTTGAATATATTTCACGAGCTAGACCAATTTTATTATTTTATAAAGTCCGTCAGACTGTAAATCCAACTCTCTCTCTCTCTTTATTTTATGGTGGTTAATTTACAGGAGACTCTTAAATATCACACCGAAAAACCCCCAAATGTAATTTTTCAGACTGCGATTACATTTAGAAAAGAGCTAGAGCTAGAATGTACATAAGAGAGAAGAAGAATGAGTGGAGAGAACTTGAGAACATTTTCACATTTAACCATAGGTACACATTACTTTTATGCACAATTTATTTCAGTGTTTTATGTATTATATATCTCTTTTCTTTTTCTACATCACAAAATTAATTGCTTTTCTGTAGTTTGTCTATATTTGTTCCTCTCTTTTTCTCCGTCTTTCTGTAAATGCTTCATATTTCTGGGTGATTTTTTTTCCTGCACGATTTTTCCATTTGCAATGTGTGCTTGGAGACACCCACACAATTATTCAGAAGCCCAAGTACACAACTGAAAATGTTGTTTTTTAATTGCAATTAATGTGATAACCCTTCGACTCATGTTTGAATTCAATTAAAAGATGTCAATTTTCTTTCATAAAATTCTAACAAGTGTCTTTCCTTTTGTCCACTGAAATGATTGAAAAAAAATACAGAAGCCACGGAGACTTCTCCGTCATCTTCGTCACTTTCCCGGCCATCAGAGATTCTCAAGAAATCCAAGTCCGGATGCGTTGGACTCTTTCCAATGGATCTCAATAGTGAACTCAAATCACGTCTTAAAAAGTCTACGCATGCATCCGTGGGGAATCTCAAAAAATCCGCAACAGCTCAAATACTAGCTCCTGTTCAGAACATTGATGTACGCCCAGAGAAAACAACGTCAGAGAGCAGTGATTCAGAGGAAGGAATCTCACCAAGTAAAAATTTGGCAGCTATACTGAGGAGTGTGTCAAAGGAGAACATTCAGAAGAGTCAGAAAATCCCTCAATCCACTGAGAATGAAGATGTAAGGAGTCTGAGAATGAATTTGGCCAATCTCCGGGTACGTGGTGAACCTGATCCGGACAAATCCACCAGCGATGGGGAGAGTTCGGGTGGCAAGGAGGTGGCCAACATTATCAAGAATAGTGCGATTGCTCGACGTCGCAAATTGGCTGATGGGTGAGTTTTATTGATAACAACTTTATTACTTTTTCTTATGCTTTTTATGGGTTAATTGCACTGTTAGCATTACGATAATTTACTCAGATTCCCCCATCGTCAAATGGTATTTTGCTGGAGATTTTTTTTTTGATCATTGCTCTTAGAAAATGGGACAAGAAAATCAAAGAAGAAACTGGGTTTAAAAAGTCTTATGTTCAAATTATGTCAATTACCTCAATTACTCAATTAACCGAAAAAATTCAATTTCACGCTCACAGAATTTGGCTTTGACCTACCCGGCTGGCCAGTAATTTGCTTATTTTTCTGAAAAATTATATTGCTGTAGTAAGCAATTATATTAGGGTAAGTGTACCAAATTCCGGCCAGCTTGCAATTCCGACCAGCTTGGAATTCCGGCCAGCTTGCAATTCCGGCCACATTTTTTTCCTCAAATTTCCATGAATTTTTAGTTTTTGCATATTATAGAGATTATACTATGCAATAAATTAACAGAAAATGTAGCTTCGATAAACGGGAAGATGTTAAAAAGACTTTGGAAGGATTCCGGAACAGACAAGGAAGTATGAGAATGAAAGTGGCCAAAATAGGCCACCAAAGCTATGTCTACATTTTTATTCATTTTAAAATGCATTTAAAATGATTTTGGAGAAAATGAAGACGACAAACTGTCTACAAGGTTCCAAGTAACACTCCTTAAGAAAAATTAACAAAAAAAATCAATTTATATGAAAAATATTACATTTTGAACTTGTGACTTGTGAACTATACCGAAATTTGGCACACTTACCCTATATAATATTAAAATGATGGATTCTGCATTTAAATAGAATTATAAATATTTGATTTATTTTACATAAAACAACATTTATTCTCGTTCTTTGAGATTTGGCACTGCTAAGTGACAAATGCTTCCCAAAGATCTTGGAGTTTTGAGTCCGATTGTCTGCTTTAATACGGTCTTGCATTTATTACAGTTTTTGATATATTTTTAAAGAAATATTTTGTAAATATTTTTTTTTTTTTAATATTAGGCAAGACCGAGGCAGAATTAGTCAGGAGTAGAATTAGGCGTATAATACAGCTTTCTTTAGAATGAATATTTAATAAATTATTACTTACTAAAAGTAATAATTCGTAAATTATTCGTTGAATTATTTATCCCAATTATTCAAACATGTTTTTCACAGATTATAGCCAAAGAGCATTAATTTGCTGGCTAATTCTGCCTCGGTCTGCTCTAGGGGAATTATATTTCAAAGTTAAAATACTTATAAAAAAAAATTTATTTTTCTTGTTTTTAAAACCGGAATTACAAATAAGCAATAATTAAAGCGCAATCATTTTCTTAGACCTGAAGGATCTAAGTGTTCTTGTAAGCGAAATTTCAAGATATTGCACTCATAATAATGTAATCATTACAAAATTTCATGTCCTCCGATCGCGCTCAAACTTTTCCATAATCATAATGTATCTGGCCACTTGTTGATTACGAATATATGGATGGCTAAAAATTTTCCTGTCTGTCTGTCCGTTCGTCTTTGGAGCTTAATATTTCCTAAATTAAGAGAGATATCGATTTAAGTATGCTATGGCTGGGCCTTAGAACTTTAGATTTAAAAAAAAAAAAAACTTAAGGCCCTGACCCTTCTGATTCAAACTAGGAGGGGGCAATTTTGTTTTTCATAAAATAACTCGGTTCTAGATCTAGGTTCTAGGTTCTAAAAGTTTGAATTTGATCAATAAGAGCGTTTTGGAAAGCTCTCGCGAAATACCACACCTCCTTCTACATGGGAAGTTCGTAAAAAACCAAATTAATTTTCAAAATTCATAAGTTTATTTCATAGTTAAACCAAGAAAAACTGAAGAAAATCATAAAAATGGACCTTTTTCGCAGGTTTAAAAAAATAGGTTTTTCGGATAAAATTTTGACTTCAACATCCTGTAAAAAATAGAAAAAGAGAGATTTTCTGAAACCATTTAGGTTCAACTAGAAGAACATTTAATTCTAAAGAAAATAAGCCCTTATGCGTTTCAATCGGTCCATAAGTTTTTTTTACTATCTTTCCCGCCAATTCGAGAAATCTTAAAAATGAGAAGAGGAGAAAACGAGCTTCAAAGTTTTTTATGTTCGTCCAGGTACTTACAAATCTGCTACGAGCTCCTTTGTTTTGGCTCTCTATCTTCGAAAATACTTGGAATAGAGTTCTGAAATTTTGGTGGTGTATTCTTAGATAGTTTATCGATTTAAGCAATAAAAAATATAGATTTCCTTTGACCTTGTAATTCAGGAAACCCCCTTAAGAAGCTTCCATAGAAAATTCCCCTTAGAAAACATATGCGAAGAACACGGTTTTACGGTTGTAGTGGCGATCATAAGAACTACGAAAATTATATTGCCGGCCGCAAATGTCACTTCCGGAAGCGTCAGTGGAAATAGTTTCAATCCAGAGTAAAAATACTCAGTTTCCTAAAGCTTTCGACGTACTGCACGCCTTCTTCAGTGGTGACTGAAATACTTTTGTTCTTTGAATTTCGCTAAAAAAATGTAATGGCTACACCAATTGTTCGGGGGGAGAAGAAAGCCCACGACCAATTGGTGTAGCCATTATATTTTTAACGAAATTCAGAGAACAAAATTTGTGCCAAAAAACAAAAAAGGGACATTTGTGTCCTGCCTTCAAGTTTAAGTCACTACGTCAGTTTTCATACTTCATTATGTTGCCGACCATTTTGCTCAGTCGTCAATAACAAGATGGAATTTTTTCCAAAACATATTATTTGCTTTCAAATTTATTCAAAGATTCTTAGTAATTTTGTGCGATTTGAGTGATTTTATTAATAATAATAAATATGCGATAATGTGTTTAGTGTAAGGAAAAGCAGTGTAGGTTAGCATTCAACAAATTACAACCCAAAAATACGTGTTTTAATTTCTTTTTCGTATTTCGTATTTTTAAGGAGATAATTTTTTTAACTTTGGCTTCTCTAAAATATCACTATCCTTGTGGCTTATGACGTTTGTATAATATTCAGAAGTGAAATCAGGAGGTGTGTTTGACAGTTTCAGTCATCCGCCATTGATGTACGTGGCAAAATCCAGTCCTTAATTCGGGCATACCACTCAGATTTTGCCGATGAAGGCTAAAATAGTGCTTAAAGCTGGGTGTTAATTAATGGCTTAATGATGGGCCCCTCTTACTCTGTGTCAGACGGGTTGTGCTTTTTGATCAAATTTTAGGATGTTGTAGTCTATGCTATGAAGTTTCCAAAAAGTAGAGTTAAAAAAAACTTTTTCCTTTTAGGAAAATGTTCATGCTTCGTAAGACAGAATTCATTAATTCAAACTTCAATTCAATAGACTCATGGTATTATATTTTAATATATTCAGTTCTATCCCTTGTATTTCCTGAAAAAAATTAGGAGCCGAAGTCTTTTCCTGGTATAGGTTGCTCGTTATTTCCACTGCATTAGGGGGAAGTGATGGACCCTTAAAATTGGGATTTTTCTCTTAGGTTTAAATGGAATTGAGCCATATCAAAATGTAATGTAGCTTCTTAATCTGTCTGTGGAGCTAAATTATATCACATTAAGGCATAATTTTATTTAAAAATAGGTGAAAGATCCCAATTTCAAAAGTGCCCCACTTCCCTATACGGTTAATATGGACCGTTTGTATATATAATGCGTTAATAAAGACAGTTTTGTGGAAGCTTCACGAAACTTCCATTGACTATATTAAATTTAAAAAAAAAATGTGACTAATAATTGAAATTAGTTTACAAATTAGGCATTATCAATATGATTTTTGCGAGGAATTTTAGTGAATAACCATCAAATTCTGATAAGAATATTTATTGGTTTTTATGAGTATTCATGAATAGGGTGGAGTAACCACTTATCGCCACTTTTAGGAAAAAGTGAAATTAAATTCAATAAAACTTTTGACCCCTTATTATCGGATAACTCAAATTTAACACAAAGTTACTTAGATTTATATTGACTCTAGATTCGTCAAAACAATAGTCCTATAATTTAACGCGGGAGTACATAAAAAAACTGATTTTTATTAACAATGCAAAAATAACCACTTCGTCGCCACTTTTTAGCACTTTTCGCCAGTTTTGTAACCATTTCTCGCCACCCACTTAGAAAGGTTAAACTTGATTATTTTGGGGCAATATTATGCAAAGAATACATTCAGCATTTCTTTTTCTTCATGAACACTTTATTATTATTCACATATAAATGATTTTTCTTCACTTTTATTTAAAAAAACAAATTATTAGACTATTGCAGAAAGTAAACAAATCAGATTTGACAACTGAGAATCTATGAAGTGAAGTTAGCGTCGCCTATTGAAAAGTAATGGCGACAGGTGGTGAATCAATTTTAGAATATTACCACTTTCCGCCATGGCTCATTTTTACGTAAAAATAATACAAAATGAAACATTAACTAACTAAATTCAAATTTTATGTATTCGCCGAGTATAATTAAATGTTCAATAGATAAATTATTTATTCAAAATAATAAATATTGTTCGATAAAAGTTTTATGACACTTACTATATTTGATAAAAAATATTGGATTTGATGCACTTGCTTAAAATATTCCTCTAAAAAAATGTTCAAACATTTAAATTCAAAACAGAGAATTGGGGTTTTTCAGCTCTATAAGTAATAGCAGTTGAAATACAAATAATTTTACGGCTAATTTATTTCACAAATAATGGAAAAATTGCGATTTCAGTATAAGTGGCGAGAAGTGGTGATTCCATCCTATCTTATACGAGAAGCAATATGGTACTAAAACAGTAGGAAAATTATATGAGATTCTTGTCTTATTGATTACATAAAGTAATAAAAAAGTATAATAAAAAATAGAGAAAAAAACATTTTTAATCAGTAAACTATCAAATTTGATAAAAAAGAAAATTTCAGTAGAGTATTAAAATGGTTCGTAGTTTCCTAAACTTGTTCTAAAATTCGAAACATTTTTTTTTGGATCTTAGACGAACCAAAGATCCTAAGGATTTTCCTAAAATAATTTATATTGTGTAAAATTTCCCGATATATTTGATTTCCTCCGCAGACAAAAAAAAATATTCCACAAGAGTGTGATGATAATTAAAAATTAAAAACCACAATTTGACCTTAAAAATAAGCGTGCTTTCCGAGTTGCATTCTCTTCAATAGTTTATCATTTGACTCGTTTGAGATTTTAGCCAAAATCCTTCTTTCTCTTTTTCTCTCCCACAAAATCAAAGCACGAGGTGTTTGTTTGTGTTTTATGATCGGGAAACCTTGTGAGCATTTATCTCTCTATAAATGGTATTTCTCTCGCTACCACAAATCACAAATAATGCTGTTTGTGGTGGGAGAATCATGAATGAGGCAGAAAGGGTCAGAGAGATATTTGAGTAACTTTGTGTGTCTCTGTCGTTTTGAGTAGCTCATTGAAGTCCAATTGGTATGAATGGGAAGGTGATAGAATTGAGGGGAAGTAATGAGAGAGAATCAGGAGGAGTGAATTGGAGGAGGAACTGCATTGAGAGGCGAGAGATACATCTTCCATGAAATGCTTCTCTCATGATCACCTTGTGCAGCTGTTTTGTTGAAATTATTGTTGGGCTTCTCTTTTGCGGTGAGGAGAGAGATATACTCGGAAGAGGAGACACCTCATGGAAAATCAAATGAGTCAGATACGGTGATTTCATTCTCACTTCCATTTCCCCCAATGATTCTCTCTCACTTGGGCATTTTCCCTCTCGATTTATTTTGAAGAGCACAACACAGAGGCAAAACACTTCATTGAAGTATCAACCGTTGTGTGAGATACAACCAACTCCTAAAAATATCCAATTCTTTGGTGATTCTTTATCACCGTTTTTTCTTCCCAGACGCTCTTGTTTTCGGGACAACTTCTTGCACCACTTTAAATCTTCCCTCTTGAGCAACAACTTTTTTTTCTGGTGTATTTCTTGTATGCAATTCCGGGAATTTCTGTGAGTTTTTTTGTGGTGTTTCTGAGATTGTGGAGAAAAGGTACTTTTTCGAGGTGTTTTATCAGAGAAAGGGAGATTTCATGCAAAAAGAATTGCTATCATAAAATGATTCACAGTGTTTACATAGACTAAATTGATGTGAGATTGTCATATCGTGTAATTAGACCATTTCCCATACTGATAGCAGAGAGGGAGACCAAGATAAAGCAGAATACCAAAGAGGAAGAATTTTGAGGTAAATTTACTTCATGTTTGTAATTATTTCTGTTTTTTTTTCTATAATGTACAAACAATCTAAACAAATTGTTGAAGATGAAGAGAGGGGAGAAGAGAATATGAAAGAAAATTAGGGATAATTTCCTTGTGGGAAGTGTGAGGATGATTTTTTCAGTTGAGATGTTCTTCTGGATTCGTGGGAATGTTTCTTCTTGTATTATTTGAGGAAATTAAAGTGTACTAACATGTTGAAGAATTACTTCTTCGATTAGGCCCCTTTTCATGCTCATTTAACGGAGGAAATGTTGGTTTTTGTGGGGTTCTTTTTCACCTCAAAGGAAAAGTCTATCATCACAATGTTCTTTGTTTCAAATTTTTTTCTTAGTTTTTTTCTGTCTGGTTCTCTAGTTTCTCAATTTTTCTCTTGGAAATGATTCTTCGATAATTGATTTTTTGTTTGTTTTTGCTATTAGTGCATTTGAGATATTTTCAACTAAAGCATTCCTAATTTCTTTGAACTCTTTTTCAATTAGTTTTTTTTTTAAATGCATCAGACAAGAAGTTCTGTGATCCGTTTGAGAATTTTCCAATTGATTTCAACGGCCTTGATTACCTTCTGAGACTGCGACTTTCAATTTAAAAAGCTACCTCTCTGTGTCTGCAATATTGATTTTCCCCCTCGTTGCATTTGCTCTGGCACATTCGATACAAGGAAAAGGGAAGAGGAGAGAGATAATAAATGAAAATTCTTGTGACTCTCTTTTTACCCTCGTTATGCGCCAGGTTCATTTTCCATAACTTTGAATGCTATACACAAGGCTTTGCTGGAATAATGAAAACACGGTCCAAGGGGGAGGGAATACAATGTGAATTTGATGGTGTTTTGTGATTATACGACGACTATCCCTAAAATTCGTCTCATTATGTTTTCAATGGAAAATCCACAGTTTATTGTACATGTGTGCTATACATTGTGTACTTTGTCTTTGCGGTATGCGTGAATATGGCTTGAACAAGGAGGAAATGAGGAAAAATCTATAAAAAGACCCACAAAAAAAGCCGCTTGATCAATAATTCATTCGTTTTCTGTATTAATAGAATACTTTTTTTTATTGTTCCCTTAATTCCACACAGATCCATTCTTTATTCTCTGGGATAGAGCACACTATAAATATTTGTGGCAAGCGATATTCTAAATTGATTTAAATTGACTCGTTCTATCTTTTTGATTGATTGAGGAAAGAGTATGTGTTTTATTTCTTATTCTCTTTCATCTCTTGGGCCCTGGAGCAACATTTTATGTTAGATTAGAAAAAAAAGAAAAGTTGGAGCATTTTAGGAGATGAAGTTTGAGGAGAAAAAAAGAGTTTGGAAGTTGTTAAACGTGCGAAGAATGCAGAAGAAAGTGCAAGTTTGATATGAGCCAGACGGATCGATTTTAGACGAGAGTCTGTTTTTGGTAGGATTTTATAACCGAGGGGTGTTTAACTTATATTGGAGGGTGGTTCTCACTCTCACAGAACATATCTCCATGGCACCTCTTTGAAAAGGATCACAGAGTTGATTAGCTGACATTTTAATTAGATAAATTTCTAATTGGATGAAATTTTAAATTTTGAAAATAAAATAAATGAACAATCTGAACAAATGAATCAATAAATGAAAAAAAATACAACATTTGCCTGTTTGTCCATCTATTTGTAGGGTAAAATTGGGTAATTTGGAACCATTTACGATATGGGACATTTGAGATTTTCTCAGTGTTTTAGAGATTCAAAAGGAAGAAATCTGTTCTTTTTCTTAAACGTATTTTTCTTCTATTTTGCGGTCTTTGTTGTCGCTTTGCTCATCTGAAACGGTGAGAAAATCTCAAGTATCCCAAATTGTAAATGGTTCCAAATTACCTAATTTTACCCTACTCAATTTACAGACCAAATGATTTGAGATAGTCATATTATGTTTTCAATGAACCTCCTGTAAATTGATATTTTCTTATAAAGATATTTATCATGTTTTCACTCACTGAAATGAGTTATAAACCGTTTCAAATCAATTGCACGTTATGGAATCTATTCATAATAAAAATTTTCTGCTACAAATATTTTCCTGCTATTGATTTAACTTTTAAAATAAATATTAAGTTTAAGCTTCTAATTCACAACGAACTCAAAGGCTACAAAGCGTTTTAAACTCATTTTTCTGAATGTAGGGTTAATGTCCTAATTCAAAAACATTTTCAGAGGCTTTAACTTTGACAGAAGATTCAACACATTAAGTTCATATTTTTTTTGAAGAGAATTACATAAATTTGCTCGTTGACTCTTCTAGAATGTTACTGTTTAGTGAAAATTCTTTAAAAATATAATTGAAAACTTAAATACAAGAAAAATACGCGAGCGTAAAATGATTCTATTGGAAACAAATTAATCCAAATGGAGACAAGGGAAAGTTTCTAATTGGAGACAAACAGTGTAAGTGAAACCGCAACGAATGGCTTCCAAAACCTTGTTGAGTTGCTCCTTAGTGCAGGATTTGTTCTTATTCCTGGTCTTTTCTCCTTTCCTATCTAAAACAATAAGAAAATATCTCCATAAAAATCATATTTCCGGGGTTTCCTATTGAAGCATTTGCAGACACTTCAAAAAAACCCTTTTTGTTCACGAAATAAGGTGATTCTTTCATTTGAAAACTTCACGTACCATTAACCATGAAAATTAGCACTTAATTTAACTAAAATTAGCCAGAAATATGATATAAATGTTAAACAAAATGAATAAACAACAATCACCTCATTGTGTTTTTCATTGGAAAAATATAGGAAAATATATAAATATAATAATTTAGTACTGTATTTATCATGAAAACAATGACGTTTCCATTTGGAGTAGCCAAAAATTTCCATTTAGAGCAGGTTTTGAATTAGCTTAATTTACCCTACGTACTCGAAACTGTACACAAAAAAGATTAAGTCGAAGAATGATAATGGTACCGGTAAGGGGTTATTCATAAGAAATTAGAGTGGCTCGAGGTCCCGATTCCCCGAAAAAATATACGAGTTCCCTGAGTTCCCCGTGAATTTCCTAAAAAAACATATAAGTTTCCCGGTGTTGTAATTTTTTCCAAACAAATTTTATTTCCCAACAACAGAGATTTCAATAATGTCGGAATCGGATATAATTGTAACAAAAAATTTTCGGCTAAAAAAATTGAGAAAAAATGGCGTCAGTCCTACAGAGCGAAAAACTAAAATTTCCTCTACTTACATTCTAAAGCAATTTGCTCCTCCTATAAAAATCCTATCCTTTTCCTGACCTTGTCCTTTTCCTTTGTATCCCTAATAAATTTCAATATTATTACTTTTAAATTCAAAATTAAATTCCTTTCCTGTACTTACAAATATATGTCTTGCTTCATGAAACTATGAATACAAAATGGCGAACGCCTATTCTCTATTCAATATAGTCCTTTCCAAAAATTCCCATATTCCAATGTACTTCCACTAAATTTGAACTATTTTAAAATCTAACTGACTGCCATTTCAAATATTAATTTAATTAGCAACACCCGGGTTCCCCGAGAGTTTCCAAAAAAATATATATATATATATATGGGTTTTCCGGATTCCCCATGAGTTCTCTAAAAAATGTATGGATTCTCCGGGTTCCCCGTGAGTTCTGTTAAAAAATCTACGGGTTCCCCGAGTTTTCCGTGAGTTCCCCGGGTTCACCGTGGGTTCCCTGGTCACGAGTGGCTCGAGTTCCCTAAAATGAGTTACCCCTTTTTTCAGTGTTCTAAAAAGAACCAAAGTTTATTGAATGTTTTAAGAGAGTTCTACTGGAATAAATGGCCATTTTTAGATAAGGGTATTTTGAGATAAATAGGGTTTCAATAACAAATAAAAAATACTAATACGAAAAATCACTTTTAAAAATGGCAAAGCGTCCCATTATTTGCAAAATGCTCGAACTCGTGACTTAGGTGATATACGGCAAAAGTACTTTCGCATCATTTACCGCTTACTGGTTCACAACTGATTTATAGCGATTCACAAATCACTCAAAAGATCATCCAAAATGACTCTAGTAAAGTAAAAAAAAAGATTTTCAGATAAAAATTAGTTATAGGTTCATTATCGGTTTAGAGCAGAGGTGTGCAAGAAACCGTTGAAACCGAATTAACGTCAAATGAAACATGTACGTCAATGGTCAAAACGCTACTATAACAAACTTATTTTGACGTTAATTCGGTTTCAACGGTTTCTTGCACACCTCTGGTTTAGAGAACCGACTGGAATCAGTTCTGTCTTATCAAAAATTCCAAGACCTTTCCAACAAGTCCAAACATGATACCATTCGGTTGAGAAATACGGTCTCTATAGAACCTTTTAAATTTTAACTCTTTGATCTTGAAAACTCGTTATTGGGAATGATTCAACAGTATTTTCGTATATGGACGAAATCGACGAAATGTTCGTCAAGTAATCCCGAAAATTTCAAGCAATCTCCAAAAAGCATGGTTTTGGATTAGAAAGGGAGATGTGCGGGAAAATGAGAGCCATGTAAATGGTTCCATCAGGGGCGACTTATAGGGGGTATCCCAAAGGTCTCAAGCCTCTATCTCTAACCGTTTGGCCTTTGGAACTGACGACGGATGAACGGACAAACATTATTTCTCATCATTTCTGTCGTCTCTCATCTCTGACTATATGGAGTTCGTCGAGCAGTAAAATTCTATTTTTATAACATTTTAGCTATTACATTAAATATTTTATTGAATTCCTTTGACACTCAAGCTAATTTATCTGCTCTTTTTGCAACAATCTTTTATTAAAGTTCATGTTTTATAAGTAGTCGATTTGGAAGTGTTTCTGTTGCTTCTAAGATTCCATTAAACTAAAAATTGACTTCAATTAGTCGTCGCTGCGATCGCGAATGCCGCTTGAATTTCAGCAGAAATAAGCAAAAATTTTAGCTTATTTTATTTGAATTGATAGGGCTTATAATTTGACGTTCGCTAAGAAATTTTAGATATTATATTTTTTCGATTTTATCGCTACCAACGGGAATGGCTTTGCTGAAATTTTTAAGAATTTTGCGTAATTTCAAAATCATCCTTGTATTTTTTTTTAATCAAAGCATAAAATGTTTGGAAAAAGGCAAAAGTTGCAAACCCCTTAAAATTTCTTAGGGTAAGGGGGGTGAAGCTTCATGCGGTGTCGGAAAATGAAGCCTTTGGAGGACAAAGACATTTCCATAAAATCCCAGTATTAGAAGCATTTCTCAAGAGAAAACCAGACAGAAAAGGAAAAGAAGCAGAACGAGAAGTGAAAGAATCATTTGAAATCATTGAAATGGATCCATAATAGGGAAAGAAAAGAAGATGATTTTCTAAATTGGGAATTAAATATAGAGAGAAAGAGGAAGGTTGCACTTAATCAGTTGATATAGTCGGCTAGATGGTTCATTAAACTCTGGGCCAAACACTTTACAAAACCAGAGTCGGAGGCAGAGATAGAGAGAGAGAGAGATCATCTTGTTTTTTTTTTTATTTTTAAAGAAAAGCACAATTCATTGAGTCGTTTCTTTTGTTAGATTTGTTAGTTTCAATGAGACACTCTTTGCGCATTGAAGTGAAAATTCAGTGAAGAGTTACAAGAATGATTCTCCTTTGTCTTCAGGGACAACAACTGGTAACGTTTTGTTGCCGGCAATTTAATGCTCCATGCAAATGGAAAAGCATTAAACAAAAAAAAGAGGCCTCGCAATGACTTTTGCTCCACATTTTTCTCTCATGTGTCTTTTTTTTTCATTTTGCGAAAGATCATCCAGCCAAGAGTGTGAATGTTTTCATTTCTTTGTGCTATGTCGTCACAATAATTACACAATTCAATGGTGTATTTTTTGTATATATACTCAACTCATAGTTACTCTTGTGGAATTTATAGCCATTTTTTCCCATACGCTAACATTGAAAATGAAAGTATTACCGAGATTATGTTTTATCTGGTTGGTACGTTGGGAGAAATATTAATAAAAAATGTACACAATCTTGATGTATTTATTGGGTGAAAGATAGTGGTTAATAAGGAGACATAAAAATTGAATAGACATGTAGTAATTCATTTTTAATTCGTGACATGCATTCACAATAATATTTCCACATTTTTATATCATTTTATACTTCTTCATCAATTGACTCAAAACCTTTGTAAGATACTTTTGAGATTATTTTATGTAATCTTCTCATTATTTTATGTTTCTTTTTTGTAATGGGAAAAAAATTGGGGCAGGAAAATTGATGAGATTTTACACAAAGTCAAGCAAAAATTTGTTGTATTATTTTTCGCAAGAATTCTCATTATTGGGCTTGTACAGAAATCTTTTAAAAGAACTTCAGATATTTTGCAGGAAGTTTTCAATTAACCGTGCTCTATAATTTTGTGAGAAATTGAGTTATTTGGGTTCTTTGGTCTTTGTATGAAGGAAATATCTCAATAATATTTCCCATAAAAGCTTTGTAAGCTGGATTTATTGAACACGACATTCATTTATTGGTTTGAATTCTTGGAAATCAAATCCATTGTCGTGATAAAAAATTGCACAAAGAATACGAAAAATTGAGTGACAAAGCCCGGGAAGGTTTTGCGAAAAGCTCAAGCTCAAATTTAATGCCCAGAGTCAAGGAATCTAATAAAAAAGATCTCTCAATTAGACACCTTGAGAACGAAAAATATTTTTATCTGTTATATGCTAACATATTTTTCTTTGCTCTACGTCGCAAATGTAAGTAAAAAAATATTTACTACGTACACGAATTAAATTGACGAACGATTATAATGATATCGTCTGCATTTTATAACGGTGCCTCAAAATATGGCAGAATGCCCAAACTTTATTTCTTATCAAGTATAGTGTTTTACATATGTAATCATGGATGAGGAAACAAATTATATTTACTGTCCTTGTGGCTTTCCCTGTTTCTCTGAAAATTGATAGGGTGGAATGAACACCCCTTCGACAGGGAAGCCCTATTGACAATTCTGTCAAAATATTGAAATTTATTTAATATGTATCTAATTAAATGTAAGTAATATGGAGTTTTTTGGTTAATCTACGTTTTTCGAAAAGGATAAGTGTTCAAATTTTGTATTCCAAATGGTACAGAGTAGGGTGTCAATAGGTCCTGACACGAATTCTTAAAGTGTCAATAGGTGTTCCTTTCACCCTATACTACAATTTTTTAAATCATGACAAAAATACACAGCCTAAGCAGGGGCTCATCAAGCCTAATAAAAAGTGAAGCTATTTTTCACTTTTCCTTGTAAACATTTTACAGCTATTGCACCGCAACTTAAATAAATTTGCTCGTAGTTCTTGTATTATTTCGGCGAGCATTATGAAATATGTATTTTTAGATAGCTTTTAGTGCACGATTTCGAAATATATCAGACTGATAAGTCAATTCTCTTTAGGAAAAAACTTGCCAATAGTCTTCAGTGCCTCTATGTAAAAACGTATGGAAAAATGAAATGTTGAGAGGCCCCTGGCCTAAGCTTTTCCATCGTTTTGCTTAGAAGGGTGTTCATCAACGCTAAGTCAACGGGGAATGCATGATAAGAAGGAAAATCTGGAGCTTTAATAAATATTTATTATTAATATTAAATTATTATTATTTAAACTAGCACCAATAAGGTAATTTCAAAATGTGCTTTAATAACATTATGATTAATTGGTATCTTTCGGTTGTCCATCGGTTCATTACTGCATGAGAGCTAGTTGATAAATAATCGTTTAAAATATTAAAGATTTTCCTTTGAAATAAAATTAAAAATTTAAAATTTTAGTTATCTTATTCTAGTTATCTAAAACTACTCCTAATATATATCGCACTTCCACGATTTGAGTGGCACATTTAGGGCAGAATCACATTAACAGTAAAATGCTCACCGTCCTCACCGTATTTCGTTAATTTACATATTTTCATTGCAATTCTTATGCAAATTTTCAATTAACGTATTACCTTATCCCATATTCGGTGGCAATAGGTGAAAATAATATAAGAAAATTGAAGAAATAAAACAAAATTACGATAAACGGTGAGCAAAAAAACTGTAAGATTAATTTGTACAGTTTGTTTTGCTCACTGTTTATTGCATTTTTATTTTATTTTCTTATATTATTTTCATCTAGTGCCACCGAGTATGAGATAAGGTAATATTGTAATTGAAAATTTGCATAAGAATTTCAATGAAAATATGTTAATTAACGAAATACGATGAGGCTTTGACGGTGACTGAGCATTTTACTGTCAATGTGATTCTGCCCTTAATGTTTGAGACAGAAGTTCTCAAGCTTTAAATCAATATAATAATATTAATATAATTAGTATTTCAAGTGAAAATTTTTGCAAGTACGTATAATATTGGAGTAATCATGAAATACTCATATTTAACACAATTTTTGCTTTTAAAATATATTTTTCCGATTTTATTTCTAAAGTGTCACTATTACACTTAGTTCCAGCCACACATTGAGGTACAGAAATTACCATTTTCTGGTAGTGTATTATTTTTTTGTTTTTTCCTTTTTTCTCTTTTCTATTTAAATTTTCTAACTTAGTTTCTAACTTTCGGTTTTTCTTCTATTTTATTTGTTTTCCTATACCTAATTAGACATTGTAAGAAAGACGGACCTCAATTATGTTTGATTTAAAACAAATAAATAAATTCAAACTCAAATGCAACATAATAAAATATAATTAAAAAGGATTTATAAGGGAAGAGCACCAACGATTAGCAGTGTTCCTATGATCGTCAGTTTTTTTCCCATTGCTTCAGAATAAAATGAATTTTTAAGCATTATATTTGTTACTTTTTTCCATTTAAATTTTGCAAGAATGCAGTACGTTAATTCACATTTAATTTACAAAACCAGTTATTCGTGTAATACATGATTAAATTCGTGGTGATCCGTGGTAAAAAGTAAATGTTAGCACTTACACCTTTTTTATGATAATTTTTTTTGTGAATAATAAAACTTCAAATGCACAAAAATAGTTACACGAATCACTAGTATACCAATTACCATATATAACATGTCTCGCAACATTCTGATCCGTGGTACCCTTCCCACATATTTTTGAAAAAAAAAAACGATTATTTTAATAAAGGACATTTTTTTAGCGCAATATATTAATCTTAGTTTTAGAAAACAACACTATACGCTTAAAAAATTCTTAAGTAAAGGACTTAGGTCTTCTTTCATGATATAAAATTAATATCTTATAAGGAAAGGGATGTTTAGTACACAAAATTTAAGTTGGAAGAATGCGTGTTTTAGAACGAGTGCACTGTAATGGAGTAATACGATGAGTAAGATATTACTGGCAATTCCAGAAATTGTCCATGCGTGCCAACTGTGATTCGGTCAGTTTTCCAGGGCTTTCATGCCTGCCAACTTTGTTCGCAGTAAACAAGTGCGAGAGAGAGGACAGATGAAATCCATATCTTTTCTTGTCATTCTAGCAGTTTAGAAAGTATCTTAATATTAATTTTATATGTAACGACACCATGGACACAATTTTACGGCACATTGCATAGGCTAATTCAAGAACATTTTTTAATAAATTAAAAGAAATTGAATTCCGTGTTTACTCATCGTCTTTTTAGCATTATTTGAGTTGCATGCAACGTATATCCTAAAATTCCATTCATCTACTAATTTTTTTTTAAAGAAAATCATCTGACCATGTCACATAAGATTAATACTTCCTGAATTGCGAGAATGCCAACAAAGGATAGCAAGTGTTTTATCTTGCCTCTCTCTTGTGTTTCGCTCGAAAACTGGCCGAATCACAGTTGGCACGCATGGAAAATTGCTCGAATTGTCTGTAAATACGATTCAGAAAACAATTAATACGAACAGTAATATCTTACTCATCGTATTACTCCACTAGAGTGTACTCTTTCTAACACACGTGGTATTCCATTTGAAATTTTGCATACTATATACTACTCTCTCCGGCTTTTCTTAATATTAAAATTAATCTTATTTGTGGCACCAAGGTCAGTACAAACTGTTCGAAATAAAACCGGATTCTGAAAGTGCACAATATTGTCTATTTAATTCTTTTACAATCGAAAAATTCAAAAGCCTCAAACGCCTTTCAAATCGCCGAAGTGCGAATATATTAGGTTATTCTATGATGAGTTTCTGTATTTTTTTTCTGAGCCAAGATTTTAAACCTCAAGCTTTATTTATTTGAATTATACTACTTATTTGAGGACCTATAAGAATATTATTTAAAGGAATTTTAACTGGAAAAAATCTGTTTTCCTGTAGAAGGTCAACTCCTGTGTTCGGTAGTCACTGAAAGCTTGAAACGAAGCATAAGCAAAACGCAATATCTCTTAAAAATTTGGATGTGAAAAATTTACTTGATAAATAGACAAATTTGAAAGATTTTATTTAGTGGAGTTTTTATTGGTTTAGTAATAAAATTGTAGAAGGAAAAAGAAAAAAAAGCCTTTAAAAGACTTTGATAACAAAATGATTTGAAAGTCATTGAGAAGACATTAAGACTTTAATTAGAAGCAGTTCAAGGAATCCAGCAATGTTAATAAAATGAGGAATTTAATAAAATGTAGTAAACAGTACTGAACTAGTCAATTGAAAGTTTTGCAAAAGATCTAACCAATAGCGTGTTATAGTTTAATTGAAGAGTTATTCAAAGAGACAAGTTATAGCTGAACAAGTACTATAATTTTCTCAAAATGAACAAGTAATGGTTAAGTCGGGTGCATAAAGAAGCAAATCACATTGAAATTTTCTAAATGGACATAGTATGAGGAGAAAGCCAAGACTTCTTGCATTTTTGTCCCAGTTTTCTTACCACATTGCAATAACTTTTGTGGTTTTGAAAGTCATTGATCATGTTCTTATCGGTTTGAAGACAAGAAAGTGCTCCTGGTGTTATATATCTCTTATCTTTCACATAAGATAAGTCCAATTTTCTGCGTTATATTATTTGTGTTGTAATTTGGAAAGTTTACAAGAGAAGAAATCCTTTTTGCCTAGGCATTCGAGAGAGATTGATGATTCAATAAAATTGAAAATGAATGTCGAGGGCACAAATCTCTTCATTCTTTTTTTATTATATTATATTTATCTCACTTTCAAGCACAAAAGTACGTTAGTTGGCTTGATAATTGCAGCTTGATTGAGTGAGAGGAGATGCCAGATTGGATGGAAAAGTGATCTGGGTGTGTATGTGTGTGATGAGTGTAAGAAGTAATTGAGAAAGTTATTGAATTGAGGTCAAATATCGATAGTTTCAGTCTCTCCTTCATTGAAAATATTAACCACAATGTTACTTCTTTTTTTCCGCAACTCCTAATTTTGTTGCACTTTGAAGAGATTTACATTCACCTAAGGCGCAATTTAATTCATATATAACCTGCTTCACCATTCAATTAATTGGATTGCATCTTGGTGATTCTCCATACCACAAATCAATCACAAACGTTTAATGATGAGAGACAAGTGAATCAGTAGGGAAGAAGGTTAGACGACTTTCTGGTGTTGGTTTTCAAGGTAAAAGGAGAGGCAAGAGCAAGAGAGAAAGAAAAAAAAAGACACGACAAGCGTATTAATATAATTAATAAACACACGATATGTGTACGTCTAAAAACCACTCCTTAGTTCATTCTAATCACAGTTTAACAAGTCAATGATAAATATTTGTGCTAGTTTCGCAGAATTTTTCACATTTCACTTACCGCGTGTCGCTATAATTAAATTTCCTTGTGTCTTCTTTACGCACATTAAAAAAAAATATAGAATGTTTTCACTTTTAGCATTTTTTTTCTGGTGATTTTCTTCCAGGAAAACAATCGCAAAGAGCAAGAGTCAATCGCAACTAGAACCATCTTTCCGTTATCACGTTAATCTGGCGGATGAATGTGATTCAACGGATTATTGCCAAGGGTTGAGGGGTGAAAGATCTTCAGTGACTGTTCCCGATTACTTGAGAGGTGGTATTCGACGGAGTTTCACTCAGGTGAGATTTTTATTTGACCTAAACAAAGAAAATAGCACAAAAATTAGCGGTTAATTTGGAAACCTTCAAATATTAGAGAAATTTCTACTGTTAGCGAGCATAAAGTTTTTTCTTGTTGTATTGAGAGATAAGGCTATCAATATTGATACATAAATTGGGTATTTTTTTCTAAAGAAATTTATAGCCTTATTTATTGAGCCATTCATTTTGCTAATTTGATAGAAAGTCTCTCACAGAATTTTCCATTTTTAAGCGATACGGAATCAAATATTCAAAGAGTCAAGTTAAATTCTCTTACGCAAATGATTGAGCCATTAGGGGACAGCAGGGTAATTCAAAATATCTTTAAAAAAAAAATATCTTTCAAAATTTATATAGCGAAAATTGTTAGAAAACATTCCAAATTATTATGTTCTCACCGTGGTGTCACATATAAGATTAATTTTAATATTAAGAAAGGCCGGAAAGAGAAGTATATAGTATGCAAAATTTCAAATGGAAAATCACGTGTGTAAGAAAGAGTACACTCTAGTGGAGTAATACGGCGTTATCACACTTCCACATTAAAATTTTAATGTGATTCACATTAATTGTTGCTTATGAGCGTCCAAATATGTTATTTGTGTCTTTAAATCACTTAATATTTGGGGTTTTTCTATTTATTGATAAAGAAGTGGACTTGGTCTGCTAAAATAAGTTTAAATTTACCTAAAGCATAAATCTTTTTCACATTAAAAAATTAAAGAGAAAATCTCATTAATTTTTCTCATTAATGCAATAAGGTAAAGTACCCTCACTCGACCGGGTTCCTCTATTCGACCGGTGGGTCAATTTTTGAATATTTGATGGTGAATTTCGTCAATTTCTATGAATTTGTCACTGATTCGTATTATTCATGGAATAATTGACCTATTAATGTTAGATCATACACAAAATATTATAGCAAATATAAATAAATTGAATAAATAAATCTACCGGTCGAATAGAGGAACCGGTCGAATAAAGGGTACTTTACCTTACATCAATTTATATCAAATAATCAAAATTTATATCAAGTTTACCTTTTTATCAACAAATAGATTAAATTTTGAATATAAAATGATTCAAACACACAAATTACACATTTGGACTCTTACCAGCGACAATTAATGTGAATCATATTAAAATTTTAATGTGCAAGTGTGATAACACAGATACGATGAGTAAGATATTACTGTTCGTATTAATTGCTTTCTGAATCGTATTACAGGCAATTCGAGCAATTTTCCATGCGTGCCAACTGTGATTCGGTCAGTTTTCGAGCGAACCACAAGAGAGAGGCAAGATAAAACACTTGCTATCTTTTTTTGGTATTCTCGCAGTTCAAAAAGTATTAATCTTAATATTAATAATCTTATATGTGACATGGTAATCAGTATTCTTTTCAAATAAGACACAGAAAAAATTAATGGGGAAATTATAAACTGTTTAAAAGAAAGAAATCAGGGGTGACATAATTTATTTTCGATACTATCGACTGTCGATTTTGAGAAATTTAAACGATAGCTGCACTACCTGTAACTAATATAAATATGTTTATCAACAGTCTCATTATTTTAAAAATCTCACAATGAATGGCCCAACAATGCGTAAAAAGTCAATATTCACTTAATCTAACAGATATGATATAGATTTATCGATACTATCGATTCGATAGTGTAAAAAAGTTCTTCTACCTCAGAACTTCATTTACGGGTATGTAGGGCTACATTGAAGATATTTTTTTTATACATATTTCTAAGGGAAGATAGACATTATGGTCAAAATTTAATTTAGATCCACAATCATTTTGTCTATCTAAATTACATAACGTTAGGGTCAAGTTTCTTTTACAATATGCGAAAAAATGCGTTTTTAATGTAGCCCTAACTCAATGAAGCCCCTTATGGCCATGAGCAGTTACGTAACCATTATATGAGATGCTCAGAGCAAAAATGGATTGTTTTAATAGGGAAATACATACAAAGGCGACCACACTTGCTCTGAGCGTCTCATATTTAAAAATATATCGGACGACATAAAGGCATCTGCACTTTTTTGTTGATAAATATTTATTTTATTCATCGTCAATGCGCTGTAATTTACAAATATGATAGTTATTTTGTTATTTCGTCTCCCGCCGTCTTAGTGTAGGTGACCAGCATAGAATCAAACTGTGAAAATACTCTTCGCAGGTTATGTGATATTGTAGAAGTAATTTTTCTATTAAAATTAAAAATGTCGTAATTTGAAAGTCGTGAGTCACTTTCGCTCTCTAGAACGGTTCCGCAACAGAGTGTTCGTGGTTAGTCTTGATTTAAACGAGGAATGAGAAGCATCAATCTCCACGTTCATGGACTACGAAGACTGTATTAGTTATTCCAGATCCCAAGACGTCTCAATATAGCATTCAAAATTTTTAAACGCAATTGAACTATGCAAATTAACAGACAATAAGAATGATTTATTTATTAAACCTCTAGCGGGTAAGACCGCCTCCAGGCGGTCTTCACAAAAATCACATTTACAGAGACAATATAGGTTTTATTTATTTAAAAGTGCTATAGTGTCCTCGGTAATAGTCTTATAAACATCTCTTGAAAGTTTGAACTCATTTTGACTCTTCGTTTTGTTGCTATTCCCAGTTTTGTGTGACAGGTCAGAGAAAAAGCAACAAAAAATATTTGTGCAAAAAAACTCATTTCCAATTTCAAGAAAAATACCGATTTAAAGTAATCTTTTTTACTGAAGGATATGTTATTCTACTATGAATATTTTATTTAAAAAATTTGAAAAAAAACTAAAAATGTGAATTTTAGAAGCAAAAAGAGTTTAAAAAAAATTATATTTTCTCACCTAGCGCCTAAACTAAAAAATATAATGAAGAATGTATGGTTTTTTCGACTTTATTGGATCATAATTATCCTAGAAAACATTGTTTTAGAACTTTTTTTCGCATATTAACCCTCCAACGGTGTTTTCTTTAATATACGAAAAAAAGTTCGAGAAAATCTTTAGCGACGGTTTCGAGCAGGGTTTCGAGTCTTTTTTGAACTTCCAGTATAATTTACGATGTGATTAGGATACCCATCGGGCGCGTTTCAGGCTATAGCTTGTTTGAAAATACCTACAGGTACGTATCGGAATCTTTGAGTTTACGAGAAGTCCTTAGTGAATACTAATCCGCGGACCACCCTAAAACCCGAATCTCTTAAGGATGGAGGCCTGTGACCTCTGACTTGCACCCTATTTCACAGTATTCTGCTCGCAAAAGAACACGACAAAGAACCTGGATGACGAATATAATGCACCTTTATATATATGGGGAAAAATTTTAGGGGAAAGACTCATAATTTTGTCCAGTTTCTTATTTTGGACACTTTGAGGATAAAATTGGACACTAAAAATAAATTGATTAACATGATGGATTTTTATTCCAATATTTGATGAATAATGAATTCTATCTAAATATTTGTTCTTTTTGGAATATTTTAATACTAAAAATTTTAAATTTTGAATATGATTTGAGTTCAAATTGCATTTGTTGAAAATTCAGTGTGAGCAATTGCTTACGAGAAGTATGACAGAACTTCGTGCTTACTTCAGTTCTTATTTAGCTGTGGTGAAGTACTAACAATGTTTCTTCGCTTTTTTTGAGTGATATTATTGAATATTAATTGAATATTGTGTTGATTCACGTTAGTGGTGATTTGTACATTTGACCTGAAGTGAGATTTGCCTTGTGAATTAGATTTTTCGTGTGAAAAATGGGAAATTTTTTAAGACATTTACCAGTGAGGTGATACTCCTTATTTTGGACGGGTGTTTCTCACGAAATTTCGTGAAGTTTTAGCTTTTGGGATGACTAGGTTGGACAAATGCCTGGAGAAACAAAGGAGCATCATCCCTACGAAAGAGATGTAGTGAGAAAAGCTTTAAAAGGCTCCCGGAAAAGCCAGGGAATGAGCGAATCCGCACGTACTTGGAGTACCGAAGTCAACTCACTTTAATGAATGATATGGAAAGTTTCCGGGCCTCTTGTGACATTCTACGTTTCCCTTACATGAACAGGAAGAGGACTTGGTAAGATTGGTTCATGAAATGAAGAACAATGGGCATCCTGTTGAGGCGGATTAGCTGTCCAAATTTACAGCCAAGTTGTCCAAATTAATAACCAAGCTGTCCAAAATAATAGTCAAATTCACCTCTACATATCAATTCATTTTTAAACGTATTAAAACTAATTTTAGTAAAAATAAGACGATAAATAAGCTTGCGAAGTTTCTAAACAACTCTTCTGAAAAGAGAGTAATAAAAAAAGTCAATTAGTATTGAAAATATCGCACTTCAAACTTGGAACATCGATGCTTATAAGCAGACTGGACAAAATTATGAGCCTTTACCCTATATCAATGTAGCCCCATAACTCAAAATAGCCCCACCTTCCTCTACCTACTGAATATGGGAATAATAAAAAAAAAAACAAGCATTACTGCCAGATTGTAAAGTCAGTCCTAACTTTGTCTTAACTGCCCTGTTTTCCTTTACTATAACTTCATAATAGAACAAGTTCTTTCTATATTCAGCGAATAATATCATCAATCTCAACATCAAGCGTAATTAATTGCTAGAAATTAATATTGATGTTGAATAAATTGCTTCATTTATTACAATGCTATTTTGCTTCACTTCAAGTAAAATTTAGCTGGAAATATTTTAGTCAAATTACACTGTGAGATACTATTTCATATTTTCAATTTTATGAATCACGGAAAATGTGCATAAATTTGCTATTATCGCTATTGACCTTCAAAAAAAAAAAACTGTTCGTCTTTTATAACAAAATAATTAGCAACTTTAATTACTCATAATTTAATTTTAGACATTTATAGAAATGAATAGAATTTCTGAGATTGGTTTTAGCGGTTTTAGAGTGTTTCTATCAAATATATTTTGCTGATGTTGTATATAAGAGCAGCAGTATCGCTATCAATGGGAAAATTGTAAAAAAAAAAAATTGATGAGATAAGCTGTTGTTTTTCTTTTAGCTTGTATCTCTCTTATAGATTTCCAGTGAAATTTTCTCATTTGATGATTAGTCATCGGTTTAACTTGGAAAGGTTGAAAAAAAAAGAGGTTTTCTAATAGAGTTTTTTTGTGTTTATTTATGTGATTGCAGGAAATGCGTCCGGATCAGGATCAAATCTCCAAGAGTGGTTCAATAGCTGACCGACTGGCTGCACTACAGAAGAGTGGTGAGGATGATTGGAGAAAACGCTTGAGCACCCGAAGAGACACCACGGACAATGTTTGCACAGAGAATCTCGTTAATGTAAGTTGAGAAGATTTTTCTTATTGGAAGATGAATGCAATTAATTGAGTTTGAGATGGGGTAGGGTTAGGAAGACGGGGGGATAAATCTCATTCGGAATTAACAAAAAAAAAGATGAGCAGAAAGAAGTTGAAGAAGAAGAAGGCAAAAAAACAGCCACGAATCTGAAGCTGGATTTTTAGTACTGTTTAGCTTCATCTTGCGACTTCTTCTTTTTTTACGTTCTTCATCTTCTTAGCCCAGCTTCTTCCACGATCGCATAATCTTGTCGATTAAGCAAAAGAGACGACACTTGTCTGACCATGTATGAGTGAGAGGGAAGAGGAAAAAAATCCAAATAAGTGAGTCACACAAGAGAATCATGGATGATAAACAATAAAGTCCCGAGAGTTTCTCTCTCTCTTCTCCGGCTGGCGCGTTTTTATGCAAAACCATTTTCAATATTAGTCGATGTCGTTCCGTGGTGCGATAAACAATTCTCAGTTGGGTCCCATCGTCTGTTTCCGTGCACTTTTATTATTTTCCTAGTCTCTCTGTCCCTCTTACACATTTTGCACAATTTTTTTTCTGAGCGTGACAAGGTTTTATTTATTTTTTAATTTTTTTTTTTATAATTCTACAAATGAAAAATGTAATCGATTTTGTGGTGAAAATTCTTTGTTAACTTTTGTACCTTACGATCGTGCTATCGAGGCAGTTTTTTTTGGTGGACGGGAGGGAAGGGATAGGAATTAAAAGTGTTACTGAAGTGATTAGATAAGATCATTTTATACACCTAAGAAATGGTATAGAATTGAGGAACGGTGCAGTTTATGGTGAGATATTCGCCGTGTTGGATTAACAAATTTGATAGAGAGAGGAGGCATTTGTTGTGTTGGGATCAATTTTTGGAGAGAAAGAAAAGAAGAAGATGGATTGGGTGTGGTGGATTGGAAACTGTGCAATAATCGGGCTATGTGTAATTTTGGGGAAATTTATTTGTGATACTGTGTCACGCATCAAGAGACGGAGTGATGATCAATTGAAGATCAATAGAAAATTTGTCAATGCCTCAACACAGACTGACATTGGGGACAAGGTTGGGTCATCAATGGAGAAAATCCAGGAGAATTTGACAAAGAAGATCCAACCAAAAGTGAGTCAGAGGATAAAAATGCCCAACAACAACAATACTGTGGCACAAATCACAGAAAAAGAGCCAAAGATCGCGACAAAGAAGCCTGACTTGAATGCCAATTTCACAGAAGAAGGTCAAGATGCCGAAGAGAAGCCTAGTGTGAAGAATCTGAGGATGATATTTGAGGCATCTGGTCGACGAGAGGCATCACCAAATAAAAATCATGCAATAGTCCGGAGGAATAAATTGTCAGCAGAAGTTAGAATGAGAAAACCAATTAATATGTTCAATGATCCAGTCACAATTTCTCTCGTTAATAAATACATGAAACCCCAACCGGCACCAAATGCAGTGGTTCGACGAAGAAGAGTCCCATCCAATTCTAATGACAGAGTCACTTCTGTCGATGAGATCCTCAAGCAACAGAGATTGTCCAGGAGTTTATCAGAATATTCAGTGTCTGAATATGTGGATGAATCAGAAAATACATCAGCAGAGTCAGAATTCAGGAAATTAATTGATTCCTCAACTCCCGATCGGGCAAGGCATCGTCGATCAACTCCGAGTTTTACTGGATCTTTCACTGAAGAATTTGAAGATGAGCTTTTGAGGCTGCCCGGAAGTAGAAATTCCCTGATCTTCAGACAATCTCTGACCAAATGTGTCTCAACGGAGAACATAACAGAGAATGGTCATTCCTTCATCACTCACTACCAAAGTTGCTTCGATCTCACGCGAAATCCCAGAGATACAATTCCAAATCTCAATCGTCAAGAGTCCCGATCAGTTAGTAATTTACAATCAACGACCTTTGAGGAGATCTACTTTGAGAACTCAATATCTAACCATCTCTCGCAGTATTCCTTCCCCGAAATCTAGTGCTAATTAACTCTGTGTAAAATGTGGCTGTGAATGTTGAACAAAAAAGAAAAAAAACCATAATATTTTTTAAGAACTTTCCAACTAATTGAATTTAAGTGAGTGTGAGGAAAATTGAATGGTTCGTCAGTGGAAATGGGCATTGATAAGGAGGTAATACCCATAGAGTTTGCTGATAAATTTTTACCCCATATCAGCTGTGCAAAAATAGCTTCAAAGTTGTCCATGAAACACAGAAATATTTAGAAACTTATCGTGATATTAAGCTCAAGGTTTATGCAATAATTCTTGAAGATATTTTCATAAAAGGCAGTGGAAATAATTTTTTTTACTCTAAAATACAAAAAAAAGTAGAGGAAGATAGGTGAATTTTATTCCTAATCTGTGACTTGGTTACGTCTGCCGCCAACTTACTATTGTTGGCCTCTCCAGGAAAACGGAAGAAACCCTGGTTTAATTGAATTGAATTTGAATTTTATTCATGCCCAAAAATACAGAGTACTTACATAGGACTATATTATATAGTCCTATGAAATATAGTTATATTTAACTATATTATAAGTTTAAAAAAAAATATTTTGTCAAATCGGCAGCCAATTGGATCTTGTTAAAAATTTGTCAATAGGATATTTTTCAATTATAAGAAAAAGTCTAGTCAAATTGGTAAATATCCTTCTGACAAAATTTTAACAAGATCCAATTGTCGATTTAAAAAACTTTTTTTCAGAGTAGGAAATAAATCACTATTAAATTGCTATCAATCAGTAACGATTTGTCGCTAAAAATTGGAAAATCGTAAGCCAAGACTCATACCATACAGCCACGATAAAACATCCTACAAAGTCTATCGGCGTTATCACACTTGCACATTAAAATTTTAATGTGATTCACATTAATTGTCGCTTGTGAGCGTTCAAATATGTTATTTGTGTCTGAGTCACTTAATATTTGGGGTTTTTCTATTTATTGATAAAGAAGTGGACTTGGGCTGCGAAAATAAGTTTAAATATACCTAAAGCATAAATATTTTTCACATTAAAAAATTAAAGAGAAAATCGCATTAATTTTTCGCATTAATGCTATAAATCAATTTGTATCAAATTTTGCGGGCCAAGTCAACCTTTTTATCAACAAATAGATCAAATTTTGAATATAAAATGATTCAAACACACAAATTACACATTTGGATCTTCACCAGCGACAATTAATGTGAATCATAATATGATTTTAATGTGCAAATGTAATAACACAGTATTTCTTATTTTTTTTCAATTCAAATCCCGTTTTTCATTTATTTTGGAATTTTCAATTTTTTTGTGAGAATCATTTTAAGGCTAAAGAGAAATAGAATCGGTCAAGTTAGTGTGAAAAAATTGTATCATGGTTTGTGTCTAAGCTGTTTGTGAATTGGTTTGTTTCTCAACCTTTATCAAAATAGTTTATTTTAATATCTATTAAATTTTGGTACATTATTACGGTACATTAAAAATTTAATAGATATTAAAATAAACTAAATTTTGATAAAAGTTTAGAAATAAACCAATTCACAAACAGCTTAGACACAAATCATGATACATTTTTTTCACACTAACTTAACCGATTTTATTTTTCTTTAGCTTTAAAATGATTCTCACGGGTCCTGGTCAAAACCCCGGAAGCCAAAATCCCGAATTCTTAAAAGTGTCGTAGCTACTCCCTCGCGTGCTGCTGGAGGCAAAGGGAAATCTTCGGTGTCTTGGGAAATTATTTTAAATATTTTTCTCCATATAATTTCATCCCTTTCAGGATTTTGAAAATTCGGGATTTTGGCTTTCGGGATTTTGGCCTTTTCGGGATTTTGGCGTTCGGAATTTTGGCGTTCGGAATTTTGGCTTTCGGGATTTTGGCTGACACCGACCGTAAGCACTGGTGACTTTGACACCCCCTGTTCGTAAGCTTTTTTTTTACTTCTAAAACTTAAGGATGGTTTTTATCAATCCGATTCACCATGTCTGATCGGTGAGAACCGTTCTTAAGCATTAGAATTAATGGTAAGCTGACGAAGGGGTGTCAATATCATCGGCAGGGGACAAAGTCACCCACACTTACGGTTTTTTTCTTAAATATCGCAAAAGCAAGCTTGATAATTGTGTATAACTTAACTTGAGTAGAATCTGAATGTTCGTCAAAGCCTCACCTTTTTTGTAAAGCATTTTAATGACAATTCTCAAAAAATCGTAATTAGATTAATAATAAATAAAAATAAACATAAGAATAAAAAAAATATGTGATTATTTATGAGCAAAAAAGCTATTGCCTTAAAAGTTGTACAGTTTATCCGAGACACAAACTTCGCTGATCGTTATTAAAATTAAATTTCATCTTTTTTTTTTTGTAAATACAATTTTTAATAAAACTTTCTTGAAAATGTGATGCGCGAGCTTCATAATTCTAAAATTTCTCTGAAGCTTTTTATGATAATGAATAAATTATTTAAAGTAGTAAGTAGTTTACTTTAGTTCTTTTTCAATGAATAATATTTTGTCCTAAAGGACGATCAGAAATCTAGATATTATTAACTTAAAAACCAGGTTTCCCACTTATTTATTTATACTTAGATTTTTTTTTTGCTATAATCTAAGAAAAGTACGATATATTAATAAAACGCACATTGCCTTTGTGAGGTTTGTCTTTGAGAAATTGAAGTGTTTCCATTTTGACCTTTAAAGAAACTCTTTTAAATAATTATTTATTTTTCTTTTCTAAATTGAATTTTATGTAGAAAGAATAGTTTTAATGTTCCCCGGCTTTATTAAACATTATTTCGTCAAAAGATGTCGTACAATTTACTTAAATCGGTTTGTGTCTACAATGAAATTTTAACTATTCAGAGTACAAGAACGGAATGATTAAGAGGATTTGATTATAAGAATATCACTTTTTTGTGCTTTGAAATTGAGAAAAGAACTTATTTTCTTTTTGTAACAGAAATAGATTGTATCAACACTGAGAGAAATCCGAAAAAGTTAAAATAACATTACGGAAATGTTAATTTTACCCTGCATTATTGATCCGAAATCGGTGTAAATATTATGCTTTTTAGCAGGTGTATTATGGGTTAAAGTTACCCTTTTTCATGTTAAATTAACACTTAAAAAGGTGTAAAATTAACATTAAAAAATGTTAATATATTTTTACACGTAAAAAGTGTTAAAGTTATGAGGAAAAAAAGTTAATCGCACCCCAGCTGTTTTCTCAACACTAAGAAAAAAAGATGGTGCGATTAACTTTTTTTTCCTCGTAACTTTAACACTTTTTAGGTGTAAAAGTATATCAACTTTTTTTAATGTTAATTTTACACCTTTTTAATGGTAAAATTAACATGAAAAAGGGTTAAATTAACCCCTAATACACCTAAAAAGGGTAATATTTACACCGATTTCGGATCAATAATGCAGGGTAAAATTAACATTTTCGGAATGTTATTTTAACGATTTAACGATATTTTTTTATTTTTAATGAAGAACGAAGCAACTTCTAAGTTTTTTTTAGCTTTTTTAGAAATAAAAAAAAAAACTTGCAAAACCCTTAACGTAATTTTTTTTGTGAGGATCAATTTATTATTATTTTTGATTTTATAAAAATGAGCTGATGTCGTGGCATTTAAAATCACTTGAAGAATTTTAGCTAAGATTCTTACGAGCTCAGACTCAAACCACAAAAGACTAGTTTAATAATAAAGATCAAAGGAGCTTTAATTTCGTGTTTCTAATAGTGGTATAATTCTATAAATCTGTCTACTTCTTTGCAGAATGCCCTTCTTTTGGCACAAAACCTCCAGAATACCAACAAATCCGATTCTTCGGCAATTATTTCGGACAATGAAGTTGGAGCAAAGGTCTCCGATAGACTGAGCAAGCTTAAAGTCTCTTCCCAAAGCTGGAAGAATCGTGTTGAACCCACAGATGCTACCCAATTTACTGTGGCTGCTCGGGTTCAGACCCCAGCGAAGCTTCCATTTGAGAAATCTGATGACAAACGCTGCCCTCCCCGCAGAATCTTCCGTAGCGCCAATCCACCTCTTTTGGGATTAGCCAAGAGTCCATCAATGATGGTTCCTGGCACAGAGACAACCACCACTGTCCCAGCTCTCAAGAGGAGTGTTAGTGTTCCTGGGGAGGAGAGTCAGGAAACAACAACGAAAGTTTCAGTCCTCCAGCCGGACGATGATGAGACATTTGAGAAATTCTTCTCTGGAGCGAACATTCGCAACACTGTGATAGACGAAGAGGTGGAAATTGCCGATTTTGATGCCATAAAGTCCACAGAAAGGTGAGTTTGTAGAGCTTATCGAACCAATAAAAAATCATCATAAAATAATAAAGTTGATTGGGCAATCGGGGAATTATGTGGAAACTTTCCTATGAAGTGTCAAGGAAATTTGATGAGATTTTTTAATAATCTCTCACTTAGGGATTGTTACCGTGATAAAATTTTACGTTCTTTTAAATCAACTCAAGTCTTGCCGAAGTATTTCTATAATACGTAGTTTATAAAATTAAATTTTATAGGATATTTTTACAGTAATTTTTCAATAATGAACTTCAAATAATTCTTTCATAAAAAGTTATAAAATTAAATTATTATTTTCCTAATAAATTTTAACACGATTTCAGTCGATACAAAATCGATTGAAGCCTTTTACGTTTACGGTTTCAAAAATATTTTTAATCAACCCAAACTTACCGTGCTTACCGTAATTCAGTATAAATGCTAGTGATAAGCCTAGATCAGCTTATTGTAGGTGAGATTCTTAACATGAGCATACTCGGAATGCATGCAAATTCAATTTGTAACTAAAGATGAGAGATATTACACAGCAATTTGGAATCAAATTTTTGAAAAATTGCAAACTTTTTATTTAAATCAAAATATCTACGGATGTAAATGAACTGACAGATAGATGATTGTGGAATATAGACTAGAATCCCACGCCACTTTTTGGAAATCTCATAGCCTATACTACAACACTCTAAAATTTGATCAAAATGTCCAATGGCGTTTTTGAGAAAAATGAGTTTGTATTTTAACCCTTTAACTCTTTCGTCTCCTTTGGGACTCTGGCTAACCATGGAAAAAAGAATTTTTTGGACTATTTAGAATCGATAAAAATCCGATTCTTGTGGATGATTACAAACTATAAGGATGTCCAAATCTAGGATATTTTTTGCAGGATCGCAATTAACTCCTGAGCTAAGATATTCTTGGTCAAAAATCGTGAATTTTCGATTTTCTGCTTCCTTGCAGATATTGTGACTAGACTTTAGAAGAGTAATTTTTAAGAAAGTTTAACAAAAGTTCTTTAAAAAGTTTGAATAAATTTAGAAAAAGTTTGTTCACTATGTTATAATTAAAAAAATCTAGCATACTTTACGTTTTTCTCTTTATAATTCGAGTTTATAATTTTTTTGTTTGTGTCATAATATTATTCACTTTCAAATTAATGATGGCTCAAAATTCCTTCCATTGCGATCAGGATCATAGGCTAAATTAAAAAAAAAATCTTAAGGCAAGAGACACGAGAACTTTCAATCGGTCAAAAGCCTTAAAACCATGAAAAGAAAATTATTTTCTTGAAAAACGATTAGGGGAGACAGAGGTAGAATTAGCCAGCAAATGAAGCTTTTTTTCGCGAGTGAATTGTGAAAAAATGATAAGGTTTGTCTAATGTTTTAATGTTTCATAAGTAGCATTAGGATATTGGCTGTATGAAACAGTGTAGTTCAAAGCTCTAAAATCCTTCATTTTTTCTAGATAGGATAATGAAAAAAGTATGACACATTGGCTACACTTGCCCCGGCCTGGGTAGATATAGCCACTTTCAGGGTACTAATTGCCACCAGTTTTCCAGACGAAATTTCAAATTGGAGATACCAAATATTGTATTACTTGATACACTGAAGCCCACTGATGCTAAATATGTCACTTAATTTTAATGAAAAAGGCTTTAGTCGACTTTTTTATGACATTTTTGTAATTGCAACAAAATTGATGCAAACATAAAAAATCTATTTCTCAAGTTGTTCATACAAATGGCAATATTGCTTGGAATATCAATTAGTACTTTTTCATCTAACAATTATCCATGTATTAGTGAAAAACAATCAATAGTTTTATCCCGCCACGGAAAAGTGGCTACATCTGCCCCAAGGGCTATTTCAGTGCTTATCATCTTATAAAAAAGTGAATAATAATTATTCAAGTGAGAAATATTTTTTAATTCGGTTTATTAAACCAGAAACAAGGTAAATTGTAAACATTTTGTAAAAATGCTTCTAAATTGTAGGATAACAGGATCAGAGTTATAAATATTTCTGGCAATATGGGGATGTGTTCCTACTTTCAATAAAAACATACTTTGCTCGATGTACATTTTAAGAAAAACGAGAAAAATCCACTGACTAATTATACCTTTGGCTATAGGTACCCCGGTCTCCCCTACATGGTTAATCTACCAATTTTATCATAATATTACCATGTAGGGGAGACCGGGGAGGTTTGGGACAGGGGTAGTGTGGGACAAGGAAATTTTTTCATTAATTTTTTGAAATAAATGGGATTTAACCATTACTCAATCGTAGGCAATATTAAGATGTATCTTGACTAAAAGAATGGATATCCTCAGTTTTATTGTTTTAATTCTATAAACACTTTTTTAAAAATTAATAAAAATTGTTTATTTTGACGTCTCAGTTTTCTCTTTGCATTTTAAATCAGCTATATATAATCATAACTTTTTTATCTCATTAGTTAGTAGTATAATCTGGGAACATATTTTTATAAAAGTTTCAGAGATTATACGCTCTTGTTTTTTACTTAAAGGTTTAAATAACAAAATTACATGCGGGGATGTTTGGGACACCTGAAAGGGGATGAATGGGACGTTGATTTTCGACAAGATTGGAGGTGGCGTGCAATTTTTTATTGTCAAAATGGAGAGTAATGCCCAGTATCTACTGGAAAACTACCTCTTGTGCAAACTTTACTAGTTGAGCAGTTGTCTACAAGGGACAATTAAACCATCAATATCTTGGGAATTAATAATTTCTTCTGCAGAGGATAATCAACCTTTGCCCAATCCCGTTAAAAACTATTTTCTCGAAAATTTATCGAGCAATATCCTCTACTTTTCTCACAAGTTCTCCAGAAAAGGCCAAACGAGAGGTTTTTCAGAGAAATTAGGAAATAAACAAGTACAATGCAATTGTAAAATCAAACAGGAATCCGTCAATGATGTTCAAAACTAAAAGTTCCAAGAAAATCTACTCGATTGAGGAATTTGATGATCATGATTCCAATATAGAATATAAAAAGCAAAGAAAGTTGATGCAAAATAAGAAGAAAATACTTTAAATAATTAATTGACAACAAATGAATCTAATGTACAAAAAAAAAATTGATATTAATTTCTAAGTATGAAATAAAAGATTAAACATTTTTATTTCTATTAGAAATATTTTTAATTTAGTATTTAAAATTAATTAACGTTCTCCAAAACCGCAAATTATGCGAGAAAAAATGTATCCCATACTGCCCCACATCGGGGAGGTTTGGGACAAAGTGTCAAGTTAAATGTTTAATCTTCTCCAAGAAAACTCAGTTGTTTCCTAAGTTCTATCGAGTATTTTTTTATAAAGTCAATACCCATGAGTATCCAATAGACCGCTTAAAATTGTAATATACTATCGTGATTTTTTGGAATACTGTCTCAAAGTCAAAACATGAAAAAGTGTCCCAAACCTCCCCGGTGTCCCCTACTAATATAAATCTTTTTTCTTGTGTTAAAAACGTTACAATGATACACCGAAATAATGATTTTCATTTCGAAAAGATCATAATAAAATCTTATAATATTATTAGTTCAATAATAAAGGAAAAGTTGACTCTATCGGAGTCAATTTGGGTCGAAGTTGACTCTGTCGGAGTCCGTAGATTAAAAAACAAATAGCTGTTGACTCTATTGGAGATTGACTCTATCGAGGTCCCACTGTATAACTGATCCATAGACAAATCTTAATCTTAATCTATCTCTCGCTACATTATTTAGCGTTTACACCCAAAAAATGAAATGTTTGACCTTCTGTGCCCTTGCCGTACAGAAACAATTTTTGGAATTTTGTGGCTATCACCAGTAAAATTTCCAATACTTTATGTTTTACTATGAGGACTTCCCTTGTAAGAAACATTGTCCATTCCAAAGGTGGCTATATCGAAAGTTTGAAGTGGATTCTTAACAGTAAACCCATCAAGACCGGTCAAAATGACCGGTTTAAAAAACTTTTAAAATTAACACCTATTTAAACGGAACGATTTAGAATTAGCCCTCTAACAGTATTTTCTTTAAAATAAATATTAATAATATTTTAGTTGTAAGAAAATGTTTTGTAGGATCATGATCCAATAAAGTCTAAAAAACCATCAATTCTTCATTATCTCTTTTAGTTTAGGCGCTAGGTGGGAAAATATTTTTTTTTTCAAACTCTTTTGCTTCTAAAATTCACATTTTTAGTTTTTACAATTGTTTAAAATTGATTGATTGTTTAAAAGGGTTAAATAAATTCAGATAACTTTAAATTGGTATTTTTATGGAAATTGGAAATGAGTTTTTTTGCACAAATATTTTTTGTTGCTTTTTCTTTGACCTGTCTCCCAAACTGTGCATAGCAACTAAACAAAGAGTCAAAATGAGTTCAAACTTACAAAAGATGTTAGTAAGACTATTACCGAGGACACTATAGCACTTTTAAATAAATAAAAACATTGTATAATCGCAGTAAATGTAATTTTGTTAAGACCGTCTTGAGACGGTCTTACTTGATTGAGTGTTAATACTAGGTTTCTCTGTGATTGCAGATTGGCGTTTAAGAAGGCAGTGCAAGGTCCCAAGGGACGTCGTGCTGCCCGGAATCCGCTGAAATCTCTGGCGGCACGTGCCAATATCCAGAATGAGTATACTGAGGTGAAGAGTGGGGTAAATGAGAAGGAATTGAAGAGGTTGAAGCTCGAGGAGATGGCTAGGAAGAGTCATTTGGCAGTAGAAGCACTGGCTGGTTTGGCATCCGTTGAGGATTTCAAGAGTGTCAGTCTAAAATCTCATTCTCTGCCCCTCAATTCTTCCTATCTTCCCTACAAATCCCCAATGTTGCTGCAGATTAAGGGCAGAACTCATGTTCAGACTCGTCTGGTTGAACCTCTGTATTCATCCATCAATCGAGGTGATTGCTATGTGCTCGTGACTGCGGACAAATTGTTCAGATTCATGGGAAGTTTGGCAAATGTGATTGAACGAACCCGTAGTCAGCATATTTGTGCATTTATCCTGGAACATAGGGATTTGGGTTGTTCAGCCAATAGGGAATATGTTGTGCGGGATGATCGACAAGGTGGGCACGATGAGGAATTTTGGCGGGTGCTTAAGAGACCAAAAGACTGGGAAATTGTAGATTGTGGACATACAGATGAGGATGATGTCTTTGAATCATGCCTCATTGAGACGAATATGGTGTTTGAGTATCGCGATGAGGAATTGCATCCAATTGAGGAATATTGGGGATGTGTTCCGAGGGTGGAAATGCTAAATGCTGATAAGGTGCTAGTATTCAATTTTGCCAGTGAAATTTATATTTGGAGTGGAAAAAATGCCGATGGTGATGCAAAAAGGGCAGCATTGAGGCTCACGCAGGAGATGTTCAATGCTGGATATGATTATGAGGCATGTGAGCTCAATCCTGTGGAATTTGCTGCCCTTGCTGGGAGTAGAGAGGAGAATATTGTGGAGATTGTGAGGAGGACAAAACCAATGTATCCGGAATGGTGTCTTTTGGCCAGGATTACGCAACATATGGAGACTATTTTGTTCCGAGAGAAATTTCTCGACTGGCCAGATTATACCAGAGATCCTTTGTGTCGGGAATACTCAGTCCATAGGATTCATGGGATTAAGCCACCAGATGGAGAGCTTCTTTTTCACTCTGGGCAGTATGAGGAGCCGAATGTCATCCTGGAGAATGCCAATCTCGGTCGAGGACACTTTTACTATGATCCCGATACCATGAGACACTTTGACATTCTCACGGATTCCGTACAAATGTGGCAGATTCAAGAGAATACCTTTGATACGGTTGATGATGCATCTTTTGGACATTTCCATGCCGATGGGAGCTACATCATCAAATGGATCTATCGGATTAGTGTGACAGTGAGAGAATTGTCAGGAAATATCTCCAACAGGAGTACAGTGGGCAGAAATCGCTGTGCATACTTTTGTTGGCAAGGAATAGCTTCCAGTGCTAATGAAAAGGGGGCAGCTGCGTTGTTTACGGTTGAGTTGGATAAGGAAAAGGGCTCTCAGGTGCGCGTGAGACAAGGACAAGAAGATACAGCATTCATCAGGCTTTTTGGGGTCATGATCATTCATCGGGAACGTGAAATAAATTTATGGAGACTCTATATTGTCAGTGGAAATGACACTCAGGAAACTCTTCTCACAGAAGTTCCCTGTCAAATGGCTCAACTTCGTTCCCGGACCTGCTTCATCATGATCCACGGTGAAAACGGTGAAATCTTCATCTGGAAGGGATGTCAATCTAGTGAAAATACTCAGAAAGTGACCGAAAATGCAGTCAAGAAAATCAAAGAGCAGAAATCCAAGGAGTTCTTTGGCAAAGAAAACACAGATAAAGATGTCAAAGTGATCACAGAGAGTGAAGGATCAGAGTCTGATGACTTCTTTGAAGCCATTGGTGGAAAGAATAGAGAGCAATATTTCAGTCTATTGGAGGCGAATGATGAGTATCGTAATTACACATCAAGACTCTTTCATTTCACTCGGACAGAAGGAGCCTTCAAAGCTGTGGAATTCCACAGCCAACTGAGATCTCGTGATCATGCAACACCATATCCCTTTACCCAGCTGGACCTCTACAGAGCACGCCAGCCGACAATCTTTCTCGTGGATGCCGGAGAGAAATTATGGCTGTGGATGGGCTGGTGGCCCAAAGAGGATTCAGATTCCAGTGAGGATAGTGACAATGAACTGGTAAATCGGGCTGGGGAGAATCGGTGGTTGGATGAAAGGCGTGCAGCTCTTGCTACAGCGCTAAGTTACTGGGAGGCCAAGAAAGCCACCCGGCGGGATGGGAGTGAGTCTGAGGAGAGTGAGGAGGAGAATGAAGAGCGCAGTGATGCAGCAGGACTTGTTGTATGGGCTGGTCTTGAGCCACTTGAATTCATCTCACACTTTCCCGACTGGACACACCATCGCGATGTCGAGGAGATCAACAGAATGGTAAGGAAAATATTTCAAAAATTTGTGTTAGTAAACAGTAGAAGGGTTGGAAAAACTTGGATCGAGAATCTTCGTTTTTTCCATTTTGTTCTTTACACTTTTGTTTCTCAAATTTCTCAGAAATTTCCCTTTGCCCCAAAGGACGAAACGTAAAAACATCTCAAAAACAGAAAATGTCCCTTTGTCCCGACAGACGATACTGATAACTTCCCTAAACACGGAAAATGTCCCTTTGCCCAAAATGACGAAACTAAAAATTTCCCAAAACACAGAGAATTTCCCTTTGCCCCGACACACGATATTGATAATTTCCCAAAACACAGGAAATATCCCTTTGCCCCAAAGGACAAAAATAAAAATTTCCCAAAACACGGAGAATTTCCCTTTGCCCCGACAGACGATGCTGATTACTTCCCAAAACACTGAAAATTTCCCTTTGTCCCAAAGGACGAAATTAAAAACTTTCCAAAACACAGAAAATTTCCTTTTGTCCCGACAGGCAACTTCCCAAAACACAAAAAATTTCCCTTTGCCCCGACAGACGATACTGATAACTTCCCAAAACACAGGAAATATCCCTTTGCCCCAAAAGACGAAAATAAAAATTTCCCAAAACACAGAGAATTTCCCTTTGCCCCGACAGACGATGCTGATTACTTCCCAAAACACTGAAAATTTCCCTTTGTCCCAAAGGACGAAACTAAAAACTTTCCAAAACACATAAAATTTCCCTTTGTCTCGACAGGCAACTTCCCAAAACACAGAAAATTTCCCTTTGCCCCAAAGGACGAAACTAAAAATTTCCCAAAACACAGAAAATTTCCCTTTGCCCCGACAGACGATACTGATAACTTCCCAAAACACAGAAAATTTCCCTTTGCCCAAAATGACGAATGTAAAAATTTCCTAAAACACATAAAATTTCCCTTTGCCCTGAAGGACGAAACTAAAAACTTTACAAAACACAGAAAATTTCCCTTTGCCCCAAAGGACGAAACTAAAAACTTTCCAAAACACAGAAAATTTCCCTTTGCCCCGACAAACGATACTGATAACTTCCCAAAACACAGAAAATTTCCCTTTGTCCCAAAGGACGAAATTAAAAATTTTCCAAAACACAGAAAATTTCCCTTTGCCCCAAAGGACGAAACTAAAAACTTTCCAAAACACAGAAAATTTCCCTTTGCCCCGACAAACGATACTGATAACTTCCCAAAACACAGAAAATTTCCCTTTGTCCCAAAGGACGAAATTAAAAATTTTCCAAAACACAGAAAATTTCCCTTTGCCCCAAAGGACGAAACTAAAAACTTTCCAAAACACAGAAAATTTCCCTTTGCCCCGACAAACGATACTGATAACTTCCCAAAACACAGAAAATTTCCCTTTGCCCCAAAGGACGAAACTAAAAACTTTACAAAACACAGAAAATTTCCCTTTGTCTTGAAGGACGAAACTAAAAACTTCGAAAAACACCATTGTAATATCATTATTTTATTTAATAAAATATACTTGTTTAAAATATATGAAAGACAAGATTTCCAAAGACAAAGTTTCCAAAAAACAAAAATTACCGAAGACAAAGATTCCAAAGACAAACTGGGAAAAACAAAAGTGTAAAAAACAAAATGGAAAAAACAAAGATTCCGCAAACAGGAAAAAGGTAGTTGTTTTGGCGAATTTTGGCGTTCGGAATTTTTGCTTTCGGGTTTATGGTTTTCGAGATATTGGTTTTGAGAATTTTGGTTTTTAGGATTTTGATCGAGGAAATTGTATGGACTTAAAATCCTGAAAGGCTTTTCGGAGTTTTGGCCGGATTTCAGTCCATTCGATTCTAACTTTTTAGAGATTTTGTTTTTGGAATTTTGACCCCAGTCAAAATCCCGAAAGCCAAAATTCTGAAAACCAAAATCTCAAAAATGAGGGTCTCGATAAGAAAAATTCCTAAAGACAAAATCCCGAATGAGCCAAAATCTTGAACGTCAAAAGGCTCTTCGGACTTGTTGCGTTTAGATTTTTGACCAGGACCCCTTTCTGCGACTCAACCAATAAACCGTGTCCCCAGTTTTAAATTCTAAGAAGACAAATGACTCTCATTAAAAAACTATAGTACATATAAAAATACTATTAATATTTCTTGAAAGGGTATTTCATTGTGATTCAAATCCACTTCATGGTTTTTTTTATTCAAGCGGTTTCTCCGCGAAATCTTCGCACTATCTTCTTCACTGAGAAAAAAAAGAGGGTGCGATTAACTTTTTTTCGTCATAACTTTAACACTTTTTAGGTGTAAAAATATATCAACATTTTTTAATGTTAATTTTACACCTTTTTAAGGGTAATATTAACATAAAACAGGGTAACTTTAACCCCTAATACACCTAAAAAGAGTAATATTTACACCAATTTTGGATCAATACTGCAGGGTAAAATTAACATTTCCGGAATGTTATTTTAACTTGTTTTGATTTATCTCAGTGTTTACTCCCCTCATAAGGCTCTGAACAAGGTCGTCCCCACGATCTCTGACGACTTTCTTCCACTTTCGTGCGAAGTCCTGCAAATCTTTGGCTGGATTAGCCTTCTTCTTCAAGTCTCCTTTCAAAATTCCCCAGTATTTCTCAATGGGGCGGACTTTTGGAGTGCAGGGCGGCTTGACCTTCTTATCTACATATTTGACATTGTTGTTGGAAAACCATTCCAGGGTGGCTTTCGCGTAATGACATGATGTTAAATCAGGCCAAAATAGAGGAGGGATGTCGTGGCTTTGATACAGTGGCAAAAGTCGTTTTTGGAGGCACTCTTTAATGTAGATGTCCGCGTTCATCGTCCCTGTCATGAAAAATTCTTCGCTGCGACGTCCACAAGAGCAGATTGCCATCCAAACCACATATTTCTTCGGGAACTTGTTGTACTCTTTGAACCTAGTAAATTCATCTTTTACGACAGTTTCGTGGTCCATCAAAATGCATCCTTGAAAGCCTTTCAAAACTCGATCACTCAGATTTCTCGACCTCGTTTTGGAACTTTGCCTCTACTTGTCCGTGCGATGGGGAGCAGCTTGAGCTTTGTACGTTATCAATCCGTTATTCTCTTTGATTCTCTGCACTAAGCTCTTGAAGATACCCAGCTTTTTGCCCACAACTCTGACTGAAAGGCAAGGTTGCTTCTGGAAAAGCGCCAACACTCTCTTCTCCATCCTCTTGTCTACAGCTCCAGGTTTTCTGCCACATCCTGTCTTTTGAACAACAGTCCTGAGTTCCTTGAAGCGTAATATAACCCTTCGTACCGTGGATGGACACTTTCCGGTGATCCTTCCGATTTTAGCATAGCTCGCTTTTGGATTCTATAGGTACGTGTCCAAGATCAATTTGCGCAGGTGCTTCATTTTTATCACTTTTCTCAGCCAAAACACAACCTTTTTCAATATTTTTTTCAGAAGTGAATAGCTGACGAAATTCTATTGAAACGTCAAAAAAATCAAAACAAAACTCAATTCCTATTGTGACTAACTTCATGTCGAAAATTTGCATTTAAATCTGGGACACGCTTTAAAAATTCATAACTTTAATCAATTTTTATTTTTAGTGTTCAATTTTATCCTCAAAGTGTCCAAATTTAGAAATCGTCCAAAATTATGAGCTCTTGCCCTATGTCAAAAATTTATTTTAGGACTTTAAAAATTAGATTAGATTATGAAGTTTTTGCAAAGTTCATAAGGTTTAATTAAAGGTTTTCCAAATCAGTAAAGACGAGCTAAGTGTTCTTGAATTACTTTTAGATTAATACTTTTTCATTTTTTTTTTTTAATATCGTGTAGGGAGGAATGGTGCTTCCCTGCCCGCCCTTGCTTTCTTCAATTTGCTCTCCTGAAAATTTGTCAATGGGGAATAATTATGATTTAAATGGAAAAAGATCTATCTTTATTCTTGTCTTGGAACCCTTGGAACTAATAAAGATTGTCCTTGTTTTTCAGGATGGTCGAAGTGAGGATCTTGTGTCGATTTCCCAGTATCTCAGTCTGATAACTCAGCGAGAATATCCCCTTTCGACACTCCTCAGTCGACCACTTCCCGAGGGAGTTGATCCTACTCGCTTGGAAATCTATTTGTCTGCTGAGGAATTTGAGGAGGCACTTGGTGTTTCTCGTGGTGACTTCCAGGATTTGCCCTTCTGGAAGCAGACAAAGTTGAAGAAGGAGATGGGACTGTTCTAACACTGGGCAACGAATGCAGCAGTTGTACGGATGAAAAGGGACACTTTGAGCATTTCTCAGTATTTTCACACAATTTGGCACCAATTCAGTCGTGAGATAGACAAATTACTGCATTACTCGTAAAACTGCTGTCGATATAATAGACTTAACACTCCTGCACCTCTCAACAATCTATTTGGCGTACTTTTTGGGACCTTTGATGGCAAATTCGCGTGTGTAATTTTTCTTTATTTTTTTCTCTTTTCAACTTTTTTTTTGTTACATTTTTCATGGCAAATAAAGAATAAAAAAAATTGTAAATTTCATCAACAAGAATATTGCTTAAGCAGAAATCACTCTTGTGAACATTGATAACAACATAGTGAATTAAATAATCTCTTTAGAGAAAAAAAGAAGAAGAAAGGTGAAAGAAAAAACTCATACACATTCAATTTCGAAAGAATTAAACGGTGCCTTTGAATGGTGTTCTCTCGTCGTTGAACAAAATCACGATGTGAGAGAAAACTAAGAAGAGCGTCTGGGTATAAGCAGCAAATTGAGCTGCACAATTAACATCTATCGGAAAGAAATTTGAAAAGAATTAAGTAAATAAAAAAAATTGAGGACAAAAGAACATTCTAAATTTTTTATATAAAAGAAAAACTAATTGTAATAAATTAATGTTTAAATGAAAGAATCATCACCCAAAAAAAGAATTAATCGAAACATTTTTCTAGTCTCTGAGGAAAAGGTTTTTTTAGTCTGCATTTTTAAAAAAATATTTTTCACATTTCTTTGTCATTTTTTTTAATCAAAATTCTTCATCAATTTGATTCTTTTTTTATCCGTGTGCCAAAATGAAAGAGAAGGAAAAAAGGGATTTTCCAATGATAATTTTTTCTCTATTTTCCACCCCCTTCTTAAGACTTTAAAAAAACACCAATATATCTGTCCCCGCTCCTCCAGGAATTTATAAACTCGCGCGAAAAAGACAAAATAAATAAAAAATGGTAAACTATTAAAGTCACGGATTGGTGCTTTTTTACTTCTCTATCTCTCTCTACAGTGTCTTCTTTTTTAAAAGGTGTAAATGTTAAGGGGAAAAAATACATTAAAAATAAAACTGAAGTGAGCATTTTGTTAAGTTTTTTTTTTCTAAATGTAATAAATGGTTTAAAGAGAAAAAAAATCATAATCTTCCTCTGTACAGTGTATTATTATTAATTTTTCCCTTCTTGACTTTTTTATAGACTCAAAAAAAAAACCATAATGAAAAATTTTTAAAATGGTTTTTTTTCTTTTCATTTTCTCCATCCTATATTATAACTTTTGATATTTAGATAAATAATAAAAAAAAGAAACACATAACTAAAAATTATTTATATTCATTGTAAAAAAAAAGAAATTACTTTTACTTCATCTTTGAATGTACTTAATGGAAAACAACAAGAAAAAAAAATGTGAAAGAGATCAACACACAATTTTTATATAATGAACAAACATGAAAAATTACTGTCGTGTAAGTGTAAATTCTCATTTTATCATTATAATGTTCGTAGTGCTTTTTTTCAATAAAAAGAACTCAAAACTAATTTTTTTATCAGTGTTTTCTTTGCACGTTGGCAGGAAATTTGCTTTTTGAATTCAAAGACTTCTTGCATTTTGCCTACATCAAGGGGTTTTTAGTTCAAAAAACGAGTTGCATGGAGTCAATGAGTTGCATGCAACTTGATTTGCAGACGCAATTCATTAAGAAATCGCAATGGTCGACTAAAAGTGCAATTCCTCCAGATGAGGTTCATAGTCCATATATCATGCACTGGTAAAAATAAAAGGATCAAATTGACCCTTTTTATCAAAACTGGATCATATTTGATCCTAGGAAAGGATCACTTGAATCATTTGAAATTTTGTATGCATATTTATCACGATAGATTATGTTTTATCGTAAATTTATTACTCTTATCGTATTTCTCTCATCTGAGCGAACACCAAAGATGACTTTTTCATTTTTTTATTCGTTTATTCCGGAGATAAATAGGTCTCAAAACAGTGACCCTTTCAAAGGATCATCGCTGACCCTTTGATTTTTACCAGTGTGTGGATAGATGTTATCATGAATGTTTTTAATGGTTTTAATGCTTTCTTCCCATGTCTTAATTTAATAATTATGCCCCTTGGTCGAGGTCTCCTTACAATGGCTTGCACAGCTTTTCTGGGAAATAGGATAAGTTTATAAAATTTATGGTAGTGTGGCTATTTACACTCATAGTAGTGGATTTTAAGTGTGTTGTAGTCCGTTTCTCTTATTTATTGATTATTTATTTATTTTTTTAAGTTATTGACAGTTTGATCCTTTTTATGTTTTTTATTGGATAGGATTTCGGTCAAAATAGGCCTATGGCCTAAGACCTGAGCAAAGGGATTTAAGGGGGGGGGGGAACAAAAAAAAAGCTTTTCTGGGCATTCATATGCTAATACTTTCAAATCCAGGATATTTGAAGAAAGATTATCAGTAAACCTCCATTTTATGTATAAATCGGATAAATACAAATATCCTGTCCACAGAAAAAGCACAAATAATTGAATGAGTGAACTATCTTTGGAAAGGCTAGCTCATTAACTTTTAGACCTATGTGTTCTTATCAGGTCTAATAGATCATTCAGAACTGCTGCCTGCGTAAAAATGGTAAGCAAAAAATCAAAATTGGTAGAGGAATGCCTTTATGTTTGAGGCGCAGTGGATTATTCTTTGATTACACTGTGCGACACGTTGTGGGTGTCTTTGACGAGAGTGCCAAAACTTGTTAGAGGGTCATTTAAGGACCTCAAATCTGCAATCCGTTTGTCCGGGTCACCTCTAGATTTTTTTGAAAAAGCATATTTAGTTTTTTGATGTTTTATAAAATTCAAAAATTCATATCTCCGGTTCTAATTATCCGGTGGTAGTCACATAAAGCTAAACTGACGCGTAATTTCATCCTCTATAACTCTTGTAAACATATCAAGAACCTACGATGAAAATGAAGTATATTTTTTAAAGATTTTGTGAAAAAGGGCACCTAAAATGGTGCATTTTTCTGTGTTTTTTCCATCTTCTAGTAATTTTCCCACTTTAATAGAGCATTTTATATGTCAAATAACTATGCCTAAAAGTTAGAGAATTTAATATTCTTTCATTTTCTTTTGGTTTGAATTTTCTATCATAATTCATTTATTCACAATAATTTATTGAAAATAAAGTGCATTGAAATCTCTTATTATATATAATTATATTAGTATCTTTGTCTAACCTACTGAAGAGCATTCTCTTTTGCACTCTCACTTACACATTTCATATAAAAAGAGGTGAAATGAAAGAAAAGAGACGTATTTAGAAATAGAGAGAGAAGAATAGCTGTTATGAGTGCCAAAAAACTATTCTTCTCTCTTTATTTCTATATACGTCTCTTTTTTTCATTTCGCCTCTTTTTATATGAAATGTGTAAGTGAGAGTGCAAAAGAGAATGCTCTTCAGTAGGTTAGACAAAGATACCAAATAATTATATATAATAAGAGATTTTATTTTTATAATAATGCATTTTATTTTCAATAAATTATTGTGAATAAACGAATTATGATAGAAAATTCAAACCAAAAAGATATGAAAGAATATTAAATTCTCTAACTTTTAGGCATAGTTATTTGACATATAAAATGCTCTATTAAAGTGGGAAAATTACTATAAGATGGAAATAACACAGAAAAATGCACCATTTTAGGTGCGCTTTTTCAAAAAATCTTTAAAAAATATACTTCATTTTCATCGTAGGTTCTTGATATGTTCACAAGAGTTATAGAGGATGAAATTACGCGTTAGTTTAGCTTTATGTGACTACCACCGGATAATTAGAACCGGAGATATGAATTTTTGAATTTTATAAAACATCAAAAAACTAAATATGCTTTTTCAAAAAAATCTAGAGGTGACCCGGACAAACGCATTGCTGATTTGAGGTCCTTAAATGACCCTCTAACAAGTTTTGGCACTCTCGTCAAAGACACCCACAAAAAGGTAAATTTTGTCGCACCGTGTTATTTAAAAGGACAGAGATAATCCTAACCGGCTTATGTAGGTGAGATTCTTAATATGAGCTAACTCGTAATGTATGCAAATTCGATTTGGAGCTGAAGTTGGGGGACGCCATTCAGTTATTTTGAATCAAATTCGTGAAATTATACATTTTTTTTATTTTAACCAAAATTGAATGAAAATTAGAAAAAATTGGAGGTAATTTTTTCACATATATACAGTAGACTCTCGCTATTATCTCTCGATTATTAAGTGTATCGAGATAAATATATTCATTACAAAGTTAATCATTTTACAATGTCCATATCCCGTGTTAGAAGAATCTGCTAGTCCGTTTGTAGACTCGCCCAGGAGCGCCTTCCCTGCATTGTGGATGCTTCTTTCATGCTTCCGGAGTTGTTGGGCGTAGGAGGTGCATTATATTCCGTTATTAACATATGAAAATTGCCTAAATTAGACATTCAGATCTTTGCACCGGGCGGGACTCGAACTCATAACAGTAAGTCGAGCCGGGGAATCGATCTGCCCAATAGCCAACGGTCTTGCCTATTGCGCCACTGATTCCCCCATCGATTAATCAGAATCCGAGATAATCGACGTTGTTTGTTTCTGAACTTGTTTTTGTTACGAAAGCGCCCCAAGTGTTCATTTTTTGAACTTCAACTATATCAAAGAATGTTGTATTTTGTGAGACTTTCCATTTAAAACCCTATTTTAAGTGTCTTGTATAAGACTTGAAGAGTCTTATAAGAGGAAAAACACTTATGGGGCCAAGATTTTTACACTGGCCGAACTGTGTGGCCCACCTCACAGCGCCATGATTACACACTGACTGACATCAGAGGCGATCACTAACGTATATCGATCGATTCAACATGAAGTGTTGAATCGATGACTCGACTGGAACTTAAAATTGAATTTCAAACTTCTGTCTCTAACCGCTATAATGGTGAGGTAGATACCACGCAGAACACCACTTGGCATTGGGGAGAGGTGCGTAAGCACCAAAAATATTGGGGTGGAAACTAAAGTTGTATTTCTGCGTCTTACACTTGGTCGAGTAGAAGCAATCAAATTTGCATCGGAGTGGTTTCAAAGCATTATTATGGGAAAAAAACATTTTTTTTACACTAAAACGACAAAATCAGACAGATGGATAATCTGGAGCAAAAAATGACGTTTGGACGAAATAGATACAAATGTCCTGTACAATTATGCCGAAGTAATCATCAAGATCGGTTAAGTAGGTGTCGAGATAATTGAGGTTATGTGTTATGAAAATTGTTTTTGCGACTGTGGCGCCCCTAGCTTTGGTTCTACAAAGTGCAAATGTTCTAGAAAGTTGTAGTGCAGAGGCGTGCAAGAACCGTTTGAAACCGAAAAAAACGTCAAGTGAAACATGTACGTCGATGGTCAAAACGCTACCTGAATAAAACTTATTTTGAGGTTTATTCGGTTTCAAACGGTTCTTGCACACCTCTGTTGTAGTGTCTTGCGAGATCTTAAATTTGCGCCGTCACACGTCACAATCGGTCAAATAGAACTGGAGATATAATGTTTTGAATTTCGTGAACTTTGACCCCTTATATCTTCGGTTCTATTTATAACCACAGCGAAGCTACGCCACTTTTTGGATAACTCGGGTGAGGAAGTCAGGGGACCTTAAGTTTGGTATTGGTCGAAAGCTCTAAGACCCAGCTATAACATACTAAAATTTGAGCCCGATTGATGCTATAGGGGCAGAGCTATTGAGAAAACAAAAAAGGGGGGTATTCAAAATGGCGGAAGGAGGGGTGGGGGGTGGGAGGTCAATGCACCAAGTTGCAATTTTCACCCGATATATAACCTTTGCCGAAAACCGCAAGTTTCAATCTTTCTTAGTTCGGGAGCTATTAAGCTCCAAAGAGTGGCCGGCTGGCCGGGAACGTAACTAAGCCCCCCATATATTCGTGATCAGGAAGTGGCGAAACACATTTTGGCCAAATTTGAGCCCGATCGGATGACATGAAATTTTATTATAATTATAGCAGGTAACATAAAAAAGTGTGTCAAACATGCCCGATCTCCCCTAAGTAGCGAAATACTGTTGGTCAAGGGAAAATTTAAGAACTTATGAACCATAAGTTACGAAAATGGATTTTTTATTTACTAAAATTGAATTTTTTAATTATCAAATTTATTAACTTACTTACCAATCTTAATAATGAACTTACTAAAAATATTTTAAATGAAGAAATCGGTCACTATTGGACTATGGGAAAATTAAAACACGGATTGACCTTTGAGCTTGTCTCTCCTTACGACGCGACGTTTCGGAGGCTTATTTCCTCCTTCCTCAAGTAAAGCATTTACAATATGGATTTTACTAAAATAATTTACAATTTTTGAACATTTTCATGGATTTGAAAAGAAATTCTGTAAAAATATGACAGTGTCATATTACAAATTTTGGTCGTAAAATGCGGGAGCAGGATAACAAAAAAAGCTCAGTGAGCATCAAATGACCATTGCAAGGAGTTCTATGAAGCCTAAGGTAACTGATATGAGTCGGATTTGCTTTTATTTATTTCAAATTTACCACATATAACTGATTTTAAATTTGTAATATGATATTGTCATACTGCTACAGAATTCCTCTTCTGAGTAGCTTTTTTGGAATAAATTCCCTTTAAGCTTGGGAATAATTTCCAAAAGAAATATTCTTAAGCCAAAAATGTCTTAAACTTCACTTAAAAAATCGGCAGAAATCAAATTTTAATTAGATTTTGGTGATTCGGAATGGATGACTGATCGCACAGAAAAATTTTGACTCTAAATTTCACACAGAAAAATGAAAAATTCTTAAACAGAAACACCCAAGAATTTCATTTCAAATCCTATCGAATGAATGCCAATGCCCTAATTCTAAATCCTTGATCATTTAGTTTTAGTTGCAATTTGCAAATCTGTAGACATTTTTCATTTTTTCAGCTAATGCTGAACTTAAGTTCCCGATCTCTTAACTTGAAAGAGCTAAGGATTCTAGCCCATTTCTTTGGCTCAGAGCTTCTAAACTTAAACGCCTCGGGGATTTTCTAATATCCGGGTAGTAAATTTTATTGGCCGCATATTAGATATTACAATTTAACTGGAAGACAGTAACTTTTTAACGGAGGATAGTAATTTCGATTGAAATTACTATCCAAGCCAGTAAAATTTGTCATCCTGCTGTTAGAATGTCATTTTGGAATATCGTGTGTGCCGATGCAACGGTTCCCGATATGCTTTGAATACATTATAGGAGTTCGTGGCGCAGCTGGAAGATGCTCGACTGTCATCACAAAGGTCGCGTGTTCAAATCTCGGCGCAGGCTTAAATGTTGGAAAAAGATTTTCACGCACCAAATGGCTTTGAAATACAGAGAATATCATCCAGGGAGGGCCTCAAGCCCTCTCAAACAATGGTCAAAAATTAATAAAAATCACATAGAAAAATGGAAAATTCTTAAATAGAAACACCCAGGAATTTAATTTCAAATCCTATCCAATGAATGCCAATAATGCCCTAATTCTAAATCCTTTGATCATTTAGTTTTAGTTGCAAATCTGTAGACATTTTTCATTTTCCAGCTAATGCTGAACTTAAGTTCCCGATCTCTTAATTTGAAAGAGCTAGGGATTCTAGCTCATTTCTTTCGCTCAGAGCTTCTAAACTTAAACGCCTCGGGGATTCACGTCCAATTTAAGTTCCCAGGATCTTATATATTCTTACACACAGAAAAATTTAGAAATTAAATTTAGAGTCAAAATTTTTCTGTGTGTAAGAATATATAAGATCCTGGGAACTTAAATTGGACATGAATCCCCGAGGCGTTTAAGTTTAGAAGCTCTGCGAGCGAAAGAAATGGACTAGAATCCCTAGCTCTTTCAAGTTAAGAGATCGGGAACTTAAGTTCAGCATTAGTTGGAAAAGGAAAAATGTCTACAAATTTGCAAATTGCGACTAAATCTAAATGATCAAGGATTTAGAATTAGGGCATTGGCATTCATTGGATGGGTTTTGAAATTAAATTCCTGGGTGTTTCTATTTAAGAATTTTACATTTTTTGCGTGATAAAATTTCTCGTTAGTTTTTCAAAGAGTGGATATTAATTTTTATAAAGCAAAAAGGAACTAAAGCTTCAATTTTCTTTTAAGATTTATTTTAAAAGTTTCAGGCTAAGGTCGTCGCAATTGTGATTGGTGCTCAGAGTCTAGTGTAGTCTGGCATCAAGTGTAGCAGAGCTGCGATTCTGCCTATCTAACTACCTAAAGTATCTGAACAAGAATAGTAAAAGTAAAAATGAGGTATTCGGACTTTTTAGGTTACATAGGTTACAGCTGACATAGGTTTAAAATTTTACTCATTTGAGTTAGCCTATCCCTTTTGAAGCACACCCTCTATCATTTATCTATTGTCATCATTTTTTTCCTCAGTTTGTTAGTGTCTTTTTTAATTGTAATTTTGTGTATTAAATTGTCAGGACCTGAGCGAGATTTAAAATTAAATCAAAAAGTCGTTGTTAGAAGCCAGACAACATCACCTGCATTTTTCTTTGCTTGGCTGCAATTCCAACGCCAAACCATCGAATTATCTCACGGTCGTAAATCCATCAATATTTTATGCCGATATGGTTTACGTATTAAAAATCTCACTAACAATAAACTGATCTAGGCCTATCACTGATTTTAATTTTAGCCACAATTGTAAATGGCAAATAACAAATAAATAAAACCAGAGTTTTCCTCTGCTCACTTCTCTAAAAAAAAGAACCCTTGATGAAGTGAAATAAAATCATTTCAGTGGGACTTGATTATGGATAATCTTCTCAAAGATGTAGAGCAGATGGACATTTTGAATTAAAAGCCAAAGAAAGACCTGTGATAAACCCAGGTAAGCTTCTTATAGCTGAGATCCATTAAGGTGATTTCGTTGTGCTTGGAAGTAGGAAATGAGAATATATTTTTAGCTTTGAACTTTGTGTTTCAAAATTCATGGAGAAGTTATCTTGACTCTGGGGATCTCAGTGGCACAATAGGCAAGACCGTTCGCTCTTAGGCGGTGAAATCTCGAAAATTCGTCATATGATATTGTCATATCGTTACAAAATTCGCTTAACAAGAGACACAATAAACCCGAAAGCACCCGAAAGTCCTTGTGAATTCATTCACTTTTCGGACTTTTCACTAATTTACAATAGCTGCGATACCCATCAAACCTCAATTTAGAACGCGAAGAAGATTTTACAACCAAAGAGATCTGTATCTTGTAATCTTTCTTGAGAAAATTTATTATTGTTTTCATCTCTTTCTGAGCAATAGTCTTTTGTCACTCTCCTCACCGTAATGACTTAATAATACTGCCGTCTTTTCAATCAGTTTAATTGTGAGAGATCCACAAAGTGCCCAGAAGCTTGATATGCCAGTAAGATTAAAGTCTATTTCATTAGAACATTTTCCCATTTCTTTGATGAATTATTCACTAAATAGTCGTAAAATATCAAATGAAATGCTTGCGGGAATCAGGAAGATTCATCAAGAATTATTTCACTTCAAATTGACTTAACACTCTCTGGCAATGACCTATAAAATCTTCCGAGGGGAATTCTAAATGCATTTGAAATGGAATTTGAGAAATTAGAGCAGCACGAGTTACCAATAAAATTAAAGTTTAATGGTAATTAAGTGGAGTTCTTTTTTCTTCATTTTTAGCCAACTTGAATCCACACACCTTTGTAAAATTTATTTCTTTTTAGAGTGAGATTATATAATATCTTTTTTTACCAAACTTAATCCACTTCCTCTTGATCTTCTTTAGAGATCTGGACATGATTAATTTGTGGTAAAATAATCTTTCACCTCATAAATAATTTTTTGCCGCCCTGAAGACATGCAGAAAAAAGTGTCCCATTCTCTCTATTAGCTACAATGTTGTAAATAGAAAAAAAAAGAAAAGAATTGAAGCACAATTTGCTGGTAATTTGAAAATTTGCTCAGGTTTATCGAACTCTTTAGTGATTGTTATCTCGTTGATGCCTTAGTTAAAATGCAATTAAATGCGGGTTAAATTAGAATTCTAATCACCTTCATCGGGACAATAAATAAATTTGTGTTCATCACCTGATTATAAAATACCCTGTACAAGTGACTTTCTGGCCCAGAATTTCTCTGCAATTTCCCACTCAACGCCCAGAAATCTCTCCCAGAAATTCAAATTGGAGTATGAAGTGTGTCTATTTCTTTGTGATTTTCACTATTGGAGTGTATCTCGTGAATGGAGATGAAAATCCTGGATTTTTTCTCAAAATCACCAAAAATGTCCCACGAATTGGACGTAGATCCCTCCCAACAACATCCGAAGTGGACAATTTCTTCTTCAAAGGCCTTAAGAATGTCCCCCGAATGGGACGAAGAAATGATCTTCTGGTAAGAATAATTCACATTTAATTAAATTTTTGTATCTTAAATCCACCTTTATGTAGATGGATGATCCTCTTCAGGAAACAGAGAGAATCTCCAAACGAGCACCTCCGCAGAAAAACTACAATAACGTCCAACCCTTCGATCTCAGGATTCTCTTTGATCTCCTAACTGATGACTATTCTGACCTGAAATTCGTATCGTGGAAGGACTTTGATGAAGCCCTCGAAGCAGATACTGATCTCTTTGAAAAGCTGGCTCAGGTTGCCAAAGAAAGGGGCTCTCCGGAATGGAAAACTCACATGAAAACCAACAATTTTGTGTCTTTTCTTCCGGGAAAAGGCAATAGGCACACAATTGATGATCTTCTCTATCGAAATGAACGTCCCTCATCCTCATATGGAGACAACAATTTGGTAGATGACTCCAGAAAAGACCTCGACAGAGAATTTTTCTAAAATATTGATGACTTAAACACAATCTCTGCACGATAATGGATTCTAAAATACATTTTACTTGAAATATAGCAAAGTTTCAGCAAAAGTATTTTTTTGTGTTAATGGAAGATCACTCAAGGGCAAAGAAATGAATGGAACAATACTAAATTTACAAAAGAGGTGACAAATCCTTGTGCTCGTTTAGAAGTGCTCTAACTTAGATGATACACTGAGTGAGAGAAATCCGAAAAAGTTAAAATAACATTGCGGAAATGTTTATTTTGCAGTATTGATCCGAAATCTGTGTAAATATTATGCTTTTTAGGTGTATTAGGGGTTAAAATGACCCGTTTTCATGTTAATTTTACCCTTTAAAAGGTGCAAAATTAACATTAAAAAATATTGATAAATTTTTACACCTAAGAAGTGTTAAAGTTATGATGAAAAAAAGTTAATCGCACCCCCATTTTTTCTCAGTGTACCCTAAAGTTTCGTATTATTTGCGCATGTAGAAAAGTTGTTTACTTAGTTAGTCACTGAGAGAAATCCGAAAAAGTTAAAATAACATTCCGGAAATGGTAATTTTACCCTGCAGTATTGATCCGAAATCGGTGTAAATATTATGCTTTTTAGGTGTACTTTTACGGGTTAAAGTTACCCTTTTTCATGTTAATTTTACCCTTTAAAAGGTGCAAAATTAACATTAAAAAATGGTGATATAATTTTACACCTAAAAAGTGTTAAATTTATGAGGAAAAAAAGTTAATCGCACCCCCATTTTTTCTCAATGTACGCTACAGTTTCGTATTATTTGCGCATGCAGAAAAGTTGTTTACTTAGTTAGTAGTCCAACTTATAGGTATAGCAATTTTTTCCACTGTGATCGTTTTTTGGTTAAAAAATTATATAAACCGATACATTATCAAATGAAATTTTATTATCGGCACATTAACAGTTTATTATCGGATTAAATCGATTAGGATTTTCCCGAAATTCCAAGACCTTTCATATAAATCTATACTTGCCCCAATTGCTTAAGAAATACAATCTCTCTACATTATCATTCTTATAATCTTGAAAAACGGTTAAGCAGTCTTCAGACTAGAGGTTTAGCCCAATTCCTCAAAATACTAAATAGCGTGCAATTCAATTACTTTTTGAGAGTCTAATAGGTTATTTATATCCGGAGTTATCACACTAGAAAATTTCACATTAAAATTAAAGTGAAAAGTTGCTCATTAAAACTTCTAGAACCACTCGAAATCGCTTATTTAGTCAGGACACATTGCTAGAATTGCTCAATGTCACGATGGCACACGGGTTGTCAGATGAGTGTTTTTGTTTTTGAAGCATTTCAGTCGTTTGAGCGAAAATGTGCGATTTTACTGAAGAAGAGGAAGTTTTCCTCCTGTACACTACTTTTATTTCGTGCAAAAGGACCCGCTAAGGGAGAAGAAGAAGGTTGTGGGCGAGAGATTGGCTCCTAACGCGACCTTCACATGGTGTCATTGAAATTCTCTGGGGCGATTTTTTTGGACATAATAATTTTCTCCGGATGACTTCAGACACCGAGAAAAAAAGGGGATGCGATTAACTTTTTTTCCAACTAACTTTAACACTTTTTAGGTGTAAAAATATATCAACATTTTTTAATGTTAATTTTACACCTTTTTAAGTGTAAAATTAACATGAAAAAGGGTAACGGTAACCCTCATTACACTTAAAAGGGTAATATTTACACCGATTTTGAATCAATACTGCAGGGTGAAATTAACATTTCCGGAATGTTAGTTTAACTTTTTCGAATTTCTCTCAGTGGAGGAATTTAAAGAGCGGCTTCAAATCGTAGGGCTTTATTTTGAAAAGAAGACTACGAAAATGAGGGAACCAATATCACCCAAATCCCGACTGAGGTGTGAGTTCCGGCGATTGGTGACTCAATTTGTCGCAAACGACCTGCAAACGCAAACCATCAGATCGGCTGCCTTTATTTTTGTATTCCCGGCAGTTGTAGTCCCAAATGACGGTTTCGTGATGCACAGTCTCAATTAATTCGACCACCAACTCATATGACCACGAAATCCTAGAAGTTTATGAAGGAATATAAAATGTAGATCGAACACATTTTTGTTTAGCTTTTTTTTACTTATCCTCTGCACCGATCTTTTTCAAAGTGTTTTGCCCTTTCTCCATCTCGTGACCGATAAATAGTAAGTATTAGCACTACTTTTTATCACAATTTAATCACGAATAAGTTGGTAAGAAAATTGTGGCGCAGAAACTACCCGAATGACTGCAATAAAGTAGTACCTGATGAAAATTTAATGAGCAAATTTTGCTCATAAATTTGCTCAATTCTCATTAATTTGCTCATTAATTATCAATCGTATTTATGCTATTTTAATCCATTTAAAGCAATTTTTGTGACTCAAGTCCACTTTTTTATCACTAAATGAATCGATTTCTAAAAGCTCTTGACGAAAATTGCACATTACGACACATATCATTACGACACTTAATGTGAATCACATTAAAATTTTAATGTGAAATTCTTTAGTGTGATACCATGGTTAATCTATTAATCCTAAGTTAAATTTTCCCAAAAAATCATGATTGATAAGAAATTAGAGCAGTTAAGCCATTTGGCTAAGCTTTAGGTCTGAAGCCCGTATTAGAGTGAATGATTTCAGTTCATTTAGGGCTAAAATTCACAGCACATTTTAGAGAAATATTGTTTCTTTGACAAATATGAGGAAAAGAAAATGAAGATCATGTTAATATCTTCCGTAGAAATGAACAAACATTTCTACGCAATTTAGGTACATAAAGATCAGTTGATCTGCTTGGGTACCATACGACGCTATAATCAACTCATAAAATTAAGATCTCCCGGAAGGTAGTAAAGGTGTGAAAGATGAATTCCCACAGCAATCCATCTTCCTAAGCCTCTTTGGCGAATTTCGTGCAATTCACCTTGTCAGACTTTTACCACGTCCCTATTTGTTAATTTTCTCTCTCCCAGTCACCAAAAGAAAAATTATAAGAGACATAAGAGTCAGAGATCATCTTGTGAAATCTACTGATGGCACTGATGGTCTGTCCGTCTCTGAGACCTAGTAAAGATCCAGACACCATAAAGAAAAATGGAAGAATTTCCGGGGATTCTCAGTCAATCAGCAAAGTAGAATTGCAAAAATCTCACGCTCCCGAACTCTTTTCTTTTCTTTTTCTTTTAATAAAAATCAGCCAATACACCGTTCTCTCAAACTCCCGGAATTGTTTCAGTTATTGGATTTGGGCTGATATAGTCTTGCCAACGTGCTACCTCACGTTAAGTTCAACAATTTTTAAAAATCATAAGAAGTGGGTTATGTAAACTTATTTACTCAGAATCTCTTCTTTTTCTCAGTCGCTTCACTTGATCATGAAATGGAATGAATTTAATTATTTGTATTTGTACGAATTGTATGCAGAAGTTCTTTGAAAATTTTCTATACTTTGAATGGAATTTGATCATAGCTGCTATCCTAAAAGCTCAAATAGACTCAGGCTGATCCTCAAGCATTTTTAGCCTGTAAGATTTGGCAGTGAAGTTTTAGGTAAATGAAACTTATTCAAAAGACCTCTAATCGATGATCGAAAGCCTTGAGTGTATGACATTTTGCGATAAATCTTTACAGCCAGATTTTACAAGCTAAATATTCTCGAGTATCAGCCTGAGTATATTTGAGTCTTAGAAATTTGATTTTGTTCTTTTAACCCTTTAACGACGAGACACTTTTTACGGACTGAAAATCAACAATAAAAATTAAACTGAGAAACACAATCAAATGATAAATTTTACATCTAACCTTGGAAAGTCCAACAGAGTATGATTCGGTGTATTTTTTGCTTCTATGAACGATAGGGACAAAAATAGCCCAAAAATTTAAGTAATATTTTCTGACAATACCAATGAATAATATTTTTCGCTTTAATGAAAAATGTTACGTATGAGTAATCTAGTTTTTATTGCCAGAAGGGTTTTGCTTAAAAAAAATTGGAAGTAAAAAAAATTAATAAAATCAATTATGAATTTGAGAATTTAAATATTCGTCATTTTTGAGCTTAAATGTTTACTATATAGAAATAGCTAGAGACTTGCAAAAAATATTCTAGATTCCTTCAACCTTCTACTTTATAATTATGTACAGACATAAGAAAAAAATAACTTTAGATACTCAGGAAAAATTATTTTGTTCATGGAACACCGGTGTTCCAATCGTCCTTGAAGGGTTAAAGAAGGAAAGGGATAAAAAAGCTTCCGAGGTTTTGCGAGCAGCTTTAATTCCCGAAAAGGAAGCTTCGAATAAACATTTTTATATTTCTTTAAAATTTTTTGGATATATTATCAGTTTAATATCCTTTGAAATTTGTCTGTAAATAAATTTTCATAAAACCATCTTGAAAATAGATCAAAAATAGGACATTTTTTAAAATAATCAATATTAATTTAATTTTAGGAAATTGTATTAATCTTTTACTGATTATTCATTGCAAATTGGCACTGATGCAGTCGGATTTGAAATTTCAAGACTTGAAATAAATCTAAATTTGGCCAAATCGGTCGAAAAACAGGCCCTCCAGAGTGGTTGACCTTTGACATAGAATAATTCAAGACGGTGATTTAACCACACAGAAAGAAGTGTTTCGTAAAATTGTGAATTCCTATTCAGGACTTACGAAAAGCTCTCAAAACGTATAACCCACCAAAAAGTTCATGAAAGTTTGTACTTTTTCACAAACGTTATTCATAACATCATCACTTGACGAGCATTTTCTGTTCCGTAACAAATATTTGTTCGTATATTTTTGTTTGTGTGAAAAAATTTTACGAACAAATGCCAAACTTTTACGAACATTTTTCTATGTGTTTACGAAGGCTCTTGTTTACGAACAACTATTTGCAAAAGTACAAAAAAATTCTCATCAAGTAGTGATCACCTTAAGAACGATTTTTGTGGAAAATGGACAAACTTTTACAAACTTGTTTGTGAGTATACGATTTTTTTTCCGTGCAAAGGGGTCAGACAAGTTCATCTAGACCCGGCTAGCACAAGATAGGCTACTGCTAGCGCAATTCTACAATTAAAAGCATTGTCCATCCATACTCTACATTAATAGCTTTCACAGAAAAAAAAATATTTCGTAAAATTGTTTGTAAATATTTGTGAAATCCTATGGCAGACTTACGAAATACTCGTGAATTGTATAACCCACAAACAAGTTCGTAAAATTTTGTACTTTTTTCACAAACATTGTTCGTAAAATGATCATTTGACGAATATTTTTTGTACTTTTACAAACATTTGTTTGTAAATGTTCGTAAACACACAAAAAAATGTTCATAAAATTTTGTCATTTGTTCGTATTTGTTCGTAAATTTTTGTTTTTCTGGCAAAAATTTACGAACAAATACGAACAAATGACAAAATTTTACGGACATTTTTTGTGTGTTTACGAACATTTACAAACAAATGTTTGTAAAAGTACAAAAAATGTTCGTCAAATGATCATTTAACGAACAATGTTTGTGAAAAAAGTTCAAAATTTTTTCGAACTTGTTTGTGGGTTATACGATTCACGAACATTTCGCAACTCCCCCATAGGAATTCACAAACATTTACGAACAATTTTACAAAATATTTTTTTTTCTGTGTAGGCCAATTTTAAGATAAGCAAAAAAAACTTGTTTTTGGAGGGATTGTAAGGGATGATTTAGGTAAGTTAATTTGGTAACGAATGTCGACTTGTGGGGGGGGGTCACTGAAGACCGAAAATCGATATTTCTTACCATTTGAAAGCCAAGATAGTTAGAAGTTAAAGGAAAATTGGATTGTATTGCTTCCTCTTCGTGTTCGAGAACTAAAATTGAAGATCTTTAAATAGCCAACAATTAGGTGCCTAAAACTAGTGATAAAACTCTTTCTCTTTCCGCATTCTATAATTTCCATCCTTTCTCCGTTCTACGTTACATTCTGTTCTGAATTTTTCATTCCGTCTTTATCTATTTTAAATTCATTCGAAAACCTTCAATATCATACACAAGATCTCCTAAAGAAATAAGATAGCAATCAGTAAGTATATACGAGGCATCGCAGATAATCACTCCACCTTGCAACGAGACTCTGGTTCAATTGCAGAGCATTATATCGATCAGTGTTGCACAAGAAGTGCATGGAGGAAGAATTTCAAGGTTCAATCACTCGATCACGTCAGAGATAGAGAGCCCACCTTGAAATCTGCCGCTCCATCTCTCGCGTCCGGACGGCAAAGAAAAAGTGCTTGATGGGACGCAATGAGGGATTTATTAGGAAGTTGACGATGATGGCGTAGACAAAGAGGAACCCGGCACAATCTCTGTCTTTTCCCCCCTTGTAATTTCTCCACCGCGACTCTCTAACCTTTTTTTTCCCACTCTCTTGTTCATTTGCAATATTCCCACTTTGTGAAGTACTCTCGAGACACTCACCTGTTTGCCACAAGCGCACAGTTGTATTTGTGGCCAGAGTGGCTGCTGGAACTTTAACAGTTTTTCCATCGAGCTGCCACAAGAACAAGTGCCTTCGAAGAGACTTAGTTGGTGCCAGTCACTCGAACTGATCTGATGTGTTCTCTCGCATCCTGACTCCGGGTTCTCATCTCTCCAGCATCCACCGGAAAGAAAAAAATATTGTGGTCCTGCAGAAGAAAAAGTCGTACAGCAGATAGAATCAATAAAAGCGTGAATGAGTTCTTTTGGATATTTATTCATTAGTGATTTTCTGTGTTATAATTAAATTAGAATTCTGTGATGATCTTTGAGGAATAATTTGTGTGCTTTACAAAAATTCAGTGTGTAATACAAGAAAACTCAGTTTATCCACCAATAATTCACAATTCTCTTCAATAGAGGATTGGCCAAAGTGAGTAAAGAGCGAGTGAGAATTTATCGAGGTCTAAGAACAAGAATAAATTGCCAATTGCCATTTATAGAGCACCCATGGAAGATCAAGTTGGGAGAAAAACTTCAATTCTAAGCTCACAAGATATTATTCTCAACTCTTCTGTCTCCATGGTAGAAAACCTTCAATACAATAAAAGAAAACTTGTTCTTTAGATCCTCCCAGAATATAACAAACTTTTTTATTGCCTCACATCCCCAATGAACTAGTAATTGCTTTTTCTACATCGTCAATATTATTCCTCCTCTCGTTTGCAAAGAAGTGGATTTTCTCAGTGTGGAAAAGATCTCAATAGCCAAGAATCACAAGGCGCCCTTGGACATTTATTAAGTAATTCTTCCTCTTTACAACAACATTTCTGATGGTATTTTCTTACCATCAAAGATCATAAAATCTGTTTTTGTAGAGCAATATATCCTGCAAATAGACGCCGGAAGTTTTTCTGCTCAATTATACCTGTCTCGATACAGAACGACGTTATGCTAATTCTTTTAAAGAAAAAATCCAAGATTTATAGAGCTGTCTGTCACATGAAAATTCCATATCATACTCAAGCATATACTAAAAATCCGTGCTAGAGATGCAGAAAAAAAAATTTCTGGCACCTAACTGTGTGGTGTAAAATGTTGCAATCATCGTCAATTTGTATTTTCTACGCGTATATATGAAAAAGACGTATGAAAAAAAAACACTGTTTTTGCCGTCTAAAGTGTTGAGTGCATTTTGAAATAAGACAATTGCAATTATAATTTCAGTATATGTGAATTGGATTAAGTGGATAGAGAGCCCGGTGTTTTAAATATTACAACTTAAGAGAGAGAAAAAGAGAAAAATAATCCCTCATATAGAGAACCGTGAGACTTTTAGCAAATATTTTCACATGGTGTCTTTTTTTTACACTTCTATAGGCTCTATATCTTGAAATTGAAAAGACATATGGGAGAGTGGGGCAGATATAATTACCTTAACTTAGTATAATTGGTTGTAATTTCAAGACTCTATAAAAAAATAGAATTTGGTATTAAAATATCGCAAAAACAAGGTATAAGGCCCAAGAATTAGAAGATTTTTAAAAAGTCCTGTATTACAAAACTTAAAACGTTTTTTTATACTTTGGCTAAAATTTCAGAAGTGTCTAATAATCCACCTTTTTCGGTCATGTACTCAAATTAAAAAAGAAAATAAAGTTAATATAAAAAACATTATGGATCCTGAAAAAAAAATAAAATAAAAACTAAGCAAAATTTAAGAAAAATAAAATTCTTATCTACACTGAGAAAAAACGGGAGTGCGATTAACTTGTTTTCCTCATAACTTTAACACTTGTTAGGTGTAAAATTATATCAACATTTTTTAATGTTAATTTTACACCTTTTTCAAAGGTAAAATTAACATGAAAAATGGTAAATTTAACCCCTAATACACCTAAAAAGGGTAATATCTACGCCGATTTTGGATCAATATTGCAGAGTAAAATTAACATTTCCGGAATGTTATTTTAACTTTTTCGGATTTCTCTCAGTGTAGGTTAATGTTGTATAACGAAATTTTATTAGTGGATAACCTCAAAATTTAATAACCTATAAAAAGGGCATCTAATATGTGGAAAAACACAAATTTTTTTCATCGGTACATTTGAATTACTGATTTGGCTACCTTTTCGAGTTTTCCTCAATCTCAAAACATATTGAAATGTAAGACAATTCACTTTGTGGTTATGTGTAAACTGTTTAGGTGATTAAATTAAATCAAAGATAATTGCGTTTGATCTTTGTGCGAGAAATAGAGCAGCTATTTATTAATCAAAAGATGTGCCTGTATATCACGTTTATTGAAAGATTATTTCTAAACATAACCTCTCTTTTAAGAACTACTGATTCGTATTCTACGATAAAGTTATCTTAGTCTTAAAGTGTTATATATATTTAAGTCAAGGAATTCAAACATTGAGAGAAATCCGAAAAAGTTAAAATAACATTCCGGAAATGTTTATTTTACCCTGCATTATTGATCCGAAATTGGTGTAAATATTATGCTTTTCAGGTGTATTATGGGTTAAAGTTACCCTTTTCATGTTAATTTTACATTTAAAAATGTGTAAAATTAACATTAAAAAATGTTGATTGTTTTATACCTAAAAAGTGTTAAAGTTACGAGGAAAAAAAGTTAAACGCACCCCCTTTTTTTCTCAGTGAATACAACTTCACAAAATTGACATGGATATTCTATAAATTAATTTTATTATAAAACTACTCGTAAGCACCTTTTAAATTAAATAATTAAATGTTGAAAGTTTTAAGGTTAACTTGTAAATCATGAAGCGTCATTGGTTTGCAAAATTATCTTCAAACTGGAGGTTTACCCCATAGTTCACGAAAGTCTCAAAATCTCAAATAACAAGCAATTTTATTGGTTCATTAATGTATCATATACTCTTAGTATCCTATCCTACTCTAAAAAACAAGTTTAGTTAAGACAAATACATCTTGTTAAACTTTTGTCAAAAGGATGTTGTTTACTAATTTGACAAAACTTTTTCTTACTTAAAAAAAAAAGTTTTTGCAAATTAACAAGAAAAGTTTGTCAAAAGGTTCTTCTTCCATACAGCGTATGTAAAAGTTTTGACAAATCAGTGGCCGACTGAATCTTGTGAAAAGTTTGTCAAAAGGATGTTTTCCCATAAAAAAATGTGAGAAAAGTTTTCTTAAATTTGGAAAATAACATCCTTTTGACAAAATTTTAACAAAACCCAGTTAGCCGCCGATTTGACAAAACTTTCCCAAATTCTGCTTGAAAGAACATCCTTTTGACAAACTTTTCTTGTTAATTTGACAAAACTTTTTTTTCAGAGTAAGTCAAAATTTTCCAAGTAAAATTTGACTGATAAGAAATTAGAGAAGTTAATAAGGTAATTCACAAGGAGTTTTAAAAATTGATTAATTTTCGAATTAATAGAACTTTTTCAAGCTAAATCGCGGCTTATATTTGAAAAATGTCTTTTAATTTTAATTGATATTAAAGCGAAAGAAGGTTGATTTTATTATGAAGAAGCACAAAACTGAATTAAATCTGCATTTAATTTAAATTAATTCTTCTTGCATTCGGCTGTAGAGTGTTCCTGAATCTTTTATGGCTTTTTTTGAAGAAAATCGTCAGCACTGCAGTAGGAAACGTCAGAATTCTGTCAAAAATGCAATTTTTGACGAAAACTGTTACCAATGTGTAAAGGCCTTTAAGTAAGAAAAGCAGAAAGCATCTTAAAACGATCTTGAGAGACTAAAAAATTAAGTGATATTTCTAGAAATCTCGTACAATACCGAATTTCCCCATTCTCCTCTACACTTTTGAGTCCTCAATCGATCGTGCATAGAGTAAAATGGAGAAAAACTCTTGTTAGAGTTGAAGGAAAAACAAGAAAAATCTTTTATACAAAGATTGCACGATTTCGGATATTTGTCCTCCAGTGAGGAAATACGGTATTAAACGCAATGGATCAACCTTAAAAAAGAGTCAATAAAAGTATTAAGAAATATTAAATATTGCTCAAGGTGTACTTTAAATAGCGCGAATTTTAATTGAAGTACCACATTCATTGATCATAAAATCAAATAAATTTACGAGAAATGCCAATTATACAGAACTTGATTCATCAAAATCCATTGGAAAATTATATCTTCAATCTATGAGGAAAGCATCTCTAGGTGCTGTATACAATGTTCTGCTCATAAAAATTGAAAAGAATGTGATTTCAGCAGGGAAAATGTGCGCAAGAACGCAGGATTCAATTGCCACAGAAATTCCCTCTTATTGTTTCTCTTCAGAGCAACTTTTCTTATACCATATCTATTTCTTGTATCTTCGCGAAAGCTCGTCTTCAGCGTGTCTATTTTTAAAGAGCTCTCAAGGTGATCCTCCTCAAATCCTTCTCATCGAATCATTCGTCGCTTTTCCTCAACATATCCATTTGAGGTAATCGACCTCATCTATTAGCTCAGAAACATTCTATCCATCTTCTCTCTCACATATTTTTCACTATTCGTTTCCTAAAACAGATAAAAACCCTCACAAGAAAAAAAAACGAAACATTTGATATAGAAACAAAAACCATTCAAAAAACCACAAGAAATTTGTATAATTAATCGCTCTTGTGCATTGCAACACAACACCTCGTTACCATGGAAGCAGAAATGCCCCCGAAAATGTGACGAAAGTGCATGAAATGAGCTCTCCCCGAAGAGCTTTGTAAAGCAGTTAGAAAGAGTTCAAGTAGAACGTAAGCGACGAACCCGCAATTTTTCACATTCAGAGATTTTTCTTCTTTTTTTTCTTCTCTTAACATTGCGCGTTCCCTTGTCATTCTGTGCAAAAGCCAGAGATAAATTACGTATGCAGAGAAGGTGAGTGTCGGTGGGTTGGAAATGCAAAAGAAAGTGTTTTACATTGATGACCTAAGTGTGACACCAAAATAGTCAATAAGAATATTTTGAGTGGCGGTTAACCCACTAAGGAGACATTCTCTACGACTGCAATTGGTATGATGTCTCACGTGAGAAGACTCTCATTGAATGAGATAAATTTTGTCGTATCGAGGGGCTAAAACCACACCAATTTTTCTTACGTTGAATTGTGTAAATAAATTACTGAAAATAATGATTGGATATTGATAACTTATTGGAGAAAATGCGCGTATTTCCTTTTTAATATAGATAAAGCAATAAATTTTGCAAATTATTCCGTTCCATTACAAAGTCTCAATGAAAATTCATAATTATAAACTTTTAGTCGAGACACATACCGGATAACTATAAAATTCATTATAATCTTAATCAAAGGATTGTCGAATATTAGTCTAAATGGCGTTTCCTTTTCATTTTATGCAAGGGAAAGCTTGTATGCAGAAAAAGATAATGAAATTTCTTCTAATAGTGCATACAAGAAGCGTAGTGTGTGTCTAGGCTAGAAAATTTTACATATTTTTTATATCGCTAATTTTAAAGAAATCTTTAAATATTCTATTTATTTCTTATATTGCTTTTATATATTATTGCCGTTGAATGAATAAGTATCGACATGCGAGTTTTCCCTGTAACGGCAAGGATTTAACGATAAATATGTCACAATTTATCAAAGACACCCTCCAGCTAAAATTACATAATTACTTTTTGTTTAAATAAATATAGTTTTCAAATTAATATATTAATGTGATTATCATTAATTTTTAATATAAAAATATTTTAATTCTTTAAATCAATTTAAAATAAATTTTTGCGGGCCAAGTCTACCTTTTTTACCAATAAATAGATTAAAGTCTAAGTATAATGTGACTTATTGCTTCTACACACTAGAGAAACTTATGTCCACATTGAAGCAAATTCCATAGACTTGTGTAGGAAAAAGTCTTCAAAATGGACATAAATTTCTCTAGTGTGTAGAGGCCATTAAGCAGAGCAGAAGTGGTCTCCTTTGCATGGATTTCCCTATAACAGTCCACTCCTGCTCTGAGCGTCTCAATTAATGTAAGTCACATTAAAATTTTAATTAACAAATGTAATACAAGGGGCACGAACGCAATTACTAATAGTTTTTCCAAGCACTTATACCATTTTTACGACTTATTGTATGTATAGTTATGCTGCATTTATAGTGATAATTTAAAAATCCATTTTCCCAAGATGCTTTACAGCTATAATAAATAATTAGAAAAACAAAATTATTAATAATTGAGAAAATTGTTTCAAGCAAATGCTATCATTAAATCTTCTTATTCGCAGCTGAAGTTTGATTCTCCAATAGTGTCTTGGATAAATGATAAAACTCTATGTCATTGATGCTCGAAGAATTCAAACTCAATTTCGAGAATTTGTGAAATATCACATTAAGAAGCTGATAAAAGAATTATACTGATTCCTCTCGTTCAGTAATAACCTTCCCGATCTTGAGATCTCTCTCCGGTTGAGGTTTTTCCTTTACCGATTCGAAGGTATATCAGAGAGAACTTACCTAAAAACCCGTTGGAAATTCGAACGTTTAAACCGACGAATTACACAAAAGTGAGCAAGTTCATCAAAAGGACATTTCTTTGAATGAAATAGTATTTAAGGCATTCTTCCGTCCTGAAATTCCACAAAACTACACAAAAATTCACATTTCGCAGCAAATTTTTTCACACTGTTGTTGACATTGTTGACGAATGAAGTGTCAAGAATATCGAAATTCGAAATGGCAGAACAATAAGCGCTAAAGCGGCGGATATATGAACTTGCACTTTAGGCTTCCGGTAGATTTTCGAATAGGTTTGGCTTGGCTTTGGAGTGGCTTTGTATCTTCGAAAGGTCATTACTGAACGGAACCATTATGAGCGGAATTATAATACAACAAAAAATTATAGGGGAAACTGGGGCACCACCAAACACGGGGTACCACCAAACACTGCGATCTTTTAATCGGATATTGGATATCAGAGGATAAGACCGATAGGAATTTATAGGCACTATAGGGATGCTTGTCCACTGAAGGAATGATCGAGATAGTCCAAATAGTTTAGAAATAAAAATTACTGTTTGGTGGTACCCCGTGTTTTGTGGTGCCCCAGTTTCCCCTAAGCATAATTGAATTGTTTTTCCTCACAACAAAGTGAAGGGTGACACTCCAGATACTTCGAAGTTCGAACAGAAACTATTTCAATCACCACGCGGACGAAATGAGAAGTAAAAATGTCTTTCTCTGACTTTCAAAACCGATCTTCGAATTTTTAAACTCCAGCCTTGAATGGTTGAAAATGTTTCAGAAGATATTTTTATAATTGATAAATTGACTTTTTTAGGTAATCCAAGACACAAACCTAATCTGTAGATTTTCGGCATGAATTTCAATAGGGGGAAGTGGGGCACTTTTGCAATTTGAATTTTTCTCCTATTTTAACGTAATTTAGCTTCTTAATCAGTTTGTGCAGCTGAATTATATCTCGATGAGGCTCAATTTTATTTAAAAATAGGTGAAAAATCCCAATTTCAAAAGTGCCCCACATTCAAAAGTGCCCGCCCCACTTCCCCTACTGATGGCAATACTAAATTATTATACATTTACAAAAAAAAAATCTAAATATTTTAATTATTTCTCAAAGGAGATTTACAGCTACCAAGGATTGATTTATAGCATTATTTGTCTGGAAGTGAGTGCCAGTGAAACACTTGATCTTCAAAGTTCAAGGACACCTTAACATAAGCCCTTAACATAAATCTCATCCACGCAAAAAACTTAAAGCGATTATAAATATATCAGAATCCGGGAGCATACATGAATAACTAGAACATTAAAATAATTACATCTTCAAGCCACAAAACGCTCTTAACGCTCAAAAGAAATTGACTATAAATCTCTTGCTAGGATCATAAAGTCAAAACAATTGTGTAAAATCATGGAAAGAATTTTCCTAAAGTACCTCGAGAGAATGGTGTGTATTATGTGATCATGACCGAAAAATTTGACTGATCGTTATTCACCCCTTGTTAATCTATTAATTTCCCATTCGAGCCACTTGGTTTGCGAACCTATTAAACAAATTTTATGACTCAATCGCATCTCGTCTCTTCCTCAATTTGCCACCGATACCCAAATAGGAGGGAACTGCGGTGCCAGGAGAGAGAGAGAGAGTTTTAACAGCAAAAAAAAAATTCGTGGTCAACCTACATTCTTTCCAATACATCTTCCGCATCATCAGAGTGAAAGATGCCAATGATGGAGGAATAAATCACGCTGAATGAGCGCAATTTTTGCTCTGGCATCATTTTTCACCTCAATCATTCAGATGCTAAAAGTTCAAATATGACCATAATTGACTCTACCTACATTTATTTGGACAGACTGACGCTTTTTCTCCAACTTTGCCGATTGATGTGAGAAATTCTTGCGCACGTCGATTGACACATACCCTACTTTGCATAAAACTTCTTGTGCGACAACCGCAAGAAACAAATTTTTTTTTTTACACTTCTCGAACAATAAATCCAGGATGTGGCAATGAAAATTTCAATTTCAATCCACTTTTTGGTGTCTTTCTAATTTGCAAAAGTTAACACAGAGAGTGAGAAAAAAATAGAGCAAACACCTTTGTGAATGTCGTGGGTGGATTATATCGACTAGTTCTTCAAGTTAATAAAAATTTAATGTCATGGCGCTAGAGGTAATATCATAACATTTAAGAATTCCCCATCTGGATTGATTGAATTTTAATGAACTTCCAAGCAAAATAGACGATAAATTTCTGCACTTAAAGCCATTTTATCGTTTCTCATCAAAGTCAAATAGAATGTCTTTTGAACCACAAATTTCCCTCTTAATGGCATCATGACCGTGAAATCCATTTTTTTTTCTCCAGCCCTTGTCAGCCACTATAAAATATTTGAACTCTCAATTCTTATCCAACAATGTCTAGGAAAAGAAATGATTTACCGAGTAATTATTCTTGCTAAGCAGAGGGAGCGAAAAAAAACAAGTCTCACAGCCTTTTTTTTTGGACATTTTTCTAAACTAATTCCATTGAAACTAATTCACCTTCTTCAGCAAAAATCTCACACGCAACAACTAAAGTTTAAAAAAAAATTCTAACACCGGATGAACTTGTCTTTTTTTTACCACTGAGCTTCGTGGTAAAAGAAAAAAAGAGCACCACACAAAAATCATTGGTGGAAGAAGGAAGAATTGAGCCCCAAGAGGTTAATGTTTCTTAACACGATTAACATCTCATAAGCGCGTCTTCTTTCTCTCAATGTATTCCTTTTCTTTTTACAGAAACAACAAAAAACAAAGAATATAAACTTAGGGTTAAAAAAAAATATATATAGAGCTATATAAATTAATTTCTCTTTCAAATTAAAGAAGCTCAAAACTCCAAACACCAAATTAATTCATAAAACTAGCGAGAAAAAAAAGACTTCACCTCCTATTAGTTTTTTTTTCCACAGAAGAATCACTTCGGTATTTCATAATAATCCACAGAGACAGACTAAATGGAATTGAGTGTAATTTATCACTATGGGAAGGTGGTAAGGAAAAAAAAAGTTGTTCGCTCACAAGAGAGCTGTGAAGTTAATATTGTAGTCATTAGCAGACTCTTAATTTTATCCACACTACCATTCACTAATCAGCTGATCAATTTCTATTGGAATATTTTCTTACTCAAATGATCACTCTACATTTCCTACTATCTCTTTATCACAAAAGTCTATTAGAGATGGAAGAGTAAATATTTAGATTTTTGCCAATTTAGATAAAACCTAGAAAACAATTTAATTAGGAGAAGTTGTTTCTGCTTTTAGTTGCGAAAACATTATAAAAAAAAACTGAATAAATGACCATAAATTAGTTAGAAGATATCTTTAGAAATTCATACATGCTTTTGGTTTTCGATCTACATCATCAACACTGAGCAAATTTGTTACTATTGGAAATAAAAGTCATAAATAACAAAACAACACAAAATAAAAAAGATCATATTACACAAGGTTAATAAATCCATTCAAATTCAAACAAGCCAAACATTCTAAAAAAAAATACAGAATTTGCACATCACACAAGTTATGCGAATGGAATTTACAAGGAAAGAACAAAAGCTTCTATAAGTTTATTAGAAGCTTATCAGTAGGGGAAGGCTTTCAGGTTTCGTACATATAGGGTGAGTCAATTGAACTGCAACTTTTGAATGTGCTCTATTATAAAATCACATTTGGAATGGATAATAGCCCTGTGTTAATCAATGAACGCATCGCACGCTGCCCGAAGATGAGGCTCCGGAATGTGAGCCCGTTCAAGACGAAGGGTTGCCTTCAGCGGATTGACACCCTGGTATTTTTTAGTCATGATATTAACCAACAAAGCCCCTTTTGGAGAAGTCGAAAGAATTTGCATTCGCTAATCATGGGGGCCAACGTGCACTCGAAAACAATAACGAAACGTTGGTTTTTAGTCAATCTTCTTTGACGCTCGATTTCGGTAATGGTTCCGAGGCTATTGGAATCTCCACTATTTTTAACCGATTTTTTTTGTGTACTCATGGCTTCAGAGCTTCTTCCAGGATACATTGATATTCATTGACATTCATTCCGATACACATTGATATTCATTTTGACTTCATAGTCCAAAAATACCAAAGGAAAGCGATAATTTGACATCGCGGAAGTTCATATCATAAAAAATGATGGTCCTTGACTTCCGGTGGACGTTCAAATTTGAAATGTAGTAAAGTAGTGTAAAATCGGAAAAATATTCTACAGAGAGGGTCATTCAGCCACCTCTAAACACCGTCCGATCATATGGTCGTCGAAGAAAAACTTTCTTGTCTCATCAAATACAACACCCTAATAATAGTGCCAAAATTTTTTTCCTTGTTAAAATATCCTAGTAGTTATATTTCAAAACTCAAAAGATTTAATCCCATTCAGGTTTTGAAGAGGCCTAAAGATAACCATTGGAACGTTTCCGGTCAAATATAGAGCAAGCGTGCCATCATGTTTCAGTGCCATTACTAATAAAAAAAAAATCACAAAAAATTTTCATAAATGCTTTTGTGAGCTTATAACCAATAAAATGAACCAACTTTATGCAAAATTTGAGCAGGTGTATTAAGTTACTCATTTCCTGAGAAAATAGGTCAGCTTCATTAAACGAATATGGGAAAATTTGAAATGTTCGAAGTCTGAAAGCTTTGACTGAAATTAATAGCCTGAAAGCTTGAAATTAATAAATTAGATAGAAGTAATACAACTTTCGTATTTCGTGTAAAAAATATTTATCACAAAATTATTCGTTTTTATACCGATCTACAACCTTATAAAACCGGTTTAGAAGACTTATCCAGGATTCAAAGATTTGAGATTTTGAACACTCCATGTTGGGATGATTAAACTTTAACCTCGAAAAAGGTATTTGAATGATAATTTTGAATAAGAATGAATATGTGCTTTTTCTAAAACATATAATAAAAAAATTTAAAAAAAAAAGATCTAATATAACTGACAGCGACTCCAAGGCGCTATCTTTAACCGTATAATATTTAGGTCTGGTGATGACTGCATCGCCTAGACGAACAAACAGATAAATAGCGCAACGTTATCTTTCATAAATCGTGTGTTTTACAAAAATGTGTTAAAAAAGGAGTTTGGCATAGTGTTCCGGATTTGCGGAATGCTCGAACTTGTGATTTAGATTGGGCTCTAGTCTGGTAACGGCTAGACGGACAAACAGCGCGACATCAATTCTCAGAAATCGTCTGAAACGCGAAGATCTATTGAGAAAAAATGTCCCTGAAGGGTGTAAGGTGAAAATTTTTGGGTGTGAAAAAATTCAGGAATTATACATTAGTGCTCTCTTTATGGAGTTGGAGCAGTAAAATAGGTCTTTAGGAATTTTACGTGGAAAGTTTAGGGGGTAAAAGCACATATAAATTATCTTAACTATTTTCTGTTTAACTTTAGCAATAAAATTGATAAAGTGGTGTAAATCCTATGACAATCAGTTTTCCATTAGCTAAATATTTAAAGAAAAGCCAAAATTTGACATAATTGACTTGAAATGAAAGTAAATATTTAGTCCCTTTAAATATTTTAGTGTCAATGCATTCTGTTTCGTTGGGCAGAGTTTGAAGGCATTCAAACCAATTAAACTTTTAACCGCTCAGAGAACGCTATGGGTTAAAAATATTTAATGGTATTAACAGTAGTATACATCGCGCAAGTCGCTGTATATGACGTCACGATGAGTCATCATCGCGCAAGTCGCTGTGACGTCACTATCGCGCAAGTCGCTGTATGTGACGTCACCATGTATGATGACGTCACATATTTTCTGACGTCACACCCTGGAGGCATGACGCAATATTTTGGGATGACGTCACACCCCACCCCCCTGGGAGGCTGACGTCACTGGGCGGAAATTTAAATTTGAATTTTCCGTTGGTATAGGAGCGCCATCTATGATTGCAATTTTGAATTTCGAATGCCCATCCGCCATTTTGGATGCCCGTTCGTCATTTTGAATGCCCATCCACCATTTTGATTTTTCTGTCCGCCATTTTTAATGCCCATCCGCCATTTTTATTTTTTGTCCGCCATTTTTTATTACCGACCGCTGCTCTTATTTTCTATACGCGCCCTCTGTTATTCCTATTATTAACTATTCCCGTAATTTTTTTTTCGCGACGTGAAAATTTTTTGGCCGAGACCTGGGATTGAACCGATAGATACTTAAAGTCTTAAACGCAATGTGTACAACCGCTTAGACCACTCGGCCACGGCGGCATGTTGATGAGTTCCCGCTGAATCGTGAACCGTTGCATCGTCCACAGGCTGACGTCACCCATGCATAGATATCCCATATAGACATTTCCCATGCATGCATACATTTTCATACACATACACATGCCCCGTGGGAATAATTGCGCGCGTCACTTGGTGGGAAAAACAGCAGAGACAGAAGATCTCAGATTACTGCGCGAGCTGTCTGGACATATGAGCCCTCCTGTGAGCCAGCCACACTTAAAGAGTGCATCCGATAGCAAAAAATTGGCACGGGCTGTGTCATATGGGATTGCAGATTAATTGTAGTGGGATTTTTTTTAATTGCTGTGGGAATTTTTCAGTGGATGTAGGAATTTTTTCCCGTACTTGCGATTACTATATAAGGCTTAAGTCAGGAAGATAATTGGTAATACAAAAATGAACACCCTAGATATTGCGAAAGTGCTTCAAAAAAATAAATTTACCCGACAAATATTTAAAGGGGTTTTTCCAATTGACCGGCTCCCCAAAAGAAAATTAACATTACCGGCCTTCATTGTGATAAACACAGCAAAGGCAAACCACCCTGGAGAACATTGGATTGCAATTTTTATACCTAAATTTGGGAGAAATATTGAACTCTTTGATTCCTATGGTCGATTATTTTCAAACAGCTTTATTAGAAGTTATTTGAAGATCAACTCTAAGAAGAAGAGAATGATATTTAATGACATGCAATTACAAGGACCGTTGTCTAGTGTATGCGGTCAATACTGTTGCGTTTTTGGCTATTTTCGATCGAGAGGAAAATCCATGGATCAATTTGTTCGGAAATTTTCGGGAGATGTTAACGAGAATGATCGTAAAATTAGTATCTTATTTAAAAGATATTTCGCAAGTGATTAATTGTCATTCAGTTAACAAGACTCTTCACAGAAGGTTCTATAACTCAAGATGAAAGTGCAAGAAAGTGAACAAAATCCTTGTGTGCCAAAACTGATGGGAAGAAAGAAGTCCAAAGGAGTTCAAGATAGGTTGAAAAAGAAAAATGGCCATGTCGATCTGGATAACAAGCCAATGCCGAAGAAGATGAAGAGTGAAAAGCCCAGGAAGATAAAGACTAAGATCGTATCTTCGGATCCAGATACTCGTCAAGATGCCGAAACGCAAACCCTAGATTTTCTGCAGGGAAAGATCCAATGCCCAAAGAAGAATGAGAGGAACATAGAACTACTCGGAGGCTACACATATTTTTTGAATGCATCAAACACAACATATGTATCAATAGGATTTTCATCGGTGGATTTTACACCATCTGTAAAAATTTGTGTTGTGAATTACTGGCTAGGAGTTGACACGATTGTGTTTAATCAGAAGTTATGGTCAATTTTTTGTACTTGTGAATCAATTTTGAATACATGGCTTTCACTGCCAGAGGATAATGATCTTGAAAAAAGCGCATATATTCAACAGATAAATTCATTTTTTAAAGAAGATTTAGAAATTGATTTTGTATGTATAGATAACAGTAAATCTTTGCTCATGACACAAAAAGATTGTACAGTCTTGTTAACACTACAAGAGTTTAGAAAATTGGTATCAATGGCAGAATTTATTAATGTATCTCTCATTTATAATAACTCGATCCAATTTTATGTAAAAGAATACTTTGAGAGATACATTCAAACATGCAAAAATTTTGGCATGACAAGATTGAGCATGTCTCAATTCACAGCCCATTTAGAAAATAAGTTACCTGTTAACTATTTTCGACTATTTCACGAATTCTCCTTACTGTCCGATGATTTTCTCAAAGCGCAGATACAAAGACAAGACCAACCACAAGTTTTTCCAGAATAAACAGCCAAAAGAAGTAGAATAAAAAACAATGTATTTGTAAATGATAAGAATCTATTTTATTTACATATTTTAAAAATAAATTAGGTACTACAATATTCTATTTACAAATAAATAAATATAAAATATAATACAAAGGTTTTATTATTTACAAATTTTAAAATCCAAATGGAACAGTCTTAAACTCCTCCACACACCGTCTCTTGCTCAAAGTGAATTGGACCCTTTTTTGTGCTGGGCCGGACAGGACCTTAAATCTTTTCTTGCGGAAAATGCGAGATTTATAATCAATGCTCAGTGTCTCAACATCCCCAAAGACAATCGACTTCATTGCATTGAAATCGAGATCCCTTTCCACCTCATGGTTCATTGTGATCCCCTTTGCAACGATTTTGTACGAGTGTGAATTTGTTGAGGGGGAAAATATTTTTAGGGCATACGTTTTTGGCCCACAACTGACATATTCGTCAATGAAAGAGCCCTCACCGTAATCTACTAGCTCATCGGTGAGCTCCCCCAAAAACTTCCCGCAGCTTAAAGGGTTCTCCTCGCCAGCAGGGACCATAAAGATCATAGAATCTGTGTCGCAATAGAGGAGATTTTCTCCCAATTTTGAGAGGACAGAATATAGTTTGATACGGGCGTTCGTGGTAGTACATATACCGACGCCAAGATTGACATACTTTGATGCAGACTCGGCTTCGGCAATGTACTTCCACGAAACAAAAATCTGTTTGTCCCCGACGGGATATAAATCCATCAATTGAATATCTTCCGATCCAATTAATGCATTTAACTCCTCGGGAGAGTTGCAGATGCTAGTCTTTGTGAAATTTTCACGCATGATGAATCTTCCCCAAAGACTATTTAGCACCAGTTTGGTGAGCAAACGCAACCCTTTGTTGACACAGATTTTTTCCCTATCTAACTGTATGCCCTCCATCTCTAAATATTCCCGGATATAACTCTCTTTTGCCTCATCAGATTCTGTTCCTGATGGCCATCCGCTAGATTCTTGTTTGATTTTGAGGAAATTGTCCACAAAATCGGCAAAGAGACCCCTTTCGTTAGTGTCCCGGTTGTACTGAACCGTCTGGTAGGACCAAACCTCAAATGCTTTGATAATTTGGTAACCATGACGAACAGCCAACCGGATTTCATCTAACGACCAGAATCCGGTGAGGGCTCTTTCGTCATCCGAATGTGTGCACCGATCAGTGTTAACCATTTCTGTGCACGTTCTACAGAGAGGGAATATTAAACGGTTGTTGCACCTGTAAGGCAAGCATGGTAAATACAAGTTTCTTGGGGGTAAAACTGTGCATTTAACCACACCATCATGGTTTAATATATCCTCTGGATTTTCGAAGGTTTTGATGATACACGGGTGGCCAACAAAGTATTTAGAGTATTTATTGGCCCAGGGGTAGAGTGATGTAAAATCGTAATAGTAAATTTTGTCCCCTGGGCCACATTTTTGATATAATTTAAACACTTCTGTTCGCCCCCCATACACCGCACTTCTCAAATCAAACCCTGCATCGATAATTTCCTGATTTTTATTCAATGTATCTTCCAATTCAGGATCTGATTTGAGAAGCCTTCGAAAATCACACTCCCATTCCGAGACCAAATTGTACCCCATATCTTTTATACGCTGCAAACGAGTCAATGTCGCTTCATAACGACTTTGTATAGTATCAGATTTATTTCCTGAACATACATAGCCCCTATTTAAGAAACACGTATGCCCATGATAATAGCATCCTTCGAAACTATACACAGTGTTTGTGCTGTCGTCAAATCCATCGACTATATAATGTGAATTTTTTAACCGTACTTCATAACGAATATCTTTTCCTGTAGTCATTTTTTGATACACGAGCCATTTCAATCCAATTTTGCTTTGGAGATTAATATAGCTCGAGCTGTAATTATTTTTAGGAGTGATAGAAAGAGTTTTTGGCTGAAGATAATTCTTTCTATAAACCTTCATTACAGCATCTGCCAGAGTAATCGCCTGCAAGAATGGATTGATTCCGGTGGTATCTAAAAATGAGTACATGAAGTTTAAACACCCGAGTTTAAGAATTTTGACGTCCTGGTTACAATAATGAATTAATTCTTTCCGATTATCAAATGTCTTGTCTTTATTGGCATCGTACCACGCGCGGAATTTCTCGTATCGATTTGACGACATTGACTCTATTGCATACATTTCTTGCGGGGGGTATTTCCCAACATAATTCATATTAGCCGAAGTATTGAACCTGTATGGATATTCACCCTTTTCACAATCACGGAGCCCGAAACTAGCACTAAATTTAGACAGTGCAAAAGGGATGAAACTCAGAGAATCTAAGAAAACAATATCTCTGATCTTCACATATAAAATTTTACACCCTGTGAAGATAGGGTTTATCTGTTCCTCCCTCTTGCACAGTTCCTCCAGAATAAATTGCCCATCATAGCTTTTGGCATTGTGAGCAATTATTGCTGAAGGAAAAGGTCTAAATTTGAGTGCGTGATCTACAAATTTCTTGACACACGACCCGGAGCTATCATTCTCAAAAATTTTGACTGATGGGCTACAATTTGGGCAATCAGAATCGGTCTCTGAAGACTTTGCACATAAATGGCAAACCTCATGGGCTACACACAAATTGGGAATATGGTCAGAAAAACCATTTTCCCTCTCTACAAGTTCACACTCAAGATCGTAAAAAATGATAGAAAATTCTTTAGGGGGTGCTTTCCTAAGGGGTTGAATGTAGCAATAATGAGGACAGGTTACTTTTTTGTAGCAAATATCACACCTTTTTGTAAAACAACGATGTGGCTCGCTTGTTTTATATATTACATCGCAATCTTTGCAACACTTCACCTGTCCACATGTGCCATTCGTAATATGAAAATTGAGGCAGATGTCACCAAGGAATCTGCGATTGCAATTTAAGCAGTCTACCCTTTCAGGGATGTTGAGACAAGGAGGACTATTTCTACAGAAGCTACATTTTTCGGGACATATATGGGTATTATTATAAAGATGCCCGCAAAATCTACACTCATGTTTGAAATTGAAAAATCCCCTTAAATTTTTTATACAGAAGAAATGTTTCTCAGCCTCGGAATAAAATAAATTTATAACTTTATCGATATTTTCTTGCGTCTTTTTTGTTGCCAGAATAATACTTTTGAAATCATTTAGTTTGTTATAAACATTTACCCTAAAACGATATTGCTCTTTTTGGACAAATTTTTGAATTAATTCTAAATTATATTTTCCTTCGTTTGAAGGTTTCATCCCGAGGCTGAGAACAAATTTCTCTGCATCTTGCTTAAGAACATTGTTATATCTCTGGTACCGATAAATTGTCCTGCCCGCCTCAGCACTATTAGTTAAAAGGGACTTACCCACAATGAGCGAGATTGGGAGACAATTATTCCGAGAATTCTGAAAGTCCACGGCACTCTTATTTTTGAATCGACGGATATTATGCGACACCATCCCATCAGGGTTGTGATGTCTTCCCCTTCCTTCGGTGGGATGTAGTAGATATGCCCTCACTTGCAGAACCTCACTTGAACTGAACATTGATGTACTTTGATGAATCTGGAATATGTATCAAATCAACTGTAAATAATGTTGTCAAATCAGAGAAAAAATTAAAATGCTTCTAAGACATACCTTTTCCATAATATCCAGGATTGCCTCTGCAGTGAGGACATTCAATAGCCTTTTTGCGATATAAATTCCATTTTCCGTGGGTTCTTCTGCTACAAAAATCTATAAATGAAAATAAATTTTTAGAATCTCAAAATCTATTCACGATGAAATTCAAGTGTGAAAGTTTCTAAAATTATAAAATATTTACCTTCAGAATCACAGAATCTGCGTCAGATAGGGATTCTTTCTGTATTTCCCTAATGAGTGATTCAAATCCTGCTTCCAACCAATCTCCTCCTGTAGAATTTTGAGGTCTATTCAGCTTGAAGTTGATGATCAGCTGTGTCAACTTAAAAAACTCGCTATATTTTTTGGATTTATCGAGTATTTTAAGCTGAGGGTGCTGATCATCTTCTTCATCGGCTTCAGCAGGTTCATCCCTTGCAGTGGTAAGAGTGTCCATAGATCCTCCTCTGCCAGTCTGCACAACTTCTCCCTGCCCATTTACAGGGTTTTCCTCTAGGACATCATCCTCCGGTTCACTCCCGCACAAATCAATTATTTCACAGGCTGCAGTTGAGCATGAAGGGGCTGTGTTGATATTTCCAGTAGAATTCGGGATATTGTCCACTCTTCTCTTTTTCAAAGAGGGCTCAATAGACGCCGCAAATTTTCCATCTGATAGGATGCTATACAGACGGTCTGCTTGCAATGATGAGGATTGTCCATGGGCCAGGGCACTTCTGAGAAGAACTCTCTTCTCATCTTCGCTAAGCACTGCACCATTTTTTACACAATTCTCAATGCGGCAAATTATTTCACCCAGAAGGATGTTGCTTCCTTCCTCACTAAGTAAATTGAGGAGATCAGCAACCGATTTGCCTTCTAAGGCGTAATTAATAATTTCCGCCACAGATCTTGTTTTCACAAGAAGCGCGGTCACTTTTTCCAAATTAAAACCGTCAAAACCACTCATCTTGAACAGATTTTGCGAATTTAAAATACGCGGGATATCAATCAACTTGACTTGCTGGGTACTTAAAAAGTGACGACAAATAATTTTTCCGCCTATTTATAATCTAATTTCGCCCATGAATCGTTGACCTGACATTTTTTGCAGCATTGCAATTTTCAATTTCCCCATCATATAGCAAATCACAAGAAATGCACATGAATCATACATTTGCACTTATGGGCCAGAGCGCGCAAAAGAGGAAAAGAGGATCAAATTCACCTCGCGCGCGTGTGAAATGCAGCGGATCAGTTTTCGTGGAATTTTTTTTTGTCCATTCTGTTTTCCTCGATGATGATCTGCATAATTGCAGTTTTTGGTGGGAAAAAAATCAATCGCCGACAAAAAAATAATTTCACAATATTTCTCATTATGGTGAAATTATTGACCTCAGCGTTTGACTTTAGCATTTTTCCAGCTAAGATAGATGAAATTTAATACCAGCTGAATTTTCGTGGGAAAGAAATTATTTTAGCAAATGTGCATAGAGACCGAGGTTTCTTGTAAAGTGAATTGGTGTTAAAAATCATTAATTCATCCGATCATCAAAGAGGCAACATTGGCTCCCAGACAATCTCCAGATCTCCAGATAACTCCCAGATACATCTTCATCTTTACCGCAATATTAAAAAAAATGGTAAGTCTCGCCCTATAAATTTTTCATGTTCTTTTATCTCTCTAATGGTTTTATGTAGACATGATTTTAATTTTTGTTCTATTCCCTTACAGGATCTCAAAACAGCATTCACGAGGGCTAATTCGACCACCCCAACAAAGTCAGCCACCACACTGGAAGTGGGAAAATATTTTCCCATAGAAAGGATGGAGAAGAAGACAACAAAGTATGGGGATCAAGTCCTTGTTACTTTCACCACGGGGCAGAAGGCATGGTTGCCCAACTCCTTTTCCCGGGAGCTGCGGGACGAAGTCATCTCATGTGTGCGTCCCGGCGAGTGGGAGCTGAGTTTCCAAGGAATGCAACTGGTGGGCAACCGGTACACCAAAGCCCAATTTGACGTAAGGGCTGTTCCTCCCGCACCTTCTCAGAGATCTGACTGGGGTGATGAAGGAGATTTCACTCCGCCTCCAGAAGACGAAAATAATGGAAGATCACCCTCAATGTTGTAATATCAGAGACAATTAAATGAAAAATATATTATTTTAAACACTATTCTTTCTCTTTTCGCTTCCTCGACTTTTGCACTCTGCATTACACCCCCATTTGCTCGATCTATCTTCTTATCAGCGTTGCAATTCCACATTTTGCATTTGATTTGTTCTTCTCACAGCGTTTATTGAGAATGAGGGAGAAAAGTGTATATATAGGAGTTGATATTAAATCTCCCCAATATTACTGATGCTTCACCCAAATTGAAATGATTAAATTCAGAGTCCCCTTTTCAATTATTTTGGCGGGCCCTTCAGGATGTGGGAAATCTACATTTTCCACAGATATTTTAAAAAACCTAAAAGAGATAACCAACACTGATTTCGAGACAATTCTTTGGTGTTTCTCTGAACATGGAAGTGTAGGAGGTCTCCCAAAAATCCCTAATCTGAAAGTATGCCAAGGTATCCCGGATAAAATTGGTGCTAATGACAAATCTCCAAAATTAGTTGTTATCGACGATCTAATGACAGATAAGAAATATGAATCGCGCATCTGTGATCTCTTTATTAAAGAATCACACCACAAAAATATATCTATAATTTTTATTTGCCAAAATATTTTTTATCAATCTCGATTTTCTCGCACAATATCCCTGAATGCGAAATACATTGTGATATTTAAAAATGTGCGAGATAAATCTCAGTTTTTTCCATTGGCTCGTCAGTTGCATCCCGAAAATCCAAATCATCTCCTGAGTGTATATAAGGAATGCACTAAACAACCTTTCGGCTATCTCATGATAGATTTAAATCAGGAAACACCTGATATATTCAGATACCGTACAAATATTTTCAACAAGGACTTTTGCGAGTGTTTTAGCACTGAAGAGGATTTAAATAGTCATGACGCGTACAAAGACAGTAAAGAAGAAGAAGAAGAGCTCCAAAAACCCTTTTCAGAAATTGAGGGAAAACAAATATATTTTATATATGCTTAAAGATGCCCCGAAAGGGATGAGAAAAGCAATTATTAAGCACTGTTCACCATCCACTATTAAAGCAATACAAGAAATTATCCATAATACTTTGAATGGCAATTTGAAAGTTCCATCTAAATCTTTTGGCAGGCTGAAAAGATATAAAAATGAGATGCGAAAGATTGTCTGTCCAAAAACCTCTCAGTGCTCCAAGAGGAAAATACTAATGCAGAAAGGGGAAGGTTTTTTGCCAATTTTAATCTCTACATTGCTATCAGGTGTTATTGGTAAACTAATATCGCCATAATGAACAAGAGCAAAAAGCCACTGGAAAGATACATTATTATTACCCCTGAATTATTTAAAGAGTTAAAACCCTTTATTAATTTTGAAAGAAGCCTTACATCTCTAGACCGAGAAATTTATAAAATTTTATCCAACAAGAAGATTAATAATGTCGATAAATGGTATAGATATCGGCAGGCGCTAATAAAACAATCTGATTTGAGGCGAAAAAAGCCAGCAATTCCCACGAGAAAAAGTGAGAAGGAAAAAGAAAGATTGAAAATGCCTACTTATTCAGTGGGCACCCAAACACGATATTTAGGACCTTCAAGTTTGAACAGGACTAATGTAACTTCAACAGGGGGTGAAATGTTTATCGATGACGAGATTCAAGACATTGCACCAGAGGGAATGCTTCCTGAGAATGATGAATCTAAAATCGATTTTGATAATAATACTTCCATGGCTGGCGAAGAAGAGTATTATGGATCAACGGATCTTGTGGATGAAGATATCTTTGAAGGATTACCAAGGGATGTTCAACAGCAGGTTTTAAAGAATATTTCCAAATACGATCCCGATCCATCTCGCAGATCTACAATCCCCAATTCATTTACAATTACCGGACTTGATGGAGTTGTCTACAGTATTCCTACTAAGAATTTAACTGGAGATAATACACCATCGCCCAAACCAATTGCTGTGCCAAAATCTAGGAAGAAACACCCCGCACCAAAATTATCCCCAAAACGCACCCGTGGCTATATAAAGAAAAATGCAAAAGATTCATCTGGGCAAACACAAATTGATTTCCCATCAAGAAAGAAGATACAATGGTCACCACTCCAGTAGATAATGAATATCTAAATCTCAATAGCAATTATCTATATGCTAGACCAGAAAATTTGTACAAAAAATTGAAGCATGATAATTTCAGTAGACGTGAAATTCAGAATTATTTGCAAGAGCAAGATGTATATTCTTTGCACTATCCAATAAATAAGAATTTTCCGAAAAATAAATATTTTGTTTCAAACATTAATGAATTGTGGGAAATTGATTTGGTGGACATGAAACTGTACAAAAAATTTAACGACAATTACACTTTCATCTTAACAGTGATTGATGTGTTTTCTAAATTTGCATATGCACGCATATTAAAGAGTAAATCTGCTGAAGAGGTTACAAAGGCTTTTTCTCACATAATTGAAAAGAGTGGAAACATCCCCGAGAAAGTTCAATCAGATCATGGAAAAGAATTCAAGAATTCTGTGTTCAAAAAATATTTGGAGGAGAAGAATATTGCACAATATTTTTCTTACAACCCCATCGTAAAATGTGCAGTAGTTGAACGTTTTAACAGAACACTAAAGCAATTAATGTTCAGATATTTTACTCATAAGAAAACGAACAGGTATATTGATGTTCTCGATAAATTAATAAATGTGTACAATAGTTCTTATCACTCCACTATAAAAATGTCTCCCGCAGATGTTTCAGAAGAAGATATTCCTACATTGAATAGATTATACAGAGAAAAGAACAAAATTTTTGTACAAAAGTATGGCAATAAGCGGCATAAATTGCAAATTGATGATCTTGTACGTATTGCAAAGCCTAAAGCTAATTTTGACAGAGGATTTCACCCCCGTTGGACCGAGGAAAAATTTTACATTGATCGTATAATTAATAAATCTCCATTTCCCATGTACATTCTCCGTGACTATAAGAATACGCCAATTTCTGGTCGCTTTTATGAGCAACAATTGCAGAAAGTAAGAATCAAGAATGGACACCCTCCAATAGAGAAAATTATAAAAACCCGGGGTTTGGGGAAAAAATTACAGTACTTTGTAAAATTTAAGGGTGATAACACCCCCCATTGGATCAATCAATCTGATCTATTGAAACAGCATGGCATCGCTTGAAATGAGAGACGAGTTTTATTTAACTCTTCTCAGCAATTCCTCACAGAAATATTTTCCAAGCAATACACTTGCACATTTCCGGACGAAACTGCCGACTAAGCTTTTCCTCGGTGACGACTGGGTCGTTGGACTCGCTGAAATTGCATTCAATGTCGCTGAAACAGCTGATGAACGTACAAAGCCCAAAGTAATAAAGCCAAGAACTATATTGATTCATAATGAAAAGAGGGTTAAACCCACGAAAATACCAATTTATGCAACGATCACCCCTTTTCACAGTTTACTTTTTCTTTTGAGAAATGGATTCTCATTAGAAGAGCCTCCACGTGATGAAATAATTCTTGGGGCCAGTTTAGAGGAGAAAAATTTTGATAGTCGTGTGAAAAGCGTCATAGATGAATTTACAAAATGCTCCACAATTAAACCAGATTCTGTTAAAATAATTAATACTACAAGAGATGGTGGTCCGTCAGAACATATCATGGAAATTGAATGTGAAGGGCCTGATTATTCAGTAGGGCAAACATTTGGATCTTATAATTCAGAAACCCCTCTAACTACAATAACAGTTCCTGTGGGTGATGGGGAGATTAATGTACCTCTGTACAAAGACAATTACGAATCAATCGAAGAAATTATGAAAATAATATTGCAAGAAATACCTTATAAAGAAATAAACAGAGAAAAGCTTTTGGACATTTTGCATAATTCTCAATCACCTCCTATTGAGAGAAACATCAATGAAGATGAAATTGTAACATCAACTTTTCATCCCTCTATAACACCCCAAGCAGCTCCACCAAATCATACCCGCGATTTAATGTTTGTTTATTCAGACATTATAAAGCCTCAATTAGTGAGTAATACTTTTGCAAGATGTTTGAGGACAATTCTATTGATTCAAAATAGTGAAATTTATAAATCTTTTAATGCCATACAATATTTTCCTCTCGAAAAAAACAGCTTTGATACAATAGAAATACTTATAACATCTCAGAATGGAGAAACATACAATTTTCAACCAAGTTCTACGCCGACAATGTTAGTGCTTCATTTTAAGAGGAAGCTGAGATGAGATCTTGCAAGGGTATAAATACATCTGAAATTGCAAATTTCTACACTCTATCAAACATGGCTAGCCTTTACACGTCGTATTATATGAAACAAATTGGACACGGAGAAATTGGGAATGTATACGTTCCTGATTTTTTCGGTGTACAGAGAGGAAGAGGTCTTGGGTCAATCCTTGGAGGTCTGATGAGATTTCTAAGACCATTATTTATGAATGGATTGTCAGCTCTCAAGACACAAGCTGCGAAAACTGGTGCCCAAATTCTAACTGATCTTGGTACAAAACCAATCAAACAGATTTTGTTGCAGCGTGGTACAGAGGCCCGAGATGAGTTGAAGCAGAAGATTATTAAAAAAGTACGAAATATGACTGGGGAAGGTATAAATACCAGATCTCGACAGAGAAATCCTATTCTTTCTACATCATCCTTACCTTCAGGATCTGCAGGAGCAAGTAAAAAGCATAATATTCTCCACAAGATTAAATCAGCCATTTCAAAGAGGAAGCGCAAATTGAAGAAAGTGAAATCGAATAAAAATCAAAAACCGCGAAATTTAGACATTTTCTCATAATGGCAGAGTACAAAGAGTGCATGAAGAGCGAGTTGGATATTTTTCTAACACCTCCTGTACAAACATCCATTCTACGCGCCGATGAAATCTCTTATCAACCATTGGCAAGTCTCGAGAATCCTAAAGTTATAGAATTTTACTCAGTCGCGCATGGAGATTGTTACCGAGATTTGTCTTCAATCTACATCAAATTTAAAATCCAACTCCTTAAGGAGAATGGCGAAAACTTCAACGAGGAGGATGTGGAGCAGCCAGGAGTTGTAAATAACATTCTTCATTCGATGATTCGTTCTGTCTCAGTTTCTCTAAATGGGAAAACAATTTCCCAAAATGAAGGAGACTATCATTATCGAAGCTACTTTGAGACTCTTCTAACCTATGGAAAGGGAGCAAAAGATACATTTCTACGCAATTCTGGATGGATTCGAGATACTGGGGGTATGGAAGATTTAAGTTTTACCAACACTGGGTTTACCGAGAGGAAGAATTTGTTTAAAAATAGCAAAGTAGTTGAAGTTTTAGGGAAACTGCATTGTGACCTGTTTAATCAACCCACATTTCTAATTAACAATGTAGATTTGCGAGTAATTATCACTCTTGAAAAACCATCATTCTTTATCTTATGCAATGAAAATCTGAACCCCCAATTTCGCGTTCATGAAGCCACCATGTACATGAAGCAGGTGACTCTAAATCCTAACATATTGTTTGCACACAACAAGGTTTTGGAACATAAAAATGCCCAATATCATTATAAGAAAGTTGAAATTAAAACTGTTACAGTCCCATCAGGATCAAACTCTATAAATCTAGATAACATTATTCACGGAGTTTTACCCCGAAGAGTAATTTTTGCTATGGTGGATAATCTAGCATACAATGGCCAAAAGTCTAAAAATCCATTTAACTTCCACCATTACAATGTTTCAGATTTTGCTCTTCTTGTCAATGGTACACCTTATCCTGTACAACCATTGCAGATGAATTTTGCTCAAGATCAATATGCGAAAGCTTATCAAACTCTCTTCACGGGCACAGGGATTCATTATGATGATAGGGGCCATGAGATCACTTATAAAGATTTCAAGAATGGCTATTTCATTCTTGCCTACGATCTAAATCCCGATGCTCATTCGCAAGGGTGTCTTTCTTTGTTAGATCAGGGCTCAATTCGTATAGAGGCACGTTTTTCGCAAACCATACAGAACACAATTACTTGTATTGTATATGCTGAATATGATGCAAAGCTTGAAATAGATAAGAATAGAAATATCATCTTGTCATAAGAAAAATCAGGAAAATGTTATAATAAAAATATATTTCATAAAAAAAATATTTGTTTCATTTAAAAAGAGAAAATTCCCACAGCAATTAAAAAAATCCCACGACAATTAATCTGCAATCCCATATGACACAGCCCGTGCCAATTTTTTGCTATCGGATGCACTCTTTAAGTGTGGCTGGCTCACAGGAGGGCTCATATGTCCAGACAGCTCGCGCAGTAATCTGAGATCTTCTGTCTCTGCTGTTTTTCCCACCAAGTGACGCGCGCAATTATTCCCACGGGGCATGTGTATGTGTATGAAAATGTATGCATGCATGGGAAATGTCTATATGGGATATCTATGCATGGGTGACGTCAGCCTGTGGACGATGCAACGGTTCACGATTCAGCGGGAACTCATCAACATGCCGCCGTGGCCGAGTGGTCTAAGCGGTTGTACACATTGCGTTTTAAGACTTTAAGTATCTATCGGTTCAATCCCAGGTCTCGGCCAAAAAATTTTCACGTCGCGAAAAAAAAAATTACGGAAATAGTTAATAATAGGAATAACAGAGGGCGCGTATAGAAAATA